>NC_136494.1:108873864-108951364 GCF_053919585.1 Euprymna scolopes | reverse complement strand
TCCGTTTTCCTGCTTTCCGGCTGACTACAATATGGTTGTGTTCAAGTCTAAAGTAAATAAGTTCTTGATGAGCCGTCCCATATAAGTTATTAAATTTACCAAATTTTCATTACTAATGATTACTATATTGACCAATTTCTACTGTACACTCTTTAACCCTTATCCTTGAGTGGCCTCTGGGCCTTGATAATGTGGTGATGCCTTTGTAAAAAAAAAAAAAAAAAAAAAAAAGTAGCTCCAGTTCTCTCCAAACTCTACAACAAATGCCTTAATGAATCATGCTTTCAGGGATGTTGGAAAACTGCTTCTGTGGTACCAATATTCAAGAATTCTGGCGAAAGAACTGACCCATCAAATTATCGCCCCATTAGCCTCCTCCCACTTTTCACCAAAATATTTGAGACCATAATTAATCATGCTCTAGTCCGGCACCTTACAGATGCTAAACTTCTGACTGACAAACAATATGGATTTAGACAAGCCCGTTCCCCAGCTGACATCCTCACTGTAATCTCTGAACGTATATACAATTTACTGGACAAATCGGGGGAGGGCAGAACGGTAGCTCTAGATATATCTAAGGCTTTTGACAGGGTATGGCACAAGGGCCTCCTCAGGAAAATTAAATCATACGGTATCACTGGTAGATTACTTAGAATAATTGAATCCTTCTTGGACAAGAGAAAAATCCAGGCTGTCCTCGACGGTCGAACATCTAAACAGTGTGATATAAATGCGGGAGTGCCTCAGGGGTCTATTCTTAGACCTCTATTGTTCCTGATATTTATTAATGACCTCCCCGACAAAACTGTCTCTGAGATGGGTATATATGCTGATGACACTACACTCTATAACAGGCATGACAGGAAAACAAATGAACACATATCTAAAGAAATGGCAAAAACACTAGAGGATGACCTCCAATCTGTAGTGGAATGGGGACATAAATGGATGGTCACATTCAATGCTGCCAAGACTAAACTGGTTTCCTTTAATAATTACAAGAAACCTTCTCTGCCACCAATAGCAATGGCCAGTGACTCCCTGTCTGAGAGTACATCTTTCAAACTTTGGCCTAACGTTCACAGGAAACATGAGCTGGAACAATTATATTGAAAACATTGCCAGGACCGCTGCGAAAAAGGTAGGCACTCTCTACCATGCTAGAAAACTACTGATACCTGAAAGTATCATGTACCTCTATAAGACCACCATTCGCCCATGTATGGAGTATTGTTGTCACATTTGGGCTGGTGCATCTGCTACTCGTCTCGCGCTCCTAGACAAGGTTAAAAAAGAGTCGCCAATCTGATAAGCCCTGAAATGGCATCTAAGCTTCAGCCTCTGTCCCATCGACGAAACGTTGCATGCCTCTGCTTGTTCTACAAGTATTTTAATGGCGAATGCCCTGACGAACTGCAGACACTTGTGCCCCCACGACGTAGACACCCTCGACAAACCCGACAGGCAGCTAACTCCCACCCACACAGTAGAGATCCCTAGATGTAAAAGATCTTTCTACTCCAGTAGTTTCTTCCCCAGAACCGCTAGACTCTGGAATTCCATTCCAGGTTACTGCTTCCCTAACTGTACTGACATGCAGAATTTCAAGTGCAACATGAACCGACATCTTGCTACTTAAATCCCTACATAGTGCCCCAGTAGTTGCTGTCCCTGATAATAGCCCCTACACCAAAGTGGCAATGTGCCTTATTTGGGGTGAAAATGTAATTTAAAAAAAATATGAAAAACAAATAAATTCTTATCTGTGACGTACATAATTTATCAAAATCGTAAATCGTGTAACTTAATCAAGTAGTATAACATTTATAAAAAAAAATCCGGTGCTTCTTCACTATAGCACTCTTATGTAAACAGAAACAAACAAACTGTTACCTATGACATACAGAAAATTGTGCACAAAAGAAAATTATGTAAATAATTTTTAATATGAGCTGTACATTACTCGTCTTAGGTAAGGGTTTTTTCCACATACGCGCTGTAAGTGTCCTGTGCAATGACGGTGCAATTATTCCATACATATGTTGTGTAATACCCTCCCTAGGCTAGGTAAAATATTCTTTTGCTCAATATGCCAAAAAACTTCTAAAATAACAGGTATGTTGAAAAAAATTTCCCATTTACTTATACGACCTCGAGCAACACCAGATAGCCTTGCTAGTCTTAAATAAAAGAATCAAGGAAAGCTCTATATTATCTATGAGGGAGACTCGCGAATGTCTTTCTTTTTTCGAAGAGAAAATCATCAAAACTCAATAAAACTTTCAAAAATTTAATTCACACTTTCTTTTTATTTTCAACCCCATAAAAACAATAAAACATTTCAAATATCTTCAGTATCGATAATTCAAAACTGTTTTAAAACACATCATCAAAAAACAAGTCTTATTAAAAAACAACAACGTTTCAAAAACACTAAAAACACAATACATTTCAACAATGCCATTCACAATGTTCGGTCAAACACACATTTTAAAAAAAAACACAACTTAAAAAAAAATCATACAAAAACAAATAACATTTCACCTCAAAAAAGGACAAACTTGTACATCTATCAACATGAAAACACGTGTAGCTTTAAATCTTAATTTGTTTGCCTATTTTTCTGTTTTTTTTATCTGTTTCAGTGCGTGTGTATATTTGTTTTATATATTTTCATAGTTTTTCCTTTTCTTCTTTCATTACAAATTTCCTCTGTTTTTCATATTTATTTCCACACACAAATCAAAGACAACTATGCACATACAACTTTGAAGAAAACAAAAAAAAATCTCAAATCAATGTCATAATCATTTCTCAACGCAAGCGTTCTCTCTTTTCTAAGAACAAGCACTCACATAATTTCACGACGACACAAAAATCTGCCCACATCTGCGGCATATCAATACTTTTTAGCGTGTGTTTTTTCGTTCTTTTTTTTCAACTTCACAAGGCCCTTATATATTTCATTATGACTGTTTTTCTTTCTTTTTTTCTTTTGTCGAAATCTTTATTTTTCGGTGTTTTTCTTCGTTCGCATTGTTCTGTGGTACCCAGATTCGAATCCTGACCACGGCACCAGATGTTACATTATGGAATGTGAGGAATATCTGTTCTCATCTACTTTTCAAGCGGGATGTGTTCTCTAACTTCTTTAACTTCTTTTATTTAACTCTCTTGTTTAGGGGCCGTGTTTATCAAGCCGTGACCATATAGTTTAATGTCTATAAGTGCGTGTATATCAGAACATCTATGTATGTATGATGCATGTGGCGTACTTATTTATTTTCTGCTATTTTTTTGCGTCAAGAGGTCCTAGGTCGCCTGAGAAAGTCTCTTTGACTGAAACATTGCTATTTTTAGCGATCATATGTAACTGCTAACCCTCAGATAATAAAAAAATGTTTTGCTCTTTTTATTGAGCACTATCTAAAAACCTCGTTGTTTTCATTAGTCTCCACTTTTGAACACCTAAAACCTATATATATATATATATATATATATATATATATATATATATATATATATATATATATATATATATATATATAAGAACAGAGTAAAAAGAGTCACAATTAAAAAAAAAAAAATTATTTAACATGAAACTCAGGTAGTATCATTAAAAAATCCTTAATCCGAGTAGTTTGAAAGAATGCGTTCTTTTCAACAGAGGTAAGATTTTTGCAAAATATCTGTTATAGTGCCACTATGATTTTGCTGATGTTAGCGTCGATTGGAGTGCACACTATCTAATTAATTATATTCATAAAAGTTACGAAAAAGAGATTATGAAATGTAGAAGAGAAATTAAAAATAAATGTAAAATAATAACTTGCAATCAGATAGGTGCAAAAGCAAATCGTCATAATAGGCAGCATGCACATGTATAGTTATCCGATTCATAAAACTCAATATTCACATACATAGTAATCCAGTTTATGTATCCAAAACAGCTTGCAATCGTTCGAACACTTGGAAGCTGCATTTCATAAATTCCTTTATAAGTATGTATACGTGTATGATCACCAGTTCTGGGATCACGCTA
Organism: Euprymna scolopes; assembly: GCF_053919585.1. Taxonomy (NCBI): domain Eukaryota; kingdom Metazoa; phylum Mollusca; class Cephalopoda; order Sepiida; family Sepiolidae; genus Euprymna; species Euprymna scolopes. The sequence continues at coordinate 108,947,319 of NC_136494.1, read as the reverse complement.
TTTTTAACCAAAATGATAAATAGTAATACGATGAAACACCTGTCCTTTATAGTTATAGTTGTATTTTGTAAGTATATAGATATAATTATTTCCACAGTCAGACAACGTCGCAGCTCACAATAGCCATGAAGGTCAGTAAACCGGAGGTGCAAGACTCGAATTTCGCATTCATTCGAGTCTTGGACTTCCGGATCTTGGGTTTCATGATTCTTGTGAGCTGCGACGTTATTTGGCTGTGGAAATAACTATACATTCTCACACATTCTGATTATATACATATATATATATATATATGCGTGTGTGTGTATATATACATATATATATATATATATATATATATATATATATATATATATATATTTGGCTTATGTAATAATCAGAAGTCCTCATAAACGCTGATTCCAATCGTCTTAAATTCAGCATCAAATGAAAGACAATAATTTATTGTTAATATTGGAGGGGGTAATTTTTTTCTAAGTCAACATTTACCAAAATAAAAGTATACGAAACTACTCCCATAAGACATTGAGCGTTGTAACAGACACTTTAAAAACAAAGAAACCCGAAAAATACAAATGTAAATAATCAAAAATAACAAAAACCTACCTTTAAAGGACTGAAAATATTTTTATTTATTTAATTTTATATATTTTGTTTTGTTTTTGTTTTTATGCAAAATATTTATTAACTAAAAGTTTGTTTTTTCCTTCAATAAAAGGTAAAAGTTTTGCCTTTTTTCACCGTAAATTGTTAGGTGTAAGTATAAGTTATTTTTAAAGACTTTTTGTTCAGTCAAGTTTTTTTTGGGGGGTGGGCATAGAAATTGTACATAAATATATATATTTTCTAAAAAAAAATACGTAAAAATATGTTTACGAAAAGCGTATATTGTTACATTAAAGTACAGGAAAAAATAGGGTTTTTTCAAGAAAACTTAATATCTTTATTTTATTTAATTTTTTTTACGTATGTTCATTGCCGGTGGAAGAACTTTCTCGAGATAAGGATATTTCTTTAGGAATCTTTTACTTCGGTCGACTGTTGAACTGCCATCGACGGCAAAGAGGGAGGAGATGGGGTAAAGGAAATGTCTAAGTGTGCTCCTATATAATACTGCAGTCCCTTCGCATATTTTTAAGGATAACATTTTGGACGCCTATAAGTAAATGATTTTTACTATTGCTAGAATTACACCTGGTGGAGAGGTTATCACGTACTTCTTTTTGGTGGCGATTACATTTACATGGTTTTATCTGTTCTTTTATTTTTGAAATTGTTGTGTGTGTGTGGGGGGGGGTTATCGACGTTACCAACGATGAAAATGATTAATATCCTTAGTATATTAGGTGTGTTCAAAACGGAACTTTGTGTCCACCCAGACAACGCCAGGTACCCATGCTAGTGTATATATATATATATATATATATATATATATATATATATATATATATATATGACAAATGCTATTTAAGAGCAATGGGTGATTTTGCTTAATTGGTGATTATATCCCGGAACTAGCTCCAAAGCTAGCAAGCTGTTTAAACGTTGCTATTAAGTGAAATGCTTCGACGTCTGTCCACCCAGTAATTCAAAATTCTCGGGATCTGTCCTCTGCTTATAAGTACAAACCAATTAGTCTCCTGTGGATCATGCATGAGTTGATGGAATGGTTTTAAATATGGAAGCAGTAAACAACCTCAACAAAGACAACCTACTCAGTAACATATAATATAGTTTTCGCCAAGCCAGATCTATATCTGATATGCCAACTGAAATATAACACAGGATCAGTAAATCTCATTTCGAAGGATCTCTTTCGAGATCACTTGCTATTGACATATCAAAGTCTTTTGAAAATGTATAAAGGACGACTTCACAAAATTTCCAGCTTCGGAAGATGAGAAATGTTTCCGCAATTATAAAATCCTTTCTCCCTGATAGATTTATTAGAGTAGTCGTCGATGAACAGAAATAATTAGCCCATCGCATTATGGTTTGATCCTGGGTCTAAGTCTCTTACTGAACTTCCTCACTGATCTCCTAAATTACATTCTTAGATTATTCGATCATTTAGCAGACGACACTACCATCCATGGTAACATCTCAAAGATCGACGAGGACCAAGATCCTTCTTATTCTCTCCCCTCTGGCACGTGGTGCAATGAGAGAAGCGATGGTTGGTTAATTTTGATGCATATAAAATCGAGCTTTGCTTTTTCCGTCACCAACGCTCTGATCTCAGATGGCTTAAATTGAAATAAGTGGTTCTTGCCTTTGATAATCCTCTGAGACTGACCTTCACTCCTGATATAAAATAAACACATACATAAAATCCGTTTCCAATGACACCTAAAAAGATATTGGATCATTCTACCGCTGCAGTAGGCTTATCACTGCCGCTGCTATCGTCTATGTGTATAAGAACCAAATACGTCCTAAGACGCCGTTATTTTCCTTCATTTGAAGGTACTCAGAGAACCTTTTCTTGCCTGGACAAGATGCCAAACGGACTTCGACGTCTGGTAGTCGACGCCCGTTTCTCCTTTCTGTAACCTCTTTTCATAAAAGAGACGTTGCAAGCCTAACTTCTCTATTGTTATTTCTTTGGCATGTGCAAGATGTGTTTCACTCAATGGTTCCCTCTGTAATGTATCTGTGGCAGACATCTGACTAGATATAACAACTATCAGTAATCCCTTTACTGTGTACATTGCCTAATGCTAAGCGAGCATTCCATGAGTATAGTTTTTGTTCATAGAACTGCTCGTCTGTAGAAGATAATAGCGCGGGCTGCTTCTCAGATGACCATAACATAATTGATAAACTGTGACTACGTCGTAAAAACATTCATTAGCAGATACTTAATGTCCTTTGGTTTTACACTGGTTTTATACATATATATATATATATATATATATATATATATATATATATATATATATATATATATATATTAAATATATTAAGCTTGCAATTTGTGTCGTTTAGATTGTTTGGACTGTTGTCATCGTCTTGAGTGATGTTTCGTTCTTTATAGTATCATACTCTTTTCAAGTTCGGGAATCTGTCATGTCGTGCTCGGGAAACTTTCGCTCGAGTTATGAACCTTGCATGTTTGTTTTTTTTTGTTTTGTTTTTTAACTCAAAATTGAAGCGGTTGTCCAAACAGTAAAGATAACATAAATTGTCAATTCTCACCTCAAAAATTCGGAAACATAACAGCTCTAGTTAAAAAAAAATCATCACTTCTCGTATGATCGATACTGTATTATCTGAAATTAATAAAACATCTTATAATTATAAAAAAGAAAGAAACTACTTTTAAAAACTGAATGAGTATCTTTCATTTGATAAAATACTCGCGGTTTCAAAACAGTGTATCTGCTTATTTTGTATTTTTATAATTTTAATAATGGTGTCTTTAAGCGCTTTTGCCTATTCTCTTCGCATTCACGCGACTTTACATAGTTCACAGTGAAGTATTATTTCTTACAAACCCGCGTGCAAACGACACCATCACACAAACTTGAGAGCATAGTGTTGTGGAGACAAACCCTTGCACAACATACATACTCTTCCGAACTGTATAAATTAATTGAGAGCCACAACTCTCGGAGTGGTCAATTTACTTTTGAATCCCGACATTTTGGCGGTAATTACTACGACGGTTGGTTTTTGTATCTGGTGTGTTGGTTTCAATATATTTTACTTTTTCTACCGTATCTCCGTATCCGTGTTTCGCTTATTAAACCATTACAGTTATTTACACAATTTGGACAATTTTTAATGGTCATGCTGACCATTTTATATCAGCCGATCTTTAAGAACGCCAATAAAGAATTCAAGCTTTGTTGTGGTTTCTGGATAAAAAGAACCGCCTAAAAACGGAGCATAGAAACCAGAATTACTAGAAAACGTGAAAAATATTTCAAAGAATTAAATTCCTCACATAGAAAATTAATTGAAAGGAGATATAAAAGTATGCATAAAAATGATACAAAAAGCATAAAAATTAAATATGAAGCGCATAGAACAATGGTGTGTGTGTGTGAAACGAAGGTCAATGAAAACAATATGAGAGCAAAGGTTCATTGAAATACAGTCCGGTCTAAAAATGGTCTCGAAGACTCTTTTATTTTCAATCAAATTCTCTTTCTTAGTTGAACATTTCGCACGTACGAAAAAAAATCAATAGATTATAGAAAATTCAGAAGTTCTATTTGCATGTATGAAGTACGCATACTGTGTATGCACATAATAATTATTTCATGTATAACTATTTTAAACAAGTGAAATTTATTGGTTGAAATATGAATGCGACTATGATGTTAAGATGTAGAAAGTAAAACTTCTATCTTTAATCATGCGTGCTTAAATATTCATAGTTTAGAAATTATACCAAATGCCTATCTTGTCACTTACTTGAAGACAAAAATATACACCGAATCAGATTATCGCCAGAAAATATACTTAAACTCGACATGAATTTAAGGCGACATAATAGGAAGTAACTTCAGTCGAGGGTTCGAACCATAAGGATAACCCACACGACTGCAAGATCAATGGTTGCGGGATCGAACCTCAATATAAACAGTTTTATAAATGAGCTTGCGAATGACATTTTATTTTAAATAAATAAGCACACACAGACATATATATATATATATATATATATATATATATATATATATATATATATATATATATAAATATATTTGTAGTCATCGACATAAAGTTCTGTTTCGTTGTATCACAACTCATCAGTGCCGCTAGACTAGCACCTATCCCAAGCCGAAGATTGAACCTAAACCGTCGTGATGACAGTCGGCAGTTCTACCCCTTGACCACGGAAGCGGTGCCCGCAACTAATCTGTCCGAATGTTTATTTAAATAAACATCCGTCCGCCACTTATAAAGTGCTCAAACGCTTGTTTGTAAACAAACCGCTAGCTTCGCATTTTTCAGCCAAATTAAGTAGCGAGTGAGATTATTTACGACAGTGCTCAACCCAAAGAGGGGGGCTTTATGAAATATATTTGTAGTCATCGACATACAGTCCTGTTTCGTTGTATCACAACTCATCAGTGCCGCTAGACTAGCACCTATCCCAAGCCGAGGATCGAACCTGGAACCGTCATGATGACAGTTGGCAGTTCTTGACCACGGAAGCGGTGCCCGCAACTAATCTGTCCGAATGTCTATTTAAATAAACATCCGTCCGCCACTTGTAAAGTGCTCAAACGCTTGTTTGTAAACAAACCGCGAGTTTCGCATTTTTCAGCCAAATTGAGTAGCGATATATATATATATATATATATATATATATATATATATATATATATATATATATATATATGACTACTTCATTTAATCAGATAAATTAATATACGGAAGTATTATTTTATGCGTAAACTTTACGTATCTAATTAAAAAGTGCTCAATACACAAATAGAGCTAGGTAGTAAGTTATAAAAATCTATATGGCAATAAAGCTACACAGAATATTCTGCGTTTAATCCACGCTAGGATTCGTGAGGCTTATGCCGAATGAGGAATCCTTGCGTGGATGAAACGCGAAATATTCTGTGTAGCTTAATTGCCATATATATATGTACAACTTACTACATATATATATATATATATGTGTGTGTGTGTGTGTGTGTGCGTGTGTGTGGGTGTGTGCCTGTGTATGTTATTTTTATTTATTTTTCCTTGTATTTTTGCTTCTTTGTATGAATTTACTTATGTATATAGGAAAAAAACATTTTACTAAAATTCTAGGTGAGATTCGTTTGTACCTTAACTATATATATATATATATATATATATATATATATATATATATATATATATATATATATATATAGGTGTGTATCTGTGTGTGTGTGTGTCTGTGTGCGAGCGTGTCTGTAAGTGCCCATGTGTGAATACACTAATGACACTCGGAGACACGGGGAAACACGTGCCTGCACACACACACACGTATATATATATATATATATATATATATATATATATATATATATATATATATATATATATATATATATATATACGTATGTGTGTGTGATTATTTTCCTTCTTCATTAATATGAATATAACTATTTTTACGGAAACCAGTTTACCTAAATGCTAGGTTGGATTACCCTTCGCTAAGGTATTTCTCCGTATAGAATAATGTGCCTCATTTCTATAGTCCTCGTTTCAAATCTTGCGAGGTTCAGTTGTTGCGATGAGTCGTAAGAGAACAGGATACGTTTCAGTGGAGAATTAATTTAAAAATATATGTTGCTCACATTAGTAAATGAAAATTTCCTGAAGTAGAACTGACGTAATATTATTTTTCGTACAACGAGTTGAATTCGTTAAAATATCGCAAATGAAATCAACAAATTAATTGTATATCTTAAAACATTACAATTTTTGTTTCATCTAAGATATGTAGCTTAGTGGTAAAAAGCAGGAGTTTGTCTTACCCCGATTTAGAATTTCGCTAGATTCAGCCATTATGTTGATTAGTAAAGGAACAAAACACGTCTCTCTGGGTATATATATATATATATATATATATATATATATATATATATATATATATATATGTATATATATATATAAAATTATTTTTTACTATAATAATTATATATATATATATATTGGGGGTGTATGTGTGTGTCAATATAATCATATATATATATATATATATATATATATATATCTGTGTGTGAGCGTGGGGGGGCTGCGCATGAGTGTGCGTGTGAGTGTGTGGATATAATTATAAAACTCAGGGTAGCTTGTTTGCTTGAACGTTTATACCGTCAATACGGTTTGAAACATTCTACGCAAACAAAACTATGATTTTTTTTAAAATCAACAGTTTATTTTGCGTTTTAAACATGTAAAGAAAAACGAATTTTTTTTTCATCGGCGTCTTACAGGTTTTATTTGTATTTTTCATTGCATGATGAAACAGTTATAAAACAGACAAAAGAAAAAAAAATACAATGTTTATTACATTATGTAAATGGTCTCCAACTAAAAACTTGCCTTTTAAAACATGATTTTTAAATGGCATTCCACTTTTACATAATGTTATAAACTTTCATTGCAAGTTGGAATCGTTTTCAAACAATTAATTTTATTCAAAAGAACCAGTCATTCTCATCCAATCTGATATTCCTCAGGAAATGACAAAAAATGTTAATGCGATTCTTTTAATTAAAAATCAAACGGTATTTCATTTTCATTTTAAGCAGTTAAAAACTTTTTTAAATTCATTTTTCCATGTAACAACTTGAGACGCTAAAACAATCGCAAAACATTACAAAATCGAAGGCGTTGATTTGTGATAAATGCTTTCGTTAACAGTCGCACGTCTTTGTTTTGAAAGTCATTCAGCAGAAGTGACGCCAGACAAATTTTAATGTCTGGATGACTAACACCGTATATGATGTACCTTGTTTTCAAGTAAATACAAAAATAGAAGTTTGGTAAATTTTTACTTGGTTTGCAACTTAACTTTAAAATTACAACTTCTAAGGGTGTCGGGTAGGCGGAAAACTACTATCACATTAAAATTTTCCGCAAAAAAGTAGTTTACGAATATTTTACGATGTAATTCTTTATGTTTGAAGTGGTGGCCATAATTGTACTCGCAAGCGCGCATATTTTTGCCATAATTAACATATTCACTATTGCACCGCTAGCCTTAACATATACTATCCCAATATATATATATATATATATATATATATATATATATATATATATATATATATATATATCGTAGCGCCGAATCAAGAGAATACACCAAGGAATAAACTAGCCTATCGGTTAGGCCACAAAGCGGTTCTCCATGTAATAGTATACCACTCCGGTGGTATACTATTACATGACAGGAACTGACAGACTTGGTTGATAAAATCATAGAACTTATTGCGACTGTTGCACTGGTGTGTGTTTAATCATAGAAAGACTCCTTTCCTGAAGTCACGGATGACTCTATAGACATGCCCGAAGTGTTGGACCGAAAAATATATCATTACATCCTGATTTATAAACTACAGGATGTAGAGATGAGAGAAAGCAGACATCGTCAAAATCTGAGTGATTATTTTTCAATCCGGCGCGCTAAAACACAGAATCATACCTAACGACGAAACAACAGCCGCCATGATAGCCGCCTGTGCCGTTATCATGCCCGTTTCGGGAAATAAACTTCTAAACGCCATAAGCTCTTTGCATTTATGAAACACGATGTCACGACGATAAGGTTGACAGATACTTTCGGCAAAATCTACTCTTGCAGCACCTTTTACGTCACGGACAAGAACACCGAAATACGCTTTCTCGTGAACACTGGCGCCGAAGTGAGCAGTATTACGAACCGATTAAATAAAGAAAAACGGGTTCGGCTATCATTTTGCTTATAAGATGCCAATCATGCTTCCATTTCGATCTTCGGAGAAAAATATATAACCTTGAACTTGGGGTTCATACGCACTTTCCAGTGGATATTTACTGTCGCGAAACTTTCAGTTTAAATTTTGGGGATGCATTTCATACACAATTTTGGTATTATCGTGGACGTGAAACGCGGTGAAATAATTGACAAGTACTGATTTGTGTGCGGGGTAAAATCAATAGATTAGCGGAGATATCTTCAGTCATATTGCAGGATACGGCGAACCGATCTCCTAAAAGGCTTCTCCAATATAATTCGTCTCGTTTTCAACAACAGCAAGGTGAAACAAGACGTCACCCACCATATCCAGGCCAAAACGCTACTTGTGAACGCGCGCTAGCGCAGATTCACCCCTTATCGTCTAAAAGCCGACAAGCAGGAATTCCAGCATATGTTAAACTTAGGAATTATACGCCCTTCAACCAGTAATTGATCATCACCACTCAATATTTGCCGAAAAATACAACTTGCTACTTGCGTCCTTGCGAAGATTATCGGGTACTTAATTGGTGTACTACCCCGGATAATTATCCTATTCCTCATCCTCAGGATTTTTCAAATTCACGACACGAAAATAAATATTTTCCAAGATTTTCTTGTGAGTGCGTACAACCAGATTCCTGTTGGCCCTGAAGATATGCTTAAGACGGCCATTACCACACCATTTGAACTATTCGAGTTTCTTAGAATGTCGCCTCGATTAAGAAACGCTGGCCAGGCTTTTCATCGATTTATCGACGTAATTACGCGCGGATTATCATTCGCATACGCTTAAATCTATGATTTGCTAGTAGCGAGTTCCTCGGTAAACGAGCATATTCAACACCTTAAGTAATTATTCCACAGATTACCGGAAAAGGCGTAATCATCAACCCTTGAAAATGTGAGTTTGGATTTTCTTCATATCCTTTATTGCTAATGATGGCATCCGGGCAGTGTCGTAAAAAGATTAATCTCTTGCTGATATTGTTTATTATCTTGCTCTTACTTCTCTTCGAAAGCTCCGGGAATTCCTCGGGTTGATTAATTTTTATGGACGTTTTTTACCCCCGTGCCGAAACGCAAATCCCTCAACTGATCAACTTCTAAATAAAAAAAAAGAAAAACGAAGAGGGTGCAATGAATGAACACTAATTATGGCACTTCTTAAAATATAAGAAATGAATTGACAAACGTGACAATGTTGGTTTTGTCCTCAGCCAGATGCGCCCTTAGCTTTATCAGTAGATACATCTGACGTCGGCATCAGTGGGGGTTTACAACAATTTGTTAATAATATGCGGCAATCATTTTCCATTCTTCTCTAGAAGACTGCAAACTGCTGAAACTAAATACATCACCTTCGGCAGAGAAATTCTTGCCGCCTATTCTGTGGTTAAACATTTCCGATATATGTTAGAAAGCTCGGATTTCACTCTTTTCACTGATGATAAACCATTATCATATATCTCATTTGTTAGGCATTAAAGACACTCGCCCAGAGAAACTCGTAATTTGTATAACATTTCACAGTTCACTTCTGACATTAAATATATCAAATGCACCCAAAATGTGGTTGCTGACACATTATCGCGCATGCGAATTGATGCCGTTCAAGCTATCGATAATATTGATTTGCATCAGTTCGCAGCCGACCAGTGAAATGACAAGGAATTAAATAACCTACAACACTTCACCAATTTCTTTTGCCTTTTTCAAGTGAATTTATTTCTTATATTTCAACGTACTTCTCAAATGCAGGAGAGCCGTTTTTCTTTCTAAATTGCAGCATTTATCACATCCGGGCATTCGCGCGACACAAAAGTTGGTGACGTCACGTTACATTTGGACTGCTACAACAAAGATGAATGCGAGTGGGCACAAAGTTGTATTCCTTGCCAAAAATCACAAGTTTAACGATACATAAAGAACCCCGCTGCGATATTCTCAACGCCTGATACTTATTCTAAACATATTCATATCAACATCGTGGATTCACGCCAACCTTCGAGGGATTTGTACATGTCATCTCACTTGTGTCGACTGATTTTCAAGATGCCGTGAAGCTTTCTCTTTTACCGATATGATCGCTCAAAATGTTGTCAAAATATTCGTTGCACATTGGATATTCCGTTACGGTGTGCCGAAAACTATTACAATTGACAAAGGAATACACATATACAGTGCACACCGATTTGCTACCTACACCGAGTAAAATACTTGCAGTATTATTTTTCCTGCATATCGACGTTTCGTGTAGTAAGGGGATATGTAGTGACAAACTAAATGAAATCGCTTGTCACGTAATCAGAGGAATGTATTCGGCCGGAATTTATTCATTTCAGGAACAATTTGGTTTTGTTACCGTTTACCCATGCAATTTTATCAACGCTTAGAATCGTAGATGTGAGGTAACCTTTTTGTACGCAAATCAATTGGAGTATATATTTTTTCTATTCGCGCATATAGTAAACAGGCCGAAACATTATAGAAAATCAATATAAAATGACTAACGCATCTAGAACAAATCAGTTCAAGACAAAATTTCCGCTAGTTTCTTCGCCGCTGCCCGTGATTATCACGCATGTCTGACTCTGTCATAAAGACGTAAAACTGCAACGGATAAATAACTCAATCGTTTACCATTGAACAACAAACAACAAAGAATAGTTTACTTGCAAAACTCTTACCTTTTTAGTACGCCTTCATTTACGGTGTTTCTTCACAAAATGTGTTGATAATAACAATTTCTTCAGTCCGAAGGATTTCTTTAGCCACGAAAGATTTCCAGCCAATCCACTAAAATTACACCTATATCATTTATTCACTTGGATTATAATTCTGGACGTCCGAGTTATAAAAGTGCACATTTTCCTGCTTTATTCATGGACTTTAATCTTATTAATTTCATACTCATGGGCGACCAGGAACTTACAATATTGAATACAGATTACACATCTCCCATGTATAAAATAAACTATTTCTGGTTAAATAAAATTATTATTTTGAGTATGAGATTTTCTTCCCAAGTTGTTATTTATTGGTAGAGTTTTGTTTTATTCGTTAGTTAGTAGGATTTCGACCTTGTTACCGTCAGGAATTCGAACGTTGTTCCTACACACACACACACACACACACACACACACACACACACACACACACACACATATATATATATATTATATATATATATAATTATTTATAATATACATACATGTATAAATGCGTACATACGGACATACACACAGGCCTACACATACGCAAGGAGTGATAGTAGAAGATAAAAGTGACAAAGAATTATAGGTACAAGAAATAAATAAAATTGAAAGTCCTTGACCAGATCTCAAACGCGTTAAGAGGTTTTGTATTATAAGGAATCGTAAAGCGTAGCCAGAGCATGTGGAGTCGGATATTGGAAATAATTTGCTCTATGAAAGAAATTGTGATAATAAATAGATTAAAAAAATGATTGAAAATGAAAATTAAATTGAAATTGCTAATGAGAAAAAAGTCCCTTTCCTTCGGTAACGCTCATAATCTACGCAGGAAAACGCTTATAGTCACTATGTGCTTTTTTTTTTCTATTTTTAATTTGTAGTCATTAATTGTTAAATCTTTTAATGTGCGTATTTAGTCTCAGAATACGTTTCTTACTATTTGTGGCTGTGCTCCTTTGCACTGCTATGCGGATGCATTTAATGTCTGCTGTCAGGTTTGGGACGTTATTATTTAAAGTCAATGGGTAATACGTTCATCTTCTTCTAATGCTGTTTGTTGTTATTAAAGGCGAACCCCAAGACTTGTTTCCCGAACGTAGTTGTCCGTCGTGAACATGGTCAAGTGCATGACGTAAATGACGTTTGAGTTATCGCAGTTGCGAGGGGCGAGTTTAAGTTGGATGTTGGTGACCTGGGGAGGGTTGAATGTGTAATTGATGTGTATGTGTTATGTTTTGCGTAGATGTAAGTTTATATTTTGGATAAAATTTTATTTGGATACATGAATTAAGTATATATATATATATATATATATATATATATATATATATATATATATCAATTTGCAGTATATATTTCAATAGTTATGAATATGCGAGTAAAAGCAGGTAGAAATTTATAAACCTATATGGAAATGAAGCTGTACAAAAATGTCCGTGTTTCATCCACATAAAGCCTAGTTATGTAAGAATTACTCTGATCTGATATTTCCAACTATATTTTATAAGATGGTATCTAGGAATTGTATAAAAGATCCGAACACGATTATAGAGGCGCAATATTGGAAAAAAGAATGATATAAAGTATATAACAGTTAAACAACTTAGATTATGAAAAAATGATTCTTTGAAAATGTTATTTATATATTCAGCAAACAATATCTATTTCTTCGATCTCTAGTTTTTCGACAATCAAAAAAAGAAAGGATAACGACAGAAGAAATGATAACGAGTAAACAAAGGTAGATATCCAGGTATATATATCAATGATAGGAAATAAACGCTGAAATATATGAAATTAATATTTTTCGGAATGAAAAATAATTTTCGTATGTGATGGAAACAACTTATACGGCTGTCCAAATTGATTTCTCATTATGTTTTACTCTTTGATAAAAAGGTATAAAATATTTTACACATTCCAAAGTGTGTAAAATATGTTTTATTAATTTTAATTTTAGTTACATTCGTGTTGAGAAAAATTACTTTTTAAAGGTTTAAGGGAATTAAAATAGGGCATAAGCATTAAGGTTCAATCTCTTAGAATAGATTTTATTTTAATATTTTCACTGTTGAGAACAATCCTTATAGATGCATTTTTATATACATATACATACATTTAAATATATATATATATAGTGTTACGGGTGCGGTGGCTAATCACAACGCCGTAACACAGTATTTGCTATCGTAAGGAAGAGTAGGGACAAAGGTTTTGAGGGAGAGAGATAAAAATACAAGAAGCAGATATTTTATATAAAAATAGGGGATTTATTACAGACACAAAACATACCAAAACAAGATAGACTGACAGAAATATTTATGAAAGTAATATTTAAACAGGAAAAAAGGGAAAAACCCAAAAGTAAAATGAAAGGGAAAAATGGTAACAAGAGGAAGGTAATTATAGTGGGGAAAACTAGGCAAAGCAATAATCTATTCTCGGAATTTAATATAAAATACAATATTCTAGACGTTTGGTTAAATGATAAACAAAAGTACTTTACCATCCGTCGTAGTAGTAGTGATGACCAAGTTGGGTAGTAGGTAGATTCTGGTGATAGTGGGTTGAGGTTAAAGTTCTTACGACGCCATTTGAACCAATCCGCCGGGGAGAAAGGCTGCCTGTGGAAGCTACTAGCTCACTCTTTCTCACTCCCGTTAGGCTGTTACTCCCAGCGTTTTATATTCATAAGGGAGTGTATATTTCTTAGACCTCTTTTTCTTTCCTTTCTTTTCTTCTTCTTCCTAACCTTTCCTAATTCTATTTTTAGGGATGGGGACAACCTGAATGACCCTAGGTTCTGTACCCAGTCCATTCAAGGTCAAAATGAATACTACGTCTCTTGTTACACTTCCCCCCCTCAGAGTAAAAGTTTTGAGTTACACATGATTTTAAGGCAATCAGTTCCACCAATATTCTGTAAAATAATAAGTCGGCAAAGGAGAACGCATTTGTAACATTATACTCTAGATAATGCGTCTGCAATAATATTGTTTTTTCCTTTAATGTGTTTGATGGTAATGTTGTATTCTTGTAGGAGAAGGCTCCATCTTGTCAGTCTCTGATTTTTGTTTTGCATCTTTGCAAGTAAAGTTAATGGATTATGGTCGGTAAAGACCAGAACAGGGTACATGGTGACGCTGAGATAGAAGTCGAAGTGTTGTAGTGTCGTCAATAATGATAAACATTCCTTTTCAATGGTTGAATTGTTCTTTTGGTGAGTGTTCAACTTTTTGGAGAAGTACCCAATTGCTCAGTCGATACCTTCATCATCCTCTTGGGTTAAGATACCACCTATTCCGACATCACTGGCATCAATTTGTAGTTTGAATTGTTTTGTAAAAACTGGTGTTGCGAGAGCTGGGCCCTCCATGAGTGTTGATTTTATTTTGTTGAAAGCCGCATCACAGGTCTCACTCCATTTGTATTTTACATCCTTTTTAAGGAGGTCCGTGAGAGGACCTGCTATAGATGAGAAATTTTTACAAAATTTCCGATAAAATCCTGCCATACCGAGAAATCTCATTAATTGTTTCTTGTTGGTTGGAATAGGATACTCGAGAATGGCATCCACATTTGCAGTGATGGGTTTAACTTGTCCTTGGCCCACAGCATGGCCTAAATAATGTAATTTTGCATGACAAAATTCACTTTTGTTTAAGTTCACAGACAGGTTTGCCTCTTCTAGCTTACGGAAGAGTTGCCTTATGATGTGTAAATGTTCGTTCCAAGGTGAGTTGCGTATTATTTTGTCCGTCTCCCTCGCTTACGGTGGCGGTTTCTAGAAGGTTATTTTCTATTAATATTTTTTCTACGATACTTTGTATTTCGACCTTTTTCATATTCGGGTCTGTATCTATTTCGAAGAAATTCACAATTTCTACTAATTCTGCTTTTCGTAGTTTCCTGACTTTTTCGCCCAGGTCGGCTAAACTTAAAAAATTCTCGACAGAAAAAGACATGATAATAGAAGAGCCCACTTAGTACGTCAAATGGTTATTATAATTTAATTTATCTTTTTTCTAGTACTTTTGCGAGCGAGAGCCCTCCCAAATTATCTGCACAAATCCCTGATACGAGCCCCCAACTGTTACGGGTGCGGTGGCTAATCACAACGCCGTAACACAGTATTTGCTATCGTAAGGAAGAGTAGGGACAAAGGTTTTGAGGGAGAGAGATAAAAATACAAGAAGCAGATATTTTATATAAAAATAGGGGATTTATTACAGACACAAAACATACCAAAACAAGATAGACTGACAGAAATATTTATGAAAGTAATATTTAAACAGGACAAAAGGGAAAAACCCAAAAGTAAAATGAAAGGGAAAAATGGTAACAAGAGGAAGGTAATTATAGTGGGGAAAACTAGGCAAAGCAATAATCTATTCTCGGAATTTAATATAAAATACAATACTCTAGACGTTTGGTCAAATGATAAACAAAAGTACTTTACCATCCGTCGTAGTAGTAGTGATGACCAAGTTGGGTAGTAGGTAGATTCTGGTGATAGTAGGTTGAGGTTAAAGTTCTTGCGACGCCATTTGAACCAATCCGCCGGGGAGAAAGGCTGCCTGTGGAAGCTACTAGCTCACTCTTTCTCACCCCCGTTAGGCTGTTACTCCCAGCGTTTTATATTCATAAGGGAGTGTATATTTCTTAGACCTCTTTTTCTTTCCTTTCTTTTCTTCTTCTTCCTAACCTTTCCTAATTCTATTTTTAGGGATGGGGACAACCTGAATGACCCTAGGTTCTGTACCCAGTCCATTCAAGGTCAAAATGAATACTACGTCTCTTGTTACAATAGGCACATAAAATTTGTGTGTAAATATATACACATTATAAATATTTTTTTATATATAATAGAAAAATAAATAAATAAATAAATATATATATATATGTATATATATATATATATATATAAACTGAGTCAATCGCTTTATTGCAGATTGGTAAAATATTAATATTTTACTAAATATACATCAGAACAAAATAAAATTATATCCTCAAACGACTGCTTTTAGGTTAGTTATTTCCAGAAATTGTATTGAATCCATGCGATATTCACGAACTTATGATATATTTTATTCTTTATCGGGGAATTTGCACTGCCCATCGCTGTATTGCAGGTCTCTTAAAATATTGTTTTAGAACAAAAATGCTGTTTTATCTTGCGAACTTTACTTTTTATTATATTTTTTGTCAAAGAATTATAAACAAAAACATATCCAAGGTATAAGCTACATATAAATTATTTATTTATCGACATATCCACTATTTTTTAAATGAAATAAAACAACATTTTGTCCCCCGAGGAAGTCAATTCATCTTAAAAGGATTTTCCCCTCTCGCAACATCAACTATGTTCCTCCACAAGGCATCCTTCGAAGTAAATTGCTCTCCTATCTCATAAACTCCTCTTTTAAATATTGGCCAGAGACATTCAATGGGGTTATGGTCTGAGAAACATGATGCACAGGAGAGTTACTTCAACGAATTCCATTGATTCAGGGAAGGCTGCAGTCGTCATAACAGCATGGGATGGTGCAGTCACGTATATCAATCACCTGAAAGCGACGTGATAATGGTAGGTCATCGTTGACAAATGATTATCCAAAAAGGCCGTGTACGCATTGCTGGTAAGCTTTACACCTTCTGGCACTCGGCATGGTCCAACCTACTTATCTTAAATAATTTCCGCTCAAAATATGATTCTTCCACTTCCTTGTTGGCGATGAACTCTGTAACGGGTCGGAGTTCCGTTCGGGTTTCAAACTTTGGTCCATTTATCCGGACCGTCAAATGTAGAATGGGCCTCATCGCTAAATAGTACCTGTTGAAAATCCCTTTTCATGTAATTCTGTGTCCACTCGGTTTTACCTATGTTGTTTTCTCAATGGAGGCCTGGGAAGAGGTTTAATGTTCCTTGCAGTCTCACTCAACAAATTGTATCCGTTCTGCCTGGATCTTGAGGCGATTCCAGATTTTTCAAAAGCGAAAGCACTGGTGCTGTTTGTGTTTCGGTTGAGTTCCCTACAAAGTTTCCGAATATCACGATCTGAAAGGTTTCTCCTGGTGCCCTTATTTTTTTTTTGGATTTGGTGTTTGGGTTGTTCAAGAATAAGTGCAAGGTTCTTGGATCCCTTTCCAGTTCTGTGGTTTAATATTTGATGGGCAATCCTTCTGCAAGTCCAGCGAATATCTTTTGTTTTTCGATAACCTTTGATCGCCCGATGTTTTCGGCATTTTAAGAGATCTGCAATCAAGCGATGGGCAGTATTTTGAAGGTGATTGTGCAGTATAGGTCCGATTTGACAATTTTGAATGTGCTTTTGCAGTACAGTTCCAACTTGACAATTTTTAAGGCGCTTGTGCAGTATAGGTTCGATTTGACAATTTTGAAGGTGCTTTTGCAGTATAGGTTCGATTTGACAATTTTGACGGTGCTTGGGCAGTATAGGAACGATTTGACAATTTTGAAAGTGCTTGTGCAGTATAGATCCGATTTGACAAATTTGAAGGTGCTTGTGCAGTATATGTCCAATTTGACAATTTAGAAGTTACTTGTGCAGTATAGGTCTGACTTGATAATTTTGAAGGTGCTTGTGCAGTACAGTATCGATTTTACAATTTTGAAGGTGCTTGTGCACTGCAGTCTAAACCTCAATAAATAATTTTGAAGATGATTTTACAGTATAAATATACGTATCCATATATTTTTATTAGACAATGTGCGTGTTTTATGAACATCTACCTATACCGACAGTTTTGCGCACACAGTGAAAGCTCATTACAACATTTATCACAACATTTATACACATAAATATACATGTAGATTTTTTATTGGACATGGTGTATGGTTTCTGAACACTCATCGATACCAACAGTATCGCCTAAATACTTCACATATAAACCGAAGTAATTTTGAGAAAAGATTACAAAATTTCATGGGTGTCAATAAAAACAGACGAAATCCGTACTTGCACCCTATTATAAACATCTACATTAAATATTTATTTGACCCAAAGGATTATTGGCCCTCTAGTACTGTATATATACCGGCCTATATATTTTTTTTATTTTTTGTATATTGATATTCATATTAAAAACTCATTTTTTTCTATTTATTTAAAAAAGAAAATACAACTTATTTATATATGGTCCGTGGAATTGCATTCATCGGCAAAAGATCTAGGTAATTTGCATATTCTTCTAACCATTAATTTTAATTTATTCCCTTTTAGTTCTCTATTTTATTATGGGTATGCAATAAACATGTTTTCGTAGTGCAGTCATTTACGACAAAGAAAAAAGAAAATCGTAAGCTAAACGTTTTTGTTTCGATTTTCAGTGGTGGCTTATGAGTCATTTTTTAAAACTGTTTAAATTATTACTTCGGTCCAATATAATTTATCATACATATTTCAACTGTCTGTTTAAATGTATGTATGTATGTTTGTATGGCTGCTTAAAACTTTAGACACAGGCGACGGATTTTCAGGAAATCGGTATCGTTTTTTATTTTATAAATTTGAAGGTGCTTGTGCAGTATAGGTCCGATTTGACAATTTTGAAGGTGCTTGTACAGTATAGGTCCGATTTCACAATTTTGATGGTGCTTACCTTTTATTAAGAATTATTTTATTATTAGGTGGAAGTTCAGAAGATTAAAAAGACCTCCCAATATTAAGAATGACTTTTTGACTCTTCTGGTGACAAATATCGAAAAATTGGACAAAAACACTCTTTCCTTCCCCCTCGACTGGGTATTTTTTAGAGGGAGGGATCGCCGATATTTTTGAAAGACATCCACTCTTTTCGATTGACTAGTTTTAATTTGCTCACTTCCGGTTTGGCGATGGATGCAACGGTAAAGACGTCACGTTTTTTTCACGTTCTTTTCCTCCTTCACAGTACAAATAGGGGCCTGCCTGCCTACCACCACTTCTATTTTTCTTTATTTTTTTTATTTTTATTTATTTTTTTTATCACCACACATCTCCAAACACCCAAGCAACGCCGGGTACCCAAGTTAGTTCTTAATATAAGGCAATTAAATAATTCTGATTATAAAAAGGGGGATAGTATTTAACTATTATGGAATACGGATCGTGCTGAATTGCGAACGTTATTATTTAGATAGCAATGCTTAATATTGGGAAGGGTTTTATTTAAATCTTCTGTACTTACACCTAACAATTAATTCGTGATATAAGGCAATTAAATGACTCTTACTATAGGAGGGCAATAGTATTTTACTATTATGGAATACGGACCGTGATGAAATACAAACATTATTATTTAGAAAGCCATTCTTAATATTGGGAGAATAACTTTTTTAAAAAATCTTCTGTACTTACGCCTTTCAATATAAGGCAATTAAATAATTCTGAATTTAAATAGGAGGATACTATTTTACTATTATGGAATACGGGCATTGCTTAATACAAATGTTATTATTTAGAAAGGCATTCTTAATATAGGGAGAGTTTTTTTGTAACTGCATCTCTGCAGGCAAACAATGGCACTGTCATAAATCATTATAACTTAATTGGAAAGAGGATTTCTGCTTCAACAGGTAAATATGCAATAAAATGTTTAACTGGAAAATTATTTTACTGAAAACTATTGATCAATATTACACTTTAAAAAGGAAGATATTAGAGTTTAAAAAAAAACTATTTCATTTACGCTCAAACAATTCAAAAGTATGCTCCAAACTGACTCTTCAATGCTCAAACATTGTAATGAAGGTCAATATAATACTGAACACTTTGAAAAAGTCACTAGAACTGTTCCTACGGCAATGAGACATTTGTGTGTTCAAATACATAGATTTATATTTGAAGATTACAATCCTCACCGAATTAATAACAAGTGGAATATTACCAGTGGCACTAACATTTCTTATAATATTCATTTTAATTCCCAAATGTCCAACAATATTTGCATTTCTTTTGAAAAATATAAAAGAAACAAATAATTGAGAAAAATCGGGCCATATATCCAATAGAAACAGCAAAAAACATAAGTGCTGACTTTCTCCCTTTAAATTCAACCACGACCTCAACGTAGTAATTGTAGGCGAACGATGGCACTACTACGAATCATTTAAACTCAGAAATGTTTAATATTTTTTGTAAATATTGCATTATGTGGTACATTTCACGTGATCCTTAGCACGTTTTATTAATACATATAATGCTAGTATTTCTGTTGATGTTAATGTTGCTGATAAATATAATTTTAAAACGTTAGGTATTTTCTTGAAAGAGATTTCTGTCTCAACAGAAAAATGATCAACAAAATGTTTAACTGGAAAATTATTTTACCGAAAACTATTAATATTAAACTATAAAAAGGAAGATACTAGAATTAAAAAGAAATAATATTGCATTTACACTCAATCAGATGTACCTTATGCACTAATAAAACTGTAATTGGCATTTTGTTGCACTTTTTAAGATTTTAAATATTTATAAATTTTCTCATTATAAAAAACGATTATTATATTGATTATAATTTTTTGACAGAAGAAATAAAAAGAATTGCATAGAAAACATTAGAAACAATAGGTCTGGCAACTAAGTGTGATCTTGGTAGAATCACACGAATAACTAATAAATTGCACTTTACAGTCCTTTACTATATATAACGCTCACTTCCCTATATTTTGGTAATCGAAAGGGAGCCTTAACATTTCACTACACTATGCACGGCTTAGCTTATATATTTACACGTACGCACACGCACATATAAGCAATATGGATATAAACAAAATAGTTCACTAATACATTTTGCTATGTACTGTATTCCATTAATAATATGTACGTTTTCACTGTGTGCTTCTTTCTTTGTAATCTCTTTAAGTCTTTGTTCCCAGTGAAGAAAAAGCGCACTTTGATGCATATCTGAGCCAATGTCTTCCGCTTCTTCATCGATTTTATTTGAAATCGTACAACACGGATCAGAACCGAATGACCAAACATGTCTGTATAGCCCAAGTAAAAGGACTTAATGACACTCGCTTACTATTGTTTAGTTCACAATTGTTATCAATAGAAAACTCTTCAACTGCATGCATACAAAATATAAAAGAAACTTCTATCAATCTACTTGACTCATAATAAACATCTACTGCAATAACGCCAGCACAGAGATTCTATAACTGAGAAGTGAAGTTTGCACAATTTGTAGCTTGGTTACTTAAGTAGCGAGGAAAGTAGATATAGAAGCAATACTGGAATAAGCAGATAACAACTAATGTCGTTTTCGGAGTTTAATTTCTACTACAACGACTTGGGCTTGACAGTGTAGTTTATGTATAGTTGTAAAAGTTATCCAGAATCTTTTTACAGAATTCAAACCAAACCCGCAGATCCAAAAATCTGTGTCTGTTATCTTTAAAAGACGGCATGCCTTACGCCAGGAGTTGGCAACTCATTCGATTCCGTGGATTGTATTGTGTTATAACGACGGCTTGAGGGCCAGGCAAATGCCATTAATTAAAGGTTAAGGCAACATACATATGCAGACGCCTGTAAAGTTAAAGATGAAAAACTATAATTACAATTTACCCTGAAAATCAGAAACACAAAGAAAAATTTAAAATTATAAGAACCTAACAAAATTTACCTTTCCTCAAAGAACGGCAAAATACTACAACGTGTCAAAATAAACCGAGATGGAATGAATTAAATTATGACACGTATGTTTGATAATATTATTGAAAATCGGAAAATAATCGAACAAAAGCTATACAAAAAACGAAACACAAATGCGCATACATACGCGTATTGCCATTGCTCCCAGGTCCACTCTGAGACGGAGTGGGAGTACTTGTTAGGGTCCCAACTATGGGTTAAATAGTATCCGACTTGAAAACAACAAATATATTCTATTAAAAAAATTGTCTTCAAAATCTTTTGATTCGGCATTGAATAACCTGAAAAGGGTTGATATGCCGTAAAACAAAAACCAACCAACCAACCATGCAGTAACATCCACATATTTATGAGGCGTGTATTTATAATGTGCCTATGTTTAACTGACTTTAAATTTCTGATACCTCACACGCCAGTCTTTCATAAAGCTTTTTTTTCTGCTTAATTTAATGGAGGGCCATAACAAATAGACATCCATTATTTTATACTTAACATAGGAAACGTCACTTTGTTAAATAAATCCCATAATAAAAAAAAATTGATGATAATCTAATATATTTAGTGCACTGAGGTGTGTAGTCATTCTTTGGAAAAGTGATACATCACACATTTGATTTTAAGGTCGACGATATAGTTGAATTAAGAAGTGTTCATAAATGCACAAGCGTTTAATATATCTACGCATAGATTATCGTAACAGCATAAGAATATAGTAAAAATGTTATGTATCGAATTTAAAAAATTGTTAAAGTCATTTGTTTATAAATACATTGCAGCGGCGTTAAATTATCTTCAACAACCTAAGAGTTTATGGAAATTTGGTGATTTTTATAATATAAGATTGCCTCAATATTTGTGTTCAAACTTGTTGATGCTAAGAACAAGATATAATTACGACAATTTTTAGTTAATTCTGATTCGAATTGTTTTAGTTTGCTTCAATTTAGGAAAAGTTGTTCATATTGATAGGTATTTCCAAATAAATATGACAAATAATTGGGTGTACAGTTCTCACAATGACATCAAACTGTACTATGAGATTCTTGATTTGGCTAATCAATTCTGGTGTTCTGACTTCATTACTCTCATCCTCTTTCAGAAACTCCCTGCCTTTCTTTGAATTTATTTTCCCACTTTAAAACTTATGCCCGATTCATGCAAGATTTTCAACAAAACAGTCTAAAGCTATACAAACATTTATGTGGCATTTTTCCAAGTTTAAATAGAAATTTATTGCATATCTTTCTTCTAAAGCGTCCTTACGTTCAGTTTGCATTTGAAATCAGGCTTTAGTAGGGTGCATTCTAATTCCTGCTGTAGCTATTCATTTTAACCTAAAATCATAAAAAATGGTTAGTAATTTCATAGGATATATAGTAATAAAATACTGAATTTTAAAATGCCCACGACGATTTTAAATGCCGGTTGTAAATGCCCATGTAAAAATAGTCTAGGAATTTATTGAAGGCACTTCGTATTTGCTAAATAATACGTCAATAAGGTTGCATGAATACATCTTTTATTGCAGGCTATCGTCTTACTGAGAAATATTTTTTTATTTTTATAGGAAAAAAACTGAAAAGTAAATTGTGTATGATTTTCAACAGTGATTTATAGTGTTCTAATCAGGAGGAATGCGATGGCTCGCCTGATTTTGATTAATGCAAGCGCTGTGTAAATTAGAATGTGTCATCTTAATAAGAATTATTTCTTAACAGTATTTATTTAAAATTAAACAATTTCAATGATATTACGTTATTTACATAAATATAGACAAAAAATTTAAAAAAAATAGTAATTGATTTCACACTATAAGAACATTTGCAAGTTGGTTGGACGGTTATTGTTAAGGTTGTTATTAGTGTTTCTAAAGGTAGAATGCCAAAAAGAATGTTATCCAAGCGGAACCAAATATTTACCGATATAATTATATATGTAAAAATAGTTGACAAAAATGTTAATTTGGTGAAAAAGAACATAAGTAGAATACGTATCGAAGATAGAGCATACGATTTGTATCTTAACCACGTGCAGTTAATGATGTAACGTGATAACTTAGTAATGCACGTAATCTATTTAGTTTAGAGTTTGAAGAGAGGCGGAAAAGTCAAACAAGAACATGTAAGATTTCATCTCCGCGTTTTGAAAGCTGGCAGAAACGCGACTATTATAACATATTGTAAAATCAAAAATAAAGTTATACCAAATATATAATCTACCCTTGTTTGGTTTCCTTCGGAGGGAGATGAACTAGAATAATGAAAAGAGACGAAGACACAACAGAGAGATGTATGTTATTTGCCTGTGCGCTACACATACTGAATTTTAATGAACTGTTTTATTATATTCGAAGCAAGCACACATAAAATAGCAAAATATGTTACCCAATAGACGTCACACTGCATATATCACAAATTTAAAGATACATCTGTTGAATAGAAGCTGTTTATATACCGACTTTCCATACAACAGACACAGCCTTGATCATCATATGCACTTGTTACTCCACTAATAATTATTCGTGTGAGAACTTCTAGTTAGTAATTTCTAATAATTAATGATATTATGCTACCAAAATTTAAATAAATCTGCCAAATGTAATACGATTAAGAATGCAATTAATAAACCGTATCACCGCCCCCGATTTGGTTATTTTAAAATGCAAATACACTGGGAAATCTGTCCCATTTTAAAATATCAATTGAATACACAAATAAAGAGCATTGAAATTTTAGTGGATACATTTTAATTCATTTGATTATTCCCCGATAAGAATGAATAGACATGTTTCCTTATTTTCAATACAGGATAATAAGAATCAGTTTTTATAAACAGGAAAATGGAACCGGGAAACTTATTTGCTAAAATGAACATGACTCCCATGCGAATTGCTTAAAGTGTTTCTTTTATATCAACATGCCCCGCTGTGTAGATTTGTCTAAACGGTTTGAATTATAGTTTCCTATTCATAGATTTGCATTGATACGAGAAGAAAATTCTATGTGCTCTATTTATTTATGCATCGAAATTCTCTCTGTTGATATCAGATTGAATGGAAAAATGTTCCTTGATTTTCAATTTAATAAAAAGTAACATAAACTAATTTACGAGCAGTTATGCACGAAAACCGAATTTAAACGTCACGCTAGGTTCTTAGATAAATACTGTTTCATGGTTATGAACTTCCATTTCTTGTAATAAATAATTTTACCAAGAATTCTTGGTAAGTTTTGGTTTCGGTTTCAATTATAGCTGATGACACTGAAGTTATCTATTTTTAATTTATAATTTTATCAAGAATTCTTCATAAGTTTTGGTTTCGGTTTCGATTATGACTGATAGAACTCAGTCCAGCCAATGAAGCATTGGACTCACCACCTCCAAAGAAGGCAAGGTGTAGCGCTCAGCTGGCAAGGTCTTGCTCACAGTCTTCTGGGACTAGAACGGAGTAGTCATGACAGATTTCCTGGCAAAGTGTACCACAATTACTGAAGCCTATTATGCTCACTTTTGAGGAAATTAATTGAAGCTATCAAAATCAAGAGGCGGGCAAGATCAGGAAAGTCACCTTCTTCCTACAGGACAACGGCCTGGTCCACAACTCACATGTCGCCAGATCAGAAGCACGGGCGTGTTGGTATGAACTCCTCCCCCAACCTCCCTACTCTACTGACCTTGTACCCTCTGACTTTAACCTCTTCCCAGCCATGAAGTTGTTTTTGAAAGAAAAGCGTTTCCCAGATGATGCAGCTATGATTTCTGAAGTCACGTCGTGGTTGGAGGACCAATTTGGGGTGTTCTAAAAAAACGGTCTTCAGAGCTGCATCAAACGATGGGAGAAATGCATAACTCTGAGCGGTTCCTATGTAGAGAAGGGCTAATAACTGTGCCAAATTTCGTTGCTCTACTGCTATGGGAAGTGGGTCAGGGGCATTACTTATTGCACGTCCCTCGTATGCTTCTAGGATAGTGATTTAAATGTTATGAGGTTTTGTTGAAGCATGAAAAACGATGTTACTTTTTGTATTTAATCTTTTTATTATTTGTTTTATATTTCAAGCGGACCTCCACTCTTGGTCACAAAAAAGTATCGAAATGAAAAAGAAAAAGAAAGCCGTTGAAAATTGGAAAATTGTAGTGGGGACAGCCATCATTCCTAGCAATCAAGTTCGAAAAAGTTCACGTGGATTATTTTAGACGTTTGTGGAGGAAGATTGTATTTTTTTATTTTAGTTTAGACAAAATCTTCTGCAGTTTTAACAAAAGAGCAACAATAATATGATTTACACTGAACATTTACAGAAAGCCAGCATATATATATATATATATATATATATATATATATATATATATATATTACATATGGATGTGTCCCCTGTGGAAGTTATTATTATTATTATTATTATTATTATTATTATTATTATTGTTATTTTGCTGTCATTGCTATTGTTGTTTTTACTGTTAAGATTATTGTTACCGATATTAGCGTTGCCATTATTATTGTAGATTTTATTTCTATTGTTGTGGTGGTGGTAATGGGATTATTCGTGGTGATGGAGGAAAAAGGTCGGGAGGGGATCTTTGACCTTGGTGGGGAGCCCTCCTAGAAATAATGTCTCGATAAAACTATCGGTGGCGGTGTAACCTTAAATTCACTAACCCCATTTATGGGAGAATGTCAAATCAAAGTATTGAAAATAACGACGAGAATGAGGCTAGAATATCTTGTGATAGACTCACATCAGGTAGGTGTCCCACTGGTCAACAGGGTAGGTCCTGTCGTCATCATACAACGGTTCGAAATTCTTAGCATGTGGCTGGATATAGGGGGAGTGAGATTTGCCAGAGAGGGTCCAAAGACACGAAGGGAGTTGGAACAGGATATGTAAAAAAAAAACGTGGACATGTGAGGAAATAAGAGTACTGTGGGAATGCTTTGTAAGAAGTGGAAGTACGAAAAAAGAAGGAAGAATGGGCATTGAGAGCAGGAGGAGCTAGATGTGCCGCGAGTTTTGTATCCCAGTTAAAACAATTTTTTTTTACAAGGTGGTCATTACTTATCAAGGCCCGGAAGTCACTCATGGATAAGGGTTATTGCAAGTACAGTACGTTAGTGTTGATATTTAAAGTGTCTACTTAAGGGGGCGGTTCATCAGGAATTTGTTTACGTTGGACTTGAAGACATCCAAGCTGTAGTAAGGAGTGAAGCAGGCAGACGGAACAGAGTTCCACAGGCGTGCAATTCTAAGAGAGAAGCTTTGTTCATGGAATATACGTTTTGATTTAGGCATGCATAACGAGTAGGGAAAGTTTTTGACAGTGGATCCAGCCAGACGGGTGTTTTTCGTAAAAGATTGGCGAGGGGAGACAAGCGATTGGAGTTCAAACGAGCACCTGCCATGGAAATAACGATAAAGCAAATATAGGCTTGCAACGTCTCTTCTGTGGGAGAGAGGTTGCAGGGAAGAGAAAAGGGTATCCCCCACTAAGCCACGAAGTCTACTTTGTACTCTGTCAAGGCAGGATAGGCTGTTTTTAGCAGTTCCTACCCAGATATGGCAGCAGTATTCCATTCTTGGACGTACTTGGCTTTTATATAGATAGAGAATTGCATCAGTAGTGAGATATCTTCTGGAGCGGTAGAAGGATCCCACCATCTTTCCAGCGACCTTGGCTACACACTTTATGTATGTGTTCCATTTTAGAACAGGAGTAAGCTTGTCAAAACATGGGACTTCTCCTAGAGGAGAGCCATCCCTTTCAATTGCTGCCAGATGGGGATCAGAGCGTTGATGATGTAAAGATAGGAGTTTGGTTTTAGATGCATTAAAGCCACGTCTTCCCCCACTGAACCACTCGTTCGAGATCAGAGAAGAGAGAGAATTAGAGAGAGCTTCGTTATTTGCAGCCTTTGATGTGTTGCCGTAGATGGTCGTGTCATCAGCATAGATGTCAACGAATGATTTAAGTATTGTTTTAGGGAAATCATTGGTGTAGATCAGGAAGAGAGTTGGGTCCAGGATGGCCCCCTGGTCTAGGAGGCTTGCATATTGACCTGTAACATCGGGCAGACGGTCGGGCTCGCGACCAGCCTCAGTGAGGTCATAAGCAATAGCAAAATCATGACAGAACCTCCTCTCATCGGCTGTTTAATTTGAGTGAGTCAGCCATTCCACGTTATGGACGTTGAAGTCACTACAGATCTTGATGTTAGCCGAGGGGTGTGCAGACAGGATGTGGTCTATTTACTCAGATATGCTCTTAAAGATAGTAACTCCGTTGTTGTGGTGCAAATTAAGGGCAAATATAAATGCAGTGGTGTAAGCAAGTGCAACCCGGAAGCACATATAAGGTAAATTAGGATCTTCTCTAGAGATATCCCTGCCATATGGGAAGCCACCTTTAATGTAGACACATATTCCATGCCCATGGCGATCTTCTGGGTCAGATTTAGATTTTAAGTTAGAGTATCCGTAAATTATGAACTTATCTAGGGAAGTGGTGGGCGCTATTACAGTTTCGCTTAGAAAGAATATGTCCGGTGTCTTCTCCTGTAATTGGGTTTCCACCTCTGGTAGGTTGGAACGTAGACCCCTGATGTTGGAGAAGGGGGCATGGTAGTAGGGGTCTACGTTGGATGATGGGTTTCTAGGTTTATTCGAGTCTTTTTTTTCTGGAGATGTTTCATGTTGAAGTTTTAGGATTTGTGGAACAGGTCGCCATCCTTGGTTAGAGCAATACAGAGAGGGAAAGTAAGGGAGAAAAAACAGGATTTTTTGTAGCACATGAAAAGGTAAAGCCGTGACAATTACCCACCAGTATGGCATCGAGAGGCCCCACCAGAGACTACTACATGGTCCAGAATCCATTCACCAAATGGCAATACAGCAGTCTCAGTACTTTGCGCCTGCTGATAGGACATCCTCCTTAGTGGTTAATCCAAGGTTTGGGTCCCTGACTATAAGGCGGATAAGGTCAGCCCAGACAAAACGTTTACCTCCAGCACCCTTACTAGTTACATGGCGACAAGGATAGACATAGAGACAGAAAAAATTACGACATCGCAGACTACTGTTTACCAAGTACTACCGACCTTTAAAGGAGCTTTTTCTTCGCCTTTTGTCAGAAAAATCACTCATTTGCATGAGGACTTAGGGACAAAAAAGGAGAAGCGAGAGTTACTGTGGCTACCGATAACACATCCTCTGTATTATCTTCTCTCCATTAAAAAATGGGGGGAATGGGTACAAGGGGCTTATTAATATCTACTTAGTGTAAGCCCGGTGCTCAATTATCAATTCAGGACGCTTTGGAAGATAATCTCCCCTCCCATATTAATTGGTGGGTGCTTTGGCATTATATATCTCGAGTTTAAATAATTGGAGCTTCCCCTTATAATTAAAATCCAATAATGATATTTTATAAATGTGTGAAGTCGGCTTGATATTAATTTACATGTTATTTTAGATAATTATTCAAGATTTTAATTTGGGAGGTTCTCGCTTACATATGTGACTTTTATACATGTGTTGATTAGCCGGGGTACATATTAGAGGATGGCGGGGGTCATATCGGAGACACATATAACGGGGGACTCGGGACGAAGGATGATAATTACATTATATCTGTTTGCATTATGACCACGACTGGAATTTCATATTATTACTAGACTACCCATGATCCGTTGGGTCAGTATATATTAACTATGGAATTAATGTATGAGCGTGGCACTTGACGTAAAGAAAATAGTTTTTGTGACGTAACAGAAACATTCCTATGAAAGTATATTAAAATGAAAAAACAATATAGATGGATTTCTCTGAGTTGTTCTGTTTATAATTTTTTATTCTTGAAAAAACTTACAGCCATTGAATTATAAGTGGTTTGCCATACTTACAGGTAAATGTGCACTAAACAGATACCATGATACTTAAATTAAATTCAAATTTTGAAATATCTTTTAATTTAAACATGAAAAAATAGGGTCGCTTAAAACGTACACAGTAAAACAATATATTGTAAAATAGTTGATTTATTTGTAAGAAAATTGCGTTAAAATAACTTAAACGTAATACGGAAATGAACGATGTAAAAAAATGCAGAAAGTATTAACAATTGTTTATTTAGATAATTTTAAACGCAAAAAAAATAGGCCGCTGAAAACGTACGCAGTCAAAAAATACGTTTTCAACAGCTCAAAGTTGATTCATTTGTGAGAAAATTGCGACAGTATAGTTGTAATACAGAATAGTTGAAAAACATCCCCTTATGGGTCAGTATGTTATACTAGCTATGGAATTAATGTATGAGCATGACACTTGTGACGTAAAGAAAATAGATTTTTTGTGACATAACAGAAACATTTCTATGAAAGTATATTAAAATGAAAAAAGAATATAGATAGATTTCTATGACTCATTCTGTTTATAATTGTTTATTTTTGGAAAACACTTCTTCTTCATTAGTAGTAGTAGTAGTATTAGTAGTAGGAAAAGTAGAAGAGTAGTAGTAGGGAAAATACATGTCAACCAGTAGTAGTAATAGTAGGATAAGAAAGAGGAGACTTAGTAGTAGTAGTAGTAGTAGTAGTAAGAGGAGGAAGAGGAATCATAGTAGTAGTTATAAAGAGGAGAAGCAATAGTAGTAGCAAGAAGGGATGCATAGTAGTAGTAGTAGGAGGAGGAGGAGGAGGGGCAGCGCAAGCAAACAAGGAAAAAAACCAAGAACGATAAAGTTTTAGTATTATATAGATTAACACGGGGCTGAGACATTTATATAGTTCTTAACACATAGGAGGGAACACATTACTTGACGGGGGACAAGAGTTCGTTTATAGATGAATATACAAAACACATTTACCTTTCAGTTGTAATGACAACACGAAGACAAACAGTTACAAAATATTCGATGATTTCTTTATTCCTCAATCGACCGATTGATGATATCAGAAATTCAAACTTGTATAGCTACATGGTCTCTCTTCACCCTTCACCTCTAAGGGGATCAACTCCACTGAGTTACTATCCGACTCTCATCTGTGACTGTGACTGTGATTGTCTGATTTCTAATTATCTCCTCCTAACTTTGAACCCCATCTCAATATATTGAGAATCTCCTTTGTTTATGAGGTAACACTGTGGTTCTTTCACGTGGAGTTTACATATGTCTGTCCAAAAACACTCTTGGCAAACAAAGAATTCCCAATTTTAATTGTTCAATATCAATATTTTTAATCATTATCTATAAACTCGCGTTGCCCATTCTTTTAACTGACATATTTAATATCCAGTTTTATTTTCTAAAAGAAAGGGCAA
The DNA here is from genome assembly GCF_053919585.1 of Euprymna scolopes. Taxonomy (NCBI): domain Eukaryota; kingdom Metazoa; phylum Mollusca; class Cephalopoda; order Sepiida; family Sepiolidae; genus Euprymna; species Euprymna scolopes. The sequence goes on along the minus strand of NC_136494.1, from coordinate 108,916,181 downwards.
TTGCTCTTTTTCTAACACAAATAATATTCAGTTATTTCTAAAAGACTTTATTCCTAGAATGTAAACAGGGTTCGATTCTAGCCTTTTCGTAATATAATTTTTACTTATCTAGTCTGCCTTCTTACTTACATGACAAGGGTATAGTCCTTCTTATGTAACATATATATATATAATAGAAAATCTGCATACTGTAGATACATATATGACTGTATATACATATATGTATATTCGGTGTTTATATATATATATATATATATATATATATATATATATATATATATATATATACTATATTACCCGTGACCCTTTGGGTCACTATGTTATATTAGCAATGGAATTAATGTCTGATCGTTATATTTGTGATGTAAAGAAAATAGTTTTTGTGACATAACAGAAATATTTCTATGAACGTATATTAAAATCTAAAAAATATAGATTTCTATGAGTCGTTCTGTTTATAATTGTTTATTTTTGAAAAAAAAACTTACAGCTATTGAATTATAAGTGGTTTTCAATACTTATAGGTAAATATGATTGTTCCTTAAAAATAACAACCTACTTTCACTGATTGCAAGAGAAGAGATTGAATGGATGGTTAGGAATGAAATGAATAACGAAAGTAAAATTGATGAAACTAGCTCTAATGAAAGAACTGAGAGAGTGGAAGTGGAGAAGGGAAATATAAACGATGATAGGATGCGGACAACTAAGGAAGTATGGAATCCTATGCTTAGAGGAAGTAATGAGAAAGACTTTGACGGATCTAAGGCAGATGAGATCATTCACTCTGAGACAATGGAGCCAGTGAAAGGAGCAGATGTATGGAGAAGTTGTGACGAAGTTCGAACTTTGACTTCTGTAGAAAAAGAAGTACTTCAGAATTTAAGAGAGGTTCTTCTTAGAGACGATATCATAAAGATTCCAAGTATGAAGAGTAATGATAGGTGGAAGGTGAAAAACGAGGTAAAAATAATTCAAGGAGTAATTCACAACATCATAAGAAAGAACATATCGATTACGGAACTTAACAGGCTTCTGTATGCAGCGTCATACATTATTGCGAATCGTCTTGGCTTATTACAGAGGAAAAAGGGATAAATGAAGGGTAGAAGGCCACACTGGCAGAGGTGGCTTGTAGAAAGTATCAAACGGTGGCGGAAAGATATTGGTAGAATCGAAGAAATAAGAAAAGGAGTTAAACTAGGACAGAAAGCCAAGGACGAGCTTGAAAGAGGTATAGATTGCTGGAAAAAGGAACAATGAACCTTCTAACAATGTTGAAAGAGAAGGCCCAAACTGGTGGTATGAAAATTAGGAACTTTGTTGGAAAAAAGTGTTGCATTTCAGCAGAACAACCTTTTCCGGAACAATCAGTATCAGCTGTATAAAGAATTAAATGGTAGTAAACAGGCGGGAAATAACAACACTCCGAATGCAAAGATGCAAGGAAGTTCTGGAGTGGAATTTGGTCTGTCGAAGGGCGATATAATGAGAAGGCTAGCTGGTTGGGAGAGGTCAGAGAAATAATATCAGAGATGCAGCAGATGAACAACGTTGAGATAATCATCGATGGCGTACGAAGGATGACAAACTGGAAGGCAGCTGGTCCAGATGGAGTGAAGGCTTCTCGTTTAAACTGTTTCCATGCCGGGATCCACCTATAGCTGCTGCTCTGCAAAGGGCTGTAGAGATGCCCCTGATTGGCTTGTGAAGGGAAGAACAACACTGATAGGAAAGATCCTGCAAAAGGAACAGATGCTAATAATTAGAGACCAATTACATGTCTGCCATTTATGTGGAAACTGTTGACTGGAATATTTGCAGAGAAGATGTATGAACATCTAGAGAGTAATGGCGTTTTTCCTGGTGAACAAAAGGGGTGCCGGAAAGGCTCGAGAGGTACTAAAGAGCAGCTACTAATTGATAAAGCAATAATGCTGGATGCGAAGAAGAAGAGGATCGATTACAGAAAGGCTTATGACATGGTTCCTTATTCCTGGATACGTGAAAACTATTGATGATTAAGATTGCTGAGAATGTGGTAGGGTTTTTGGAAACAAGTATGGCGCAATAGAAAACGGTGCTGACAGCAAACAGAGCGAAGATGTGGAAGGTTGGCATTAAACGTGGGATATTTCAAGGAGATTCATTATCGACACTTGTTTTTGTAATGATAATGATGCCATTGAGTATCCTCTTGAAGAGAGAAAAACTGGGTTATAACATTGGATTTGGTAACAAACGCCTCAACCATCTACTGTTTATGGATGATTTGAAAATATTCGGTAGAAATGAAAAGGAAATGGAGAGACTGATAGAACTTAAATGTGCGGTGCTGGTGATGAAAAGAGGAGTAAAGGTGCATTCGAATGGAATAGTGCTGTAAAATTATGAAATCATTAAAGGAATAGAATATACAGGATATAAGTATTTTGGAGTGCTGGAGGGTGTAGGCATCATGAACAGAGAAATGAAGGAAAAGGTCAGGAAGGAATATCTTAGAAGAGTGAAACTAATTTCAAAGTCGAAACTGTATGGGAGAAACCTAATGAAAGCAGTAAATGCATGGGTAGTCAGTGTTTTGAGACACAGTGCGGGAATTTTAGAATGGTCTGACAAGGATTTTCATGCCATGGATATCAAACAAGAAAAGCGTTACCAATGTTTGGTATATTTCACATTTGAAGTAGCGTAGCAAGGCTGTATCAAAAGAGGAAAGATGGAGGAAGAGGATTGAAACGTGTAAAAGATTGTGTTAGAACCGTGGAGATGCCATTGTAGGAGCATGTGGTTAGAAGTGAGGTGTGGATGTTTAAGGTTGTGGCCAATGAAGTGGAGGTATGTGAGACCAAGGCTGATTATGTGAAACGTATGGATAGAGAAGGGCAGAGGAACTGGCTAGGAAGAAAATGCATGAACGATTCTTCCAGGATATAGCGGAAGTTGTTGATGAAAGATCATGGCAATGGCTTAGAGCTGGGTATCTGGCTAAGAGTACTGATGCTTTTGTTTGTGCAGCACAAGAGCAGACATTAGGAACACGATTGTTCAAAAAAGTGGTTCTAGGAGAGGAGGTTGCTGTAGAATGCCGGAGTTGTGGTAAGACCTCAGAGTCAATTGCGCACCTTGCAGCAGGATGTAGTGGACTGGCTCAGAGAGGGTACCGCGAAAGACACGATCGCATGGGACTCCGGATATATTGGAAGGTGTGTAAGAAGGTTGGGGTGAAGTGTGCTGGAAAATGGTTTGAGGAGGTGCCTGATAAAGTGAGAACAAGGTAGAGGTATGGTGGAACAAAAGTGTCATAACGACCAAGCAATTGGAACATAATCGTCCGGATTTGGTCGTCATTGACAAGGTCTAAAAAAACTGGCAGATTGTAGACTTCTCAGTACTCTGGGACAGGAATGTGAGAGAGAAGGAGAATGAGAAGTGGAGCAATTATGATCCATTGGTCTTGGAGATAATGTGTATACACGGGGTTAAAACACAAATAATCCCGGTCGTAGTTAGTACATTAGGAGTAGTATCAAGTCGTCTGGAAGGACAATTACAAAAAACTACAAATCCCCGATGTTTTAGGCGGCCTTCAAACCTCTGCAATTATACGTACCACCAACACCCTTAGGAAAACCCTTGATCTTTGAAGCTCCTATTTTGAAGCCGGGATTAAGGGAAATCCTCTGGAAATGAATCCCATCTCTTTCCAGAGAGACGTTTATAAACGAAATCAGAATTATTATTATTATTATTATTATTATTATTATTATTATTATTACTATTATTATTATTGTTGTTGTTGTTGTTGTTTTTGTTGTTGTTGTAATACATGTCAGTTTCATTTATTAAAGAAAAGATATGAAGTGAATAGAGTAAGTTAGCAATTGCAAGCAAGTTTTGGAATGTACTTTCCTCGTCATTATTTTAAGTTATAACGAAAGATGGAGTTAAAAGTAAGATGTTCAGATCTTCCCAAAATGGTCACTTTAAATATTTGCAAAAATAGCCGTGAAAAAACACGCCGGCATTACGCAAGCTAAAAGCACCCCAAGCGATTTGTCGCCGATTTTTGAATTTCCGTCCTAAACGAGAAGGAACTACCTATTGAAACCAAGTAGGCAATAGTTACTCTCAACTCAGCCTTTGTATAATAAGACAAGAGAGATAGTTTTCTCGGATTTGGCTTGACACAAATTAACGAGCTATTAATTCCCGTGAGATGTAATTAGTTTTCGTTTTTATATGAGAATTAGACCATCCAATTCTCATTATTTAGATACTATAAAGTATCTTCCCATTTGAGATTTAAGTCTTCTGGGAGCCATTTTTTATTGTTTTGTTTTTATGCTATTTATCCGTTTACGATCCAATCTCCAGCACCATCGCGTCGGCATTTTCAGAGAGGTAACAAGAAAGTAGAACGTCGTGTTTTGAATCAATTTAACAGCGTGGACTGGCTGACAACTTGGATGTGCACTGTTCGTGTCAATTTCGTTCCACAGATAGACTTTCTATAACGGATGTTGGTAATCTTCGCAGAGTTATTACTGTAGTAGCTGACGTTTTTCTAGAAAGGATTATCGCGAGAAAGTCATCTGAAAACGAATGCCAAAAAAAGGACACTGACCTTGTAAAATACAATGACAGACAATTGATTACCTCGTCGGTGACTGTAGTGTCAGCGATGGATCAACTTACGCTGATCCTTATTTTATATACGCCTACCTTGATGGGGTTCCTTTATTAGCATAAGAGACGACGACGACGATGACGACGACGACGACGATGATGATGATGATGATGATGATGATGATGATGATGATGATGATGTTGATGATGTTTCGAATAACATTGAAGGATGTACAGTTTCCCCTATTTTTACTATTACGCCCAGATTTATTTGGACGCAGAAAGTTAGAGTCTGTTAGGATCCAATACATGGATTAAATAAGAAATTTCCCAGAGACGATACTTAACACGTCGAATCTAAAATATTTATTTTTCATATTTTACTGTTTAACTTAATCCACCAGGATGGAGATACTTCACTGCTAATATATAATAATAACATAAAGTACCTTTACGTGTTTTCTCACATAATGAAATAAAACCAATGTGATATTTTAAAAGCATTCTTCACACCTTTTTGCTATTTTGATAGTATGGATTTTGATTTACTTTTTTTATTGGAAATTTCAACCGAACCGTTTGAAAGAACGTTATCAATAAAGCTAAAATCTTTAAAACCTATAAAATCCATTTCACAATCGATATTGGCTTAATTAGTATAAAACAGAAATAAATCAAATCATTTTGAAAGTAAGTCGATTCTGCGTACGTAAAATAAATCCTTGTTTGTAGTTAAGGTATTCAGTAATAATATTAGTTCCTTTCGCATGATATATTCTAGCAGGTCCCTTCAATATGTTTCCAGACTTTTTTCCTATAGTCATTTTATTGATAGTTGACTTGAACTTGTTGTACTTTTGCAACAACTTCTGAAAGGACCCATAGAAGCCAGATTATTTTATTTCGGCCACAGTCGGCAGTGCCCATAATTTTCCAGAGATGGCAGTGGTCACTAACAACAACTGCAGTTTATTTTTTTACGAGGGAAATAGGAGGCGTTATGCTACCAGCGGGCAACGCCGGATAATGGGTCCTGCTATGATATATATATATATATATATATATATATATATATATATATATATATATATATATATATATATATATATATATATATATATATATATATATATGTGTGGGGGGGAGAGATTGGTGTGTAGAGAGCAAGAGATGCGTTTCATGGTGTCAGACATAATATGCGATAGTGAAGATGTGTCAATCAAAACAGTTAAAATGACACTCCCACTAGTTCTTTTTTCAGATATGATGATAATGTAATGTATTGATTATATAACAGAAACTCTCTGCAGAAACCTGCTTAAACAGTCTCCTCTTATAATCGATCAACACAAGAAGGGACAGCAACACAACGTAAAAGGTTTAACTAATCGACCGTGCAACAGTTCGATGATGTCTTTATATTTTTAAATTACGCTGTTATTGCCGCGGAAATGTAATAAAATTGTACTACCAGGAGTTTACATTATACAAACTAAAAACATCAATAGAATAAAATATTATTATTTTTCAATATTTGTCATATTTATTAAAGCATATTTCTCAGTTTCTAAAGCGACACACACACACACACACACAAATGTATATATATATATATATATATATATATATATATATATATATATATATATATATATATATATATATATATAAGGCAATGAGCTTCAGCGAACGTATATCGTCAAAAATACGAAAAAAATTCAAAATTATTTCGAAGTTAATTTTTCTTTATATATATCTATATATCTATAAAGGTGAATGTGTCTGTCTGTCTGTGCGTGTCTGTGTGTCTGTGTACATTTCCCTACGCAATAACTCTGTCAATTTGCAGTCTACAGACTCGAAATTTGATATACAGGGTACTGAGATTTAGGAACATCTTTTTAATCGGTTTTCGGTTAGAAATCTAGCTGTAAAGAGGTCAAAGTTCAACGATTTGACCTTTGAGAACTCTACCAAACTCCTTCGCCAATTTAGGGTAAGAAAATTGAAATTTTAGATATAGGTTATTATGACATGGATCTTACTTAATAATACGATTTGAGCCCAAAACAATAAATTTTAAGGGGTCATAATAGGGGTCAATATTAAAAAATATTGACCTCTGCGGTCTCTACCAATTTACTCAGACAATTTCTGGTCTAAACCTTTGAAATTTTACATAAAGGGTCTTCAGCATTAAGGCAAGCTTTTAAATCGGTGTCGGTCGAAAATTTGATCTATCAATATATAAATGAATGTATGTATGTTTGCATGCCTACCAAAAAATTAGATAGAGGCGACGGATTTTCACAAGATCAGTATCGTTTGTAGCTCGACATTTCTGACAAAAATACCGGAAAATAAGCTAAAAATATTAATTTATAAATATACAGGGTATGGAGAGTTGAAATCCGTTTTCCGGCAGAAATTTGGCTGTTAAGGGGGCAAAGATCAACGATTCGACCTTTAAGAATTCTACTAAACTCCTCCGCCAATTTTCGGTATAAACACTTGAAATTTTAGATATAGATTCCTTGGAAATAAATCTAACTTAATAACTTGATTTTTACCCAAAACAATAGAGTTTAAGGGGTCATAATAGATGTCAGAGTTTTAAAAAATTGACCTCTCCGGTCTCTACAAAATTACTCAGTCAATTTCTGGATTAAACAGTTAAAATTTTACATAAAGGGTATTCAGAGATAAGGCAAGCTTTTTAATCGGTTTGCGTCGAAAATTTGAGCTACCAATATATAAATGTATGTATGTATGTTTGCATGTCTGCCTAAAACTTTTGACAGAGGCGACGGATTTTCACAAGATCAGTATCCTTTCGAGCTCGGCCCTCCAGACGACAAATACCGAAAAATTGGCTAAAATATTAATTTATTCACCCTCAACTGGACACTTTGCTACGGGGAGAGGTCGCTTATTTCGCCGATATTGTTGAAAGTCATCCCCTCTTTTCGATTTTCTAACCTTCCTTAATTTATAAACTACGTCACTCCCGGTTTGACGTTGGTCGTAACAGCAAAGACTTCACCTTTTTCCCCGTTTTTTTCTTCCTTCATAGTACGGTTTCAAGCCTGCCTTCCTGCTACCACGGTTTTTTCGCACAACATACACCTCCAAACATGCTAGTATATATATATATATATATATATATATATATATATATATATATATATATATATATATATATATATTTGTGCCTGTGTCTCTATGATCATCTCTAATCTTGAGAGTATTTCTGTGTGTATATATGTGAGACTCTTTAGTATTCTTTATAGTCTAGTTTCTTTACTGTTTCTCCAGTTGATGCGTGCATAACATCTATATTACAGGACATTAACCGATAGAGCATTTCTTTTCAAACATGACGAATAACATTACCGATGGAGAAACCACATGCATTTTTTTTATGCTGACCAGTTGCAACAGCGCCTCACGTTGCCGGCTGTGAAAATTTCTTCGCCGACAAGAAAGCACGAAGAGGCAAAATTTGGTTTCGCCAAACATATACTCTGATCGATTCCGGGGGCGTCCAACTCGTCTCTCCAACTCGAATATTTCTTCTTAACTATTTCTCTTCTACGTTTAATAACTTCATTAAAAGATCTTTATCTGTTTTAGTCACGTATTTTTGTTCACTAAAAATTCTAAAGTTATTTCTATTTAAAGCTATGATTCTAAACTTTCATTTTCAGCTGAAAACATTACTGTTAGCTCAAATTCCTAATGTTTACATTCTTGTAAGATTATGTAAGTAACAAAACTCTTTGACTACATGTAATCATAATAATACTCAGCTAGTTTACTGTCCGGCGTTTTTCAGGACCAACTATACAATATTTTGTCTTATTTCCTATTTGTACTTTTTTTGTCATAGTGACTTACCTGCAAAACACTTGCCCCCCCCCCGAAAAAACTCTCAAGGATTATAGTGGATCTTCTATCGATTTCCCCAGCCTGCATGAACAGTTTACAGAATTTGGGCCTTTTCTCCCACTTGTGGTTGTGGTACGCTGTTTTGTATTAAGAGTTTGGTGCAAAATTAACTAATTTTGGATATTTCTATTGCTTCAAGTTCTTTATATATTCGAATATTTATAAAGTGTGTATGATTTGCTTTTTCTGTAAATGAAAATAGATATGCTTGTTTATAACTCTGCAGAACCTGCTTAATGTTTCTAAAAGGAAAAGGAAAAACAATGACATTAATGTTTGATGCATTTTAAGTAAACCTTCTTTTTTTTTTGCATTCTTACTTGATAGCAACTGCTCATTGTGTTATGGTATCTGTTTTATCCAACATTACGGATTAATATGGGTTAATATTTAATGTAGAAATAAACAAATTTAACTATATTCAATAGATACAGCATAAAGCACTCATTCAAAGTCAGCGAGCTATATCAGTTGCCTGTTTCTAACATACTAGAAACCCTCGTATATATATATATATATATATATATATATATATATATTGGATAAAATGTTTGTAACATGTCTTCTTCCTAAGATTAAGAGTGGTGCCGTTTGATCGACACTGCTGGGGAGCCATGATGTAATATACTGTTTTGTTTTTAAATCCCCGAAACAGTGTTTCATGGTAAAAAAAAACTGATGATCCCTTGAAAAATAAATTATTGGTACTATAGTAAATTCGAGAGCGAGTTGATGCAGTGATTGCAGGTGATTAAATAACTTACTGACTAGAGGTTTTCTAACGAATGAAAAAATATTTTTGTTTTGTTTTAAAGGTTGATCATTTCAAAGACTATATATTGAGTATTTGAATATGTATGGCTAGGTTTCCTTCCTCTTATTTAGATACTTTTCTGGTACTAAAGGTACTAAAGTTTTTTTTTCTGATAAAATACAAATATAATTATCAAATAACTTTTAAATATGTTCATGAAAACTAGATTGCAAGCGAGGTCTGGCCAGTCCTGAGAACTAGTGAGTTCTCCTAGGTCTTACCACCCAAGGAGGTGGGAGATGTCTCGACAGGGCAAGCCGTTGTCATTAGTAATATAGAAGTAGGACCTCCTTCTTTCGAAGTGGCAAATGGGACTTGTTCGGCCGAAAATAATTTTAAGGTTGCTCCTTGTGGAGCACTATTATGTAAAACTAGTAATATTCTTATACGATCGAAAGAATATAAGTCAAATGTGACTAATAGAATGTATTCTATTATAAATCATTCTAAAGAAGATTTGTCATGTAGGTCCCAAAATTTGGTCTACATGTTGTCCTGTGAAAACTGTAATTTACAATACGTAGGGGAAACTGTAATGTCTCTAAATAAACGCATGAATTTGCATAAGACTAGTACTAGGGGATGTATTCATGTTGTTAAACATTTTAAAGAAACCTGTAGTCAGTCGTCTTTTTCCGTACATATAATTGAAAAATTTTAAAGTAATGGATATAATAGTTTGGGTAATGTAGATAACGATATCCTAAGGATGCGTCAGGATAAGGAAGACCACATAATTAAAAAAAATGCGAGTAATTTACCCATATGGTTTGAATATTAAAGTTAAAAAAATAACTTACAAGATTCTTAAATTATAGGTAGATTATATCCAGCTTTGCCTCGCTACGGTATTAGAGATTGAACCTATGTTAATAGAAATAATAGAGAATCAGTTATTTCATGCAAGGATTTTTTAATGAAATTAAAGATATTATTATTAATAAAATTTTTGAGTCCTTCAATTATATAATAAAATTGCTTAATCAAACAAAAAAGAAAGTTTTGAAGGAAATAGAATCGAAAATATTATTACAACCTAATACGATATATAGGAAGGACTATTTCATTCAATGGTTTGACTATATTCTGGATACAATCGACACTATATTATATAAGCCACCAGTGGGCGGTATAAAAAAGAAACCTAAAAATGTTTGTGTAGTTTTGTATGAAAATAAAGGTGTTGATGGTGTAAATTTACCTACAATATTTAATAAACAAAAAACTATACAATTACTACCAAATGAGTGACAGACAAAAGCTCAAAAACCAATAGTTACATATAAACTAGGACCAACAATACGCAATAAGATTTTCAATTATAAAAAAAACGGTAGAACATATAGATATACATGATAATATTATAAATATTCCAGAGTGTTTATGTAATCCCTCTCCTTTCTGTAATAATGAGATAAAACATGTAATTACAGGAGATTTAAAAATAGTAAATAATCCTAAATTAAGAAAACTACTTAGTAAGGGTCTGAATTATAGAGAGTCTTAATGGCTGAATTACACTAAATGCGTTGAAGAAGTAACTAACGCACTAGAAGGTTTTATTATGTCTATGGTAAAGACATATAAATTAGTACAGTCTACGTTTGATGCATGGAAAAATAGTATACTTGAATGCGTAAATGAAAAGGTTAAGCATATAAAAAAAAATTAAACACCATAGAAAAACCAATCCTCTTTTAAAAAATTCAGAAATACTGGAGGAACTTAAAATACTTCAAGACAAGTTTGTAATAGTTCCGATTGATAAAGCGGCAAACAATGTAGCTTTTATATGTGAAAAATATTATATACAACATTTATTGATAAAAGTAGGACTTATAGGTAACGTTTCGGATACCTATAAAGTAAGTAATAATAATTTAGATAGCATTATTATGAATGATAGTATTATTAGTGAAAAAGTAGGATAAAAGTTAGCAGATAAACACAAAAATCTTCCATGTATGTATTGGATACCTAAAATGCATAAAAATCCAGTTAGTGCTAGATTTATTGTAGGTTCAAAGACGTGCATCACTAAACGTTTAAGTAAATCTATATCTAAAATATTTAAATTAATTATAAATCAAATAAATAATTTTCACCTGAAAAGAAAATTCTATAGTAATATAAATCTATTTTGGGTAGTAAATAATTCCCAACCAGTAAAAGAAAAATTAGATAAAATAAATTCCAGAATAAAAGCAAAATCTATAGCTAGTTATGATTTTAGTACGCTATATACTAAAATTCCGCACGAAAAACCTATAAAAGAATTAAATGATACTGTAGATTTAGCTTTTCAAGGTGGAAAAGGTAAATATATAGACTTTTCAAACTCTAAAGCTTTCTGGTGTAAAAATAAAAATATCAAAATGAGTGTTTCTAAAGGTATTTTTAAAATACTTATAAGTCATCTTATTAAAGAATGCTATTTTCAAATAGAAATAAAATATTACTCCAAACGATAGGTATCCCAATGGGATTGGATCCTGCATCATTTTGAGCAAATTTGTATTTACATAGATTCGAGTATATATATATATATATATATATATATATATATATATATATATGTGTGTGTGTGTGTGTGTGTGTGTGTGTGTCATCACTATTAAAAACTGGTATGTCTAAAACATATAAATTTCATGGGTGTAGGAGATTTATAGATGACCGTATATGTATAAACGTTAGTGATGAATTAAAAAAAAATAAACATCTTATATATCCAAACGAATTAAAATTGAATTGTAAACATAGGGGACAACAGGCTACATTTTTGGATTTAGATATAAAAATTGAGGATGGGATTTTTCTTTTAAAATATTTGATAAAAGAAACGCCTTCCCCTTTAAAATAGTATGTATGCCGCATAAAGATAGAACCTGCCCTGTTTTTATGTTTTATGGAACCATTATGTCAGAGTTTTTTAGAATAGCTCGCGTTACTTTAAAATTAACAGATTTTATACCACCAGTTTTTAACTTAGTAATAAGGATTATAAAACAAGGTGGGGATAAAAATAAAATATTTAAACAGTTAAAAAAAGCATTTGTTCGATATGCTGATGCTTTTGAATCGATTAAGATTGATCAGACTATATTAATAAAGGAAATCCAAAGCTATATTAGCAAGGTATAAAATGTATTTATAATTACATATAATAAAATTATAATAATATAAAAAAATGTATATATGTAAAAATATTTTCAACCTTTACATATCTAATTTTAAATAAATAAGAATGTAAATATACTAAATACTTATCATCGTGAGAGTGATATGTAGTTAAATGGACTAATCCTTAATCTTATAAATACAAGGCTGATAAATTAAAAAAATATATCCATTTTAAATGTGGAAATTGATGAATCACACAGGTAAGAAATTAATTTTTATGGTATGAAAAGATTAGTAACTGCAATTAAGAATAGGAAATTGGAGCAAATGTCTGTAACATGTCTTCTTCCTAAGATTAAGGGTGGTGTTTGATCAACACTGCTGGGAAGCCATGATGTAATATACTGTTTTGTTTTTAAATCCCCGAAACAGTGTTTCATGGTAAACAACTGATGATCCCTTGAAAAATAAATTATTGGTACTATAGTAAATTCGAGAGCGAGTTGATGCAGTGATTGCAGGTGATTAAATTACCTACTGACTAGATGGTTTTCTAACAAATGATTAAAAATATTTTTGTATAGTTTTAAAGGTTGAAAACTTCAAAGACTATATATATATATATATATACCCGAAAATTGTACTCTTTTAAAAAAAGGCAAATATTATAGTTCGCTGACTAAGAATGAGTTCTTTATGCTGTATTTATGATGTAATGTAGTAAAATGTGTTCATTTATATATATATATATATGTATATGTATATATATATATGAATATGTGTATATATGTGCATGTGTATATGTATATATATATGTATATCTATATTAATATGTATACATATATATCTATATGTATATGTATATATATCTATATGTATATATATATATCTATATGTATATGCATATATATCTATATGTATATATATGTATATATATATATATGTATATATATATGTATATATATGTATATGTATATATATATGTATATATATAAATATATATATGTGTATATATATAAATATATATATGTATATATATATATATATATACATGTATATGTTGGCATCATGTCATTAGTCAAGCACGTATGATTGAACACGACAAAGTTAATCGCTTTTCCGATTTTGATGGATATTTTTTTTCACTTCGCCGAGTGGTCTTTTTATTTCAGCTGGTATATTGTATAAAATAGCGCCCCAAAATTTTCGTTCAAACGCTTTCTATCGGTGCAGCCGATTATCATCAGTAAGGATTATTTTTGTTATCGTTTTCTTTATCTTTTCCTTTGAGGCTTGGGGTATTCATAGTTTTTATCTTATTATAAAGGTGGGTGTAGGTGATCAGGAGCGAATTATTTATTTTTATTTTTGATTTCCCTATTTTATAGTTTATTTATTTAGTTTTTGTTAGTTATTAAATACTATTAGTATATTTGTCTCGGTGTTAACTGAGAACAGATTAAAAACGGGCAGTAGTTTTTTTTAGACGTACGGTTTCTAGTAATTTTTGTCGTCGTGTGCAATTGTTAAGTTATCGAATTTTAGCATTGTTAGTTAAGATATTTCTAATGTCGGACGACTGTAAGATCTTAAGTGTTGTTTTATGGCGCTATTGTCAGCTAAACCATAGGCTAGTTGTTGGAATAGTGCTGTGGAGCAGCTTATGTATGCGTTGTATGAGTTTCTGGAGTAGGTTTAGAGATATTTGTCAAAGGAGCAAATGAATTCATACACTACATTAGTCCGGTGTTAGTATTATTCTTGCTTTTTATTATTAAATTAGAGTTTTTGAATTTAGTATAATATATCAGTTGTGTTTTTTTATCATGTCGGTGTATTGTTTCATTAGATTTGTTATTATTTTTTCATCTGTTTTGCAGTTAGTGTGTAGTGGTTTCTATAGTATACTTTGATGGTGTCGTTTTTGTTTGGGTAAGGGATTATGTTTTTCTTGTGAATGAGTTTAAATAGAGTATATGTGTTTATCGACGATTGTATTGGGAAATTATTGGGGTTTATTTTAGGATTTCTATTATATTTGTTAGTTCTTTGTAAAATATTTGTCGTTTTGATTCTATATTGTATTACCGTTGAATCAATGTTTTAAATAGACAGCTTAGTATTTTGGGGAGTAATCGCTATGGTAATTTAAGAGTATTGCATTATTTGTGTAGTTTTTTTGTAAATATATATATATATATATATATATATATAACAAAACTCAAATGATCTTGTAACAGGTGGTGTAACCCAACAACCAGTTTAAGACCTGGTTGAACATGCGTACATAAACATAAACCCATACCAGCGTAAACAAATAAATACAAATCGCTGGTGCGGTTTCGTTCGAACAAACGGACGTTCTTAGAAAAGCGAATATCTTAAATTTATTGAATAAAAAACTTCAAAATATGGGAAGCAAACGCAAAACGCTATTACAAATAATACATATAATAATCGACCTGTTTCATATATATGATATATATCATACTAAATAATCAACGTGACAATAAAACGTATTGTTTTACTGTGTATATTTTTAGCATCCCAATGTTTTCGCGTTTAAATTAAAAGATATATCAACATTTGAATTTAATTTTAAGTATTATGGTATCTGCTCAGTGCCCATTTACCTATAAGTATCGCAAACCACTTATAATTCAATGTCTGTAAGTTTTCTTTTTCAAAAATAAACAATTATAAACAGAACGACTCATAGAAATCTAGCTATATTCTTTTTTTCATTTTAATACACTTTCATTGAAATGTGTCTGTTATTTTTAATTAATTTTCTTTTTAATTTTTTATTAAAAACCTATTTATTTACGTCAAAAGTGTCAGGCTCATAAATTAAATCCATAGCTAATATAACGTTCTGACCCAACAGGTCACGCATAGTCTAGTATATATATATATATATATATATATATATATATATATATATATATATATATATTGAATCTCGTTAGATTCAGCCACTCTTATGAGTTGTAGACGATGAAATACATGCCAGTAGATAATTATATTAAAATATACATATGCCGCTCTCAATTTTGGGTACCAAATTGATTAAAGGGAAAAGTCTTCCCAACTCGCATTTATGTAAAAATGCACTCTCATATAAATAATTGAATTCATTCAGAACGTATCGCTAACAATAAACGACACACACGCATATATATAATTATTGATTTTTTTTTACTATAATAATTAAATACCTACAGAAACTAGTGTTTCATCCTTTCAGGAATCGTCAGTGCAGGGTGTCACGATTAATACCAGTCGAACGATTTAAACTCCGCAATAATAAACATCTCTGGCTCCAGTAGTGGAGACCTAATCCATTCGGCTGACAGTAACCGCGTGAAATTTAAACATCTTAATTTTAAATGTTCATTTACGTCAGTCAGACAGTGGTCTAATCGTTATATGGTGATCTATGCATAAGATCGTAACTGACCGACTTTAATTCAACTGAAAGTACTCAATGATAAGAACCGAATTTCTTAAAGGGACTATCATATTATATATATATATATATATATATATATATATATATATATATATATATATACAGAGATGTGTGTGCCACAGACGATTTCTGATTGGTTAATCCAATAATCACATCTCCTAAAAAACTGTGGTTCGTAGGCTCTTAACTTTACCATAAAATATTATGGCTTTATTTATTGTCCATCTTGGAAGGGTTTAATTTTTTTCTAACTTGTTATTTACAAATCAAAAAAATACGAATCTTACACAATCTTACAATCCAACCTACGACATCCACGGCCGCCATTCTGTTTCTAGCCGCAGACACGTACACAACACGAAAACAATGTTTTGAAAATCTAGCAAAAATTAATTTTCCTGAAATTTTTCAATATTTAAAAATAAATTATGCCGGCTGATAAAATTTTTAAACTTTTTTAAAGCTAGAAAGATAAAGTTTAAAAATACTTATTTTTATGTAAAACGCGCGTTCCCTCGTGGTCTTTTCATTTCGGGTTTGTATATAACAAATAAATGTTATCAAAGGCAAGATAAGTTACTTTTCTACCAAACTGGATATATTTTTCGTGTTTTTATTCAATGTAACACATTTATTCAGCTCGAAAAACGGGTTTGTATTACTGTACACATAGATTCGAAGAAGTTGATAAGATACAAAACAATACAGCACGAAAACACGCGCACACACGCACACACACTCACGTCCACTACCGTCCTTGGCTACGTCACGTTGTTATGGCAACACGATAAATACACAGTAAATTTGATTTTCTTCATTTCTACGCAAATATTACGCAAATATAAATCATATAGAATATCTGTATGAATATAATTACACGTAATAGTTAAATAAAGATGATCATCGTATAAGAGAACCGAAAAAAAAACTAATAGGGAATTTTTATAAAGTTGTATTTTCTTTATAAATAAATAGAAAAAATGGGTGTTGATAAGACTATCGATACTTATACAGTTTAGTGACGACATTAAAAAATGGAAATATTGAAAAAAAATTTTATTGTACGTAACTGTTATAGACTGAAGTTCTCCGAAAAAAAATTTCACTTCATTTGATCAAGTAGTTTTGTTCTTACAGCGAAAAACAATTATTTATCACGACGACGTCAACGTGGCCATTTTGGAAATGTACCTAGCAGAATACCTCCATTTTAGGCCAAATTTCGCAATCTAGCCTTTTTTTCTCGCCATATTGAGATGCGCACAACACATCTGAAATTTTTTTACGTTTTTTTTTTCTTTTTTTTTTTAAATCTGCAATTTTTTTGCGTTTTTTTTTTTTAATAAGAATACTATTAAATATGCAAAGAAATTGAAGAATGCAAAGAATTGAAGAATTTTTTTTTTTTCGAAACATGCTCAGTTGGACACACATGGATAACTTCGAAACTTCGTTTATTTACTTCTGTTACAAATAAAAAAAAAAAACACCCCAAAAATGGCATCTGTCTTCGCAAAAAAAAAAAATCTCATTCTGGTGGGGGGAAAAAAGGGCTAGATTAGCCTAAAATGGACGTATTCTGCTATGTACGGCAGTTACCTGCCCTTGGGGAATTCCTGGGCCTGCAATAACATTTCCAAAATGGCCACGTTGACGTAGCCGTGATAAATCATTGTTTTTCGCTGTAAAAAAAAACTACTTGATCAAATGAAGTGAATTTTTTTTTTCGGAGAACTTCAGTCTATAACAGTTACGTACAATAATTTTTTTTCAAAATTTCCATTTTTTAATAACGTCATTAAACTGTATAAGTACCAGACTATCATTACACACAAAAAAACATAGATTTATTTCTGGGTAAAGTTCCCCCGGGTTTTCCTTTCACTTCAGTAAATAATGGTCTTTTGTTATATATATGGCGTACTATTATCCTTATATATATGATGTTTATGTTTATATATATGTATAAGTGATAGTGTCTCTGTGTGTCTGTGTGTGTCTGTGCGTCTGTGTGCATTTCCCTACGCTAAAACTCTTTCAATTTTAAGCCTACAGATTCGAAATTTGATATACAGGGTACTGAGATTTGGGAAAATCGATGTGATAGGTTTTCGACAGAAATTTGGCGATTAAGTGGTCAATATTCAACAATTAGACCTTTGAGAACTCTACCAAACTTCTCCTACAATTTAAGGTCTGAACACGTGATATTTTATATATAGATTTCTTGGACATGGATCTAACTTATTAACTTTACTTGATCCCTAAACAATAAATGTTAAGAGGTCATAATAGGGGTCAAAGTTTAAAAAAATTGACCGTTTTTTTCCCCTCAGCATACACTTCAAAACACCTGGGCAACGCCGGGCACCGATTGCTAGTATATATATATATATATATATATATATATATATATATATATATATATATATATATATATATATAACTCCGGGATACGGTAGCCCCAGGATACGTTTTTCAGGTTACGATGTTGAATGCCTCGGGGTACGGTTCAAATATTGGTAATATATATATAAGAACCCCGTGATACGGCTTCAAAAACTGATAACAAAATACAGTTCAATATATATATATATATATATATATATATATATATATATATATAACAACAGAGATGTGTGTGCCACAGACGATTTCTGATTGGTTAATCCAATAATCACATCTCATAAAAAACTATGGTTCCTACGCTCTTAAATTTACCATAAAATATTATGCCCTGATTTATTGTCCATCTTGGAAGGGTTTATTTTTTCCTAACTTGCCATTTACAAATTACAAAATTACGAAACTTACACCAGCTATCACAATCCAACCTCCGACACCACGTCCGCCATTCTGGCGCTAGCCGCACACACGTACACACAACACGAAAACAAACGCTGTCCTCCAAAGGACAGATTATTAGTACTACTACTCAGCACACGCGCACACACGCGCACACACGCGCACACACGCACACACACACACACACGTTCACTACCGTCCTCTTTAAAACACGTTCTTTTGAAGAGACGATTTTTTAAGCTGTTGACACACATGTTTTAAAAATCTAGCAAAAATTAATTTTCCTGAAATTTTTCAATATTTAAAAATAATTATGCCGGCTGATAACATTTAAAAACTTTTTTTTAAAGCTAGAAAGATAAAATTTAAAAATATCTTATATATATATATATATATATATATATATATATATATATATGTGTGTGTGTGTGTGTGAAACTAAACTAAAAAAAACGCGCGTTCACTCGTGGTCTTAAGTTCATTTCGGGTTTATATTACTGTATACATAGATTCGAAAAAGTTGTCAAAAAAACAAATATATAAGACATAAATGTTATCAAAGGCAAGATAAGTTACTTTCCTACCAAACTGGATATATTTTTCGTGTTTTTATTCAATGTAACATATTTATTCAGCTCGAAAAACGGGTTTGTATTACTGTACACATAGATTCGAAAAAGTTGTCAAAAAACAAATATATTAAATGTTATCAAAGGCAAGATAAGTTACTTTTCTACCATACAGGATATATTTTTCGTGTTTTTATTCAATGTAACATATTTATTCAGCTCGAAAAACGGATTTGTATTACTGTACACATAGATTCGAAAAAGTTGTCAAAAAACAAATATATAACAAATAAATGTTATCAAAGGCAAGATAAGTTACTTTTCTACCATACTGGATATATTTTTCGGATTTTTATTCAATGTAACATGTTTATTCAGCTCGAAAACCATACAGTGTTTACCGATGTATTGGAAAATTCAAGATGGCGCCTCACTCCCTCTTTAACACGGTAAGTATGGGAAAATGTATTATCAATAAAAAACTAGAAAAAATACTATTAAAAACCCGCCGAATATATGTCATGCTATGTCACGGTAACATATATTGAGCGAGTTTTTAACAGTATTTTATCCAGTTTTTTATTTATAACACCTTTCCCATACTTACCGGTTAAAGAGGGAGTCAGACGCCATCTTGAATTTTCCAATACATCGGTAAACACTGTATGGTTTTCGAGCTGAATAAACATGTTACATTGAATAAAAACACGAAAAATATATCCAGTATGGTAGAAAAGTAACTTATCTTGCCTTTGATAACATTTATTTGTTATATATTTGTTTTTTGACAACTTTTTCGAATCTATGTGTACAGTAATACAAACCCATTAAAAAATATTCATTTTGATTAAAATAATATTCATTTTGATTTAAAAAAAATATTGTTCATTTCGATTAAAAAACATTCATTTTGATTTTAAAAAATTCATTTTGATTAAAAAAAATAGTTTAATTTTAATATTTGTTTATTGTCTTAACTCATATCAAATGTTTTGCTTGTGTTCTGCTTTAAATATTTATAATCTTACATGCATAATTTTCATTTAATTATATTAAATAAACTTCAAGTTTACTACAAATCAAATCGTGTTCCTTCACTTTTTTAAAATGTAATTTATAAGTAATTAAAGAACGCATTCTAATCTTTAAAATCTATAGTACAACGAAATATTCAATTGCTTATAATACTTAAACAAACAACTTGTGTGTTTTTTATTATTTTTTTATTATTAATATTAGATGAGTTTCAGTATAAATCATTGTGTTCTTTATTTCAATCCAATTTTGAAGTTTTGTAAGGCTGTCTGTAAAAATTACTGTTTATTATTGACAGTCTAAAAGTTCCACATATCTTGCTTGTTGGGACCTCGGCGATGACGTCATTTTTTCAGCTGGCCGGCCATCTTTATAACGAAGGCCACGCCACCATCCCCCCACCAAAAGGGGAAGCCTGGCATTTTCTCACCCGAAAGGAAGGAGCTTGGCAGTTTCTCTCCCCAAAGGAGGGAGCCGGTGTCCCCCCCAAGAGTGGGGGGTCGAAGAGGCCAGGAGGAGGTGACTTTTTTCTTTGGGGGGAGGGGGAGAAGCCTCCAGGCACCCTCCTCCCTGAAGGTGGGGTTGGGGATTATCTCTCCCTGAAGGGGGGAGGCCGGCACCAAACATGTAAATCCAGAGGGGTGACTTTTTTGTGTTACCCCTCGGAGTGGGAAGGGGGCCGATCACCCAGGCAAATCCGGGTAACCGCTGCTAGTATATATATATATATATATATATATATATATATATATATATATATATATATATATATATATATATGCATATATTTAATTCATTAATATTCCCGAATCTCACTCGTTCGACCCTCTTGATTATACATGTATTCGCTCAGATTCAGCGTTTAATAGTTCTTAATTCCCTTTATACCTTTGGTAGTTCTTTTGTTGACTTCGGGTAAAGTCTGCATTCAAATCCCATGATTGGAAGGAATGTTCACTGATAATTTCGTAAGCATAGAATACTAGTGTCTTCAGTGGAAAAGAATAATTATTATTAACTATAAATATATATACATATATATATTTTCTTGAAAAAGGATTTCGGCCTCAACAGAAAGATGTTCAACAAAATGTTTAACCATAAAATTTACCAAAAACTATTAATATTAAACTATAA
Source organism: Euprymna scolopes (assembly GCF_053919585.1). Lineage (NCBI taxonomy): Eukaryota > Metazoa > Mollusca > Cephalopoda > Sepiida > Sepiolidae > Euprymna > Euprymna scolopes. The sequence goes on along the minus strand of NC_136494.1, from coordinate 108,894,652 downwards.
AAAGAAAGATACTAGAATTTAAGCAAAAAATATTTTATTTCAACTCAATCAGATGTGCCTTATGCACTAATAAAAATGCAATTGGCATTTTGTTGAACTTTTTAAGATTTTAAATATTTATAAATTTTCTCATTATAAAAAACGATTATTATATTGATTATAATTTTTTGACAGAAGAAATAAAATGAATATAAAACATTAGAAGAACAATGCAAAATTATCCAATTATATCAATAAATATTAGTAAATTGTGTAAATAAATCTTGAAAAAAAATGATTATTTAGTAAATTGATTTTAATTTATTGTTCATCTAAAAAAATATTCAAATATTTTAAATCACTTAATTGTCAGCACATTTTTTCATTATCAAAAAAGATTATTAGATTATTTTTAATTTGCAAAATAAAAACCGGCAATGAAAAAATCGTAAATCAGCAAAAATTAATAAATTGTTTCATTATAAAAAAATATTTATATACTACAGATATAATCTATGTTTAATTAATTTTAATCAAGTAAAACAAATATTTTCTTATCAATAGCATTGAAATAAAACAATCGTTTTTGTTATGATAAAATTTAATGAATTCGCTGATTCTGGATGTTTTAACTGTACTTCTATCTTTCCAAATTAAAATTAATCTAATAAATGTATTATTATGACAAACTTTATTGATAATTTAGTGACTTTAGATTTATCTTATGATTTAAAAATTTGTCTTCTAATGTTTTTTATGCAATTCATTTTATTTCTTCTGTCAAAAAATTATAATCAATATAATAATCGTTTTTTATAATGAGAAAATTTATAAATATTTAAAATCTTAAAAAGTTCAACAAAATGCCAATTGCATTTTTATTAGTGCATAAGGCACATCTGATTGAGTTGAAATAAAATATTTTTTGCTTAAATTCTAGTATCTTTCTTTTTATAGTTTAATATTAATAGTTTTTGGTAAATTTTATGGTTAAACATTTTGTTGAACATCTTTCTGTTGAGGCCGAAATCCTTTTTCAAGAAAATACCTAACTTTTTAAAATTCTATTCATCAACAACGTAAGCAACAATAAAAATAATAGAATTATATTTATTAATTAATAGAACATGCTAATGATCACAGGAAAAGTATTACATAAAAAAAATTTACAGAAATTTGTTTTAAGTTCTGAATTTAAGTGATTCATAAAAGTGCTATCGTTCGCCTGCAGGGATACAGTTATAGCCCCATACCACGCTGATTGGGAGGTTAGCACTCAAGTTTTTGCTATTTCGATTGGATATATGGTCTGATTTTTCTCAATTATTTGTTTCTTTTATATTTTTCAAAAGAAATGCCAATATTGATGGACGACATTTTGGAATGAAAATTAAAATTATATGAAATATTGGTGTCACTGATAATATTTCACTTGTTATTATTCTAAATAATGCAAGTAAAATGCCCAAATCGACTTTCATCAAAGTGAAGAATATCTGGTTTTACAATGAAATTTCTGCAAAAAAAATTTATTGAAATATATAATTTCGGAATTAATTCATTGAGGATCGTAATTTTAAAATAAAAATCTATTTGTTTGAACACACACATATTCCATTGCAGTAGAAAAATTCTATTTCTAGTGGCTTTTTGCAAATGCTCAGTATTTTGTTGACAATATTTGCGAATTGAAGAGTCAGTTTTGAGATAAATTTTGAATTGCTTCAGTGTAAATAAAATTGTTGTTTTTTTTTAACTCTAGTATCTTCCTTTTTAGAGTGTAATACTGATCAATAGTTTTCAGTAAAATAATTTTCCGGTTAAAATTTTATATTACATTTATCTCTTGAAGCAGAAATCGTGTCTCCAGTTTAGTTATGATTCATAACAGTGCTATTGTTCGCCTGCAGAGTAACAGTTACAGCCCCATGCCATGCCTAGGTGATGGTTGAATTTTAAAAGCGAAAACCACCACTATTTATTTCTATTGAATGTATGACCTTGTTTTTATCAAATGTTTGCTTCCTTTATATTTTTTCAAAAAAAATGCCAACAATATTGGACATTTTGGAAGGAAAATTGACATTATTAGAAAAGTTAGTGTCACTGACAATATTCCACTTAATATTATTTCTAACAATGCAAGTATAATGCCCAAAATCGACTCTATTCAAAGTGTGCAGAATAGCTGTTTTTACTTTGAAATTTGTTCCAAAAATATTTTGTTTTTTTGTACTGAAATTCATAATTTCAGCATTAATTCGCCGAGGATTATAATTTTCAAACATAAATCTATTTATTTGAACACACAAATATTTCATTGCAGTAGGAAATGTTCTAGTGGCATTTTCCAAGTGCTCAGTATTTTGCTGACATTTGATACAATGTTTGAGCACTGAAGCATCAGTTTTGAGCAAACTTTTAAATTGCTGTCGACCATCAGTAGGATGAAGTTGAATAACTAATTTCTGTGGTATTCCAGCAATCTGCAAGGTTTGGAACCCACAGCCAACTTTAAAGGTGCAATTACATTCACTATCTTGTAGTCTTTGGCAGTTTTGTTTGTGTATTCTAAGACATTTCATCACTTTACTTTCTTCAAAAGTGAATAATTGTTTGGCACTGTCAGGGCACTTGTTTATCAAAAATTCCCAAAATGCAATAGCACATTCTTGTTGGCCACTATTAAAAACGCCTCCGATTGATTCTCTAAGATCAGCAACACTGTGAGTGCCAGGGACAAGCAATCTTTTTAATTGCTTAATTGGCAAATCAATGTTTGGAATGCTTTTAATGATGTTAGACAACAAAGGAAGGTGGTAAATTGTCTGAACAATACTGTTAGCAAAACAAGCATTTCTTTCATTGATCAATTTGAGGTCCAAATTATTTTGAGAAATTGAATTGTCTATTTTCAGCCATTTTCTATTTGGACTATTATGTTTTTGCTTCAAATCATGATCTATAACGATTGTTTTTTTTTTCGTTTATAAGTCTGTTTGTACAATGACAAACTTTGAGGCATAACAGAACAAGGAGGAAGCGGTGGCAAATCAACCCTGTCTCTTTTGGCCCTCAATCTATTATATTCAGTCCATGCACTTTTGTTACACATGGTCAATTTATGAGGGTCAAGGTCAGTCAAATAGACATTACACAGCTTTCTAGCACATGACAAAGCTACATAGGCCATTCCATCTGAAAAGACATCAGATCCCAAGTCAACAATGATACCATCGACTGAAATACCTTGGGTTTTGTGGACAGTTAAAGCATAGCTGAGTGACAAAGGTATTTGAGATCTAGTCACAAAGAGTCCAGGAGAAAGTTCATAGTCAGCTTGCACAAATTCAACATTGACTGCATATGATCAGATTTTACAGTCACAGCAACAACTTTGCCATCTTTCATTTGTATTTCAGTGACTGTACCCATTGTATCATTGCAAAGTCCTTTTCAATATCAATATTTCGACGCAACATGCATCTAGCACCAATTCCAATTTTAAGCACAGTTTCAAGTCCAGCTGTGTCAGAAATCTTTTTAAGTTTAGAAGTTTTTGGTGTCTGTTTTGATTTTTTTTTGTTACGGTTTTTTGTCTTAAGTTGGAATCAGTTGCTGAAATTTCAATGATATGAATATTATTTTTTTTCAACATTTTATAATTCACTTCCTCAGCAGATTCATTTGTGGGTACAATGCAAATAATATGCATTTTCTTTTGCAAATTTTGCAAAAGATCAGTAACTTGATCAATATTTGCTTTTTGTTTAGGATTGAGTCGATGCCTTTTCAAGATCTCAATATCCTAATCAGTTGGTGACCCAAGTCTTATTCTGTTAAGAATATTAACAAAGTTTTCATTGTCATCTTTTTGTCGCACATTTATGGTCAATTCATCATAATCGAAATATGACCACAAATTTATACCAGCAATTCCCAAATTTGATTTTCTAGCATCTTGAATAGATATTTTGGAAAATACAGGTTTTTCATTAACAGGTGGAAGCTGAAATAAATCACCAAAATGCAACAATTGACATGTTTGCAAATGGATACACTTGTTTCCTAATATCACCAAAAACATCTTGCAAACGTTGGTGAATAAATGCTAATTGCAAGTGACTAACCATGCTTATTTCATCAATAATGAATAATCTCGCATATCCAAGCATGGTTCTCAAACTTTTTATTTTATCCTTTGATAATGATTCATATTTAGGTGTAGAACCATGCTGCACATTTAGTTGAAAGACTCTATAGCATGTAGATCCTTTCAAAATGTAAGCACTGACACCAGTAGGAGCACAAATAACTACACTGGGTCCATTGATGGCAGGATATGTGAGAGTAATTTTATCTGCCAGTGCATTGATCAGAAAAGATTTGCCCACATCCACAAAACCATTAATAAATTTGAGAATTTGTGGACAATCGTCACAATTGCACCTGTGAATAGGGTTTTCCTCATTCCAATGAAGATTTTGTTGCTCAAGTTTGGAAATAATTTCATTATAAATTTCTTTTTGAATGAAATTCAATTTTTGCTCATTTTCTAAAACTTGAACTTCAGTGACATGTCTGATTTGAGGCATATTCAAATCAGCTTCATTTTTATCTGCCTTTTTAGCCATATTAGGATCGCAATCAATTTGATCATCATCAGCGTTATTTTCATTTTCATAATTTTTAGATTTTTGCTCTATTTTTTTGCTTATTTCAATAGCATCTTTAATTTTTTTCTTAATACTTTCATAATTTGTCATTTCAGACAAATATGGAGCATTTTGATGTAATGATTGCTCATATGATTTACAGATTACAAATTGGCATATTTTGTTGTAACATAAACCTCAGTGTGAAATTCATTTTCATTTGAAAAGGATTCATTGTAAAGGTCAGAAATAGTAGCAGAATTAACTCACTATATATTGACCAGTCCCCTTCAAGTATTGCGATGTCATATTTGTTAAGCCATGTTCCAATCGACAATAATCGATATATTTTTCTGATCACTGTTCTCAGGTGTTGCGAGTGTGGTGACAAGAGTTTCAGCAGGGCCAGCTTGTCCGTGCAATCACTTTGGCCACAGCAATAAATTCTATCAGAATGCATACCTTTGCAACTTTGGAAACTATCCAATTTCTTCCTCATGTGAGCAATTGTCAAATTCGGACTCAAATCAGACAAATTGTTATGCAAACTTTTAGCATATTCCAATTTCTGAGCTGAGTCTGGACAGCCATCTTCGATTCTACACAGACGAGTCATTGATATTCTGTAGTCACTGTTATTAATTTGATTTTCATTGTGTCGATGAAAATTAGCATCTTTGCTTGACATTTCGAATTTGCAAGTAAATTTAGATGCTTTTTTTCTATGTTTATTTTTATATTTGTTATAATATGCTTTTGCACAAATTTTTTCTCTATTTTTTTTATAATACTGGGCCATTTTCGCATGCATTTTTTCTCTATTTTTATTGAAATATTTTTTATTTGACTCTTTTTGCTTTTTTTTATAAGTATCATTATTTACCGCTTTGAGTTTTTTTTTTATAATTCTGAACTCTTTGTTTTATTTTATCTTTATTTTTTCAATAATATTCAGCTTTTCTAGCTTTTTCAGCAATTTTATCATATACTTTTTTATTGCCATCATTCATAATATATTCTTGACAGGCCACAAAATCACCGCAATACCACATTTACTCCAGGGGGGGTACTACGTAAGTCCCAGGAATCCTACGTAAGTCCCTTATAGTAAAAACGTTGGTGCTCATGCACTAATTGTAACACGCTATTATTTTCTTAATAATATAAAAGAAAGTAAGAATTTTATTGACACAGTATTTGTAAACAAACAACAACAAAAAAAATAGTACGCTTACGTGTTGAAAATAATGCAAGAAAATGTTACATGTAATATTTTACACAAATACTGAACAGTAGCCCTCCCTCTCTGTCTGTCTGTCTGTTTGTCTCTCTCCCTCTCTCTCTCTGTGTTGCTGTTATTATGGTAGTACGAATAGTGGTTTGTTTACGTTGTAGTTGAAAATATATCTTGCATTATTTACAAAAACTTGTAAATAATGCAAGAAAATATTACAGCCAGTTACAAAATTATAAATGATAATAATATATTCATAATATATTCTTGACAGGCCACAAAATCACCGGTAGTAATGTAACGGATAATCAAAAATAGGGGAAAAATCAGTTATGTAATATTTTATACAAATACTGAACAGTAGCCCCCCTCTCTGTCTGTCTGTCTCTCTCTCTCTCTCTCTCTCCCTCTCTCTCTGTGTTGCTGTTATTATGGTAGTACGAATAGTGGTTTGTTTAGGTTGTGGAAAACTCTGATGAAACTAAAATCCGGCAATTTTTATTTTTTTAATAACGGTATTAGTATCAAAATATCTGAAAATGATATCTTAAACTAAACAGAAGAATGTCAAGGTAATTATTGTACTATTTCAGAAAATGTTCAATAAGTATGTCTCAAGTAAATTAATTTTTTTTATTTTTTCTACCGGTACCCTACGCTGGATTGCACAATAGTAGTCTCTAAGTAACATTTTGTTTGTCTCGCAGTTACTTGCGAGACTAATATATATATATGTGTGTGTGTGTGTGTATGCTTTAGCAAAATTTGCATCGTTGGTTCAATCAGAATAAATGAAACAAGGTGTCACATATACAACTTTAAAAGGACGATAATTTTTTTTTTCTAATCTGTTTTTCTTTTTCGTTTTTGTTCCTTTCTCGCTCTCTCTCAATACAGGATTATTAGCATTAGTACTTATGTTTATACTGGACTATTCTCATTTTTACTTGGACTTTTCTTTATTAAATTCTACTATTACTATATTAATATATCGAAAGAGATACAAAATAAAAGCGGGATCTAAATATAATATGGGTGCAAAAACAATATCGTTTTTTGACATATGCTAATTTTATACACAATTTCTGAATTAATTCATAGATACATATTACCATGTTATAGATCATTTGTAAGCTCGTCTTTCGCTCTATCAAATCGTGTTATTTGTGACCGTTCCTCAGTCATACATTCAGTGTTTTTTGCAGGCTTTTCGACAGCATGCATAACATTCAATTCAGGTTCGATTTTCTTGTTCCAGTTCAACCTAACCAGCTCGTGATATCAATGATGCTTTTGGCACAGGAACCACGAACGAACGTCTGGCACAACGGTTGTTCAAGAATTTTCGCAATGGTGAAGAGCTCCTCAAAGCTTGCGATTGGTAGTGGAAATTTGAAAGCCTTAATCGAAGCCGATCCTCGCAAAACCACACAAGAAGTTGCTGTTGGACTTGAGTTCGACAACTCAACAGTCGTTCGCCATTTAAAGCAAATCGGGAAGTCAAAAAATTGGATAAATTGGTGCCGTATGGATAGACCAATAATAATAAAAAATCGTCGTTTTGAGGTGTTTTCTACGCTTCTTCTGCTCAACAAAAACGACTTATTTTTCGAGCGCATTGTGACGTGTGATAAGAAGTGGATCCTCTACGACAGCCGGTGACGTTTGTCACAGTAGTTAGATGCTGGAGAAGCTCCACATCACTTCCCGAAGTCGTTATTGCACCAGAACCTGTTATATTGACTGTTTGGTGGTCTGCGACCGGTCTCATCCATCACAGCTTCTTGAATCTGGGCGAAACGATTTCGGGGGAGAAGTAATACCGAAAAATTGACGAAATGCATCAGAAGCTCCAATGCATGTGCTCATGATTGGTCAATATGAAGGGACCAATTCTCCCCCATGACAATGCTCACCCGCATGTTCCTCAACTGACCCTGCCAAAGCTTAACAAATTGGGCTACAAGACTCTGCCTCGTCCGCCATATTCACCGGATCTGTCGCTCACAGATTATAACTTTTTCAGCATCTCGAAAACTTACTGCGCGAAAAATGCTTCAAAATCTGAGATGATGCCGAATCGGCCTTTAATGAAGTCATCGCTTCCAGAACTCCAGATTCCTATACTAATGGGATAAATAAACTTGTTTCTTGTTGGGAAAAATGTGTTGATTATAATAGTATTTATTTCGATTAATAAAGTTTATTATAAAAGGAGTTATGAGTGTTTGAAGTTGCCCGTCAAAAATGATATTATTTTTGTAGCAAGCTTACAAAAGACCGCGAGATTGAGTATGTACTTTGTACCACCGCAAAACTGTAACAATAGGGTCGGAATCTGGAATATAAAAAGTCAGAGCTCAGAAGGAGGAGCCCACTGAATCTGCAACAGATACCTGTGCAGCTCGTTGGCATTCCAGGCAAGGCGCCTTAAGCGATTAGAAATAAACTAACATCTTTCTCAAAGAATGAAAAAAAACGCTGGGAAGGTGGACCTTCTAAAACTACATACAGCCAGCCCTTACACTGTAATTAATAGGGGCCAGTTCATTGGAGGAATTGTCTAATCTTTATTATTAGGGCGAGGATAAAAGTCCCGTTTCGAAACTGAAACTTATTGATCAATATTTAAGTTAGAGAGATGTCAATTAATGTGGTACTTTAAAATAACGTAATATTATAACTTAAGAGTATTTAAGTCTGGTTTATAGTGGCTCAAACATGTATAGGAATAAGGCAGGAGTAAATTCACGTGGATTTGCCAAGCGTTTGTGGAATAATATATAATAAATAAAATACGGATATACGCCACTTTCCTCTTTAGCGAAATAGCTAGTTTCTATTTCTCAAACCCCGAAACTTCAATTATACTAATAGTCTCTAGTGTAAATTAAATAAAATGTCATTATGGTCTTATTTTTTCTGTTAGAAAAATATGCAGCAAATGTGGCAGTTCGTTCAAATAATGATGGCGGTCATCGTGGTGGCGGTAGTCTTGTTGGTGATGATGATGATGATAATGACGATGATTATGGTCATGGTGGTATTGATGATGAGGGCGTTTATGTTGTTTATGATGATGCTGTTAATGATGATGACGGTTGTTTTTGTGGTATTGTATTAGATAACTGTAACCAAAGATTCCTATATTTGAGAAGGCATAATCAAATTCGTCAGCTTAAATGGATAAATAATATTAATATCTTCTTTGCATATTTTTTGTAAAAGTTCAATATATATTAAATGGAATATATAAAATTCTATTTGCTTCGATTACAGTAAATATGTTTATAAAATAAATAGCATTAAAACGATCCTAAAGCTTCTCTTTTATCAGATACTAGCGGAGGGTACCCGGCGTTGACCGTGTGTTTTGGGGTGTGTTTGGTTGAAGGGGAGTGTTAATGAAAACCTAAGAATTAGCGAAGTAAAAAAAAAACAAAAAAAAAACAGAAAAACGAACGTGAAATATACATCACCCCAAAAAAAACACGTGAAAACTGGCTTATTCAAAAAAATCTAAAGACATCTCCCACCACGATTCGAACCCAAAACGGTTAGATAGTAAGGCCGCGCTCTAAGCAACTGGGCTAAGACGACGTCGCCGAAATTGTGTCGCTTTTTCAAATGTTTAAAGTAAATCAGGTTACGACGTCGTATGACGCATGCGTAGAAGCGAACTCGTCATGAGAGGACGGCTTTTGCTGACCCCCCCCCTGTAGAAAACTACTGATTTCAGGGTGAAGGAATTAACGTTTTTTGGCCAAACTATCCTAAAGCTTCACTTTTATCAGATATTACTTTGAGATGTAAAGGAGGGCACCAATCCTTTCCCAGAATGACTTCACTTACCGTTACTCCTAAAATGTTAATGTTGAGTTGGGCATTGAGAACCATTTTATTGTATTTAGTATTACAAGTCTTGAGAATGAACCTAAGCTCTTTACGAGCAGGCACACCATTATACCAACTGAGCCAGTTTAAATATACTCATATTACTCATATAATAAATTTATAATGTTTAATGATATTAAATATGTAAAGGTACTGCTATTATACTACTAGCGTGAGGCGCCCAGTCTTTGCCGGTCCAAAAATGCGCTTAAATATATTTTAATTTATGAAAATTTCGTATTTATTATTACAGAACCAATTGTATATTGAATATTATATTGTACTTTACATATATTACTGACTACAAAGGATTAAAAAATGGCTTTGATGTAATCAGCTAGAATCGAAACTAAAACATTTCCCACTGTTTGAAGTATCGACAGATAAGAATAATTTGTAATCAACCTATTTTCTTTTCTTTTTTACATAAGAGTCACCACTAACCAAGGCCCATAGACCACTCGAGAATAAGGGTTAAAGAGTGTACAGTAGTCAATGAGACAATATCATAGGAATCGTTAGTAGTGTAAATTTGGTTAATTGGATTATTTAAGGGAACGGCTCATCAAGAACTTGTTTACGTTTGACTTGAACACGATCATATTGTAATCAGTTGGAAAGCAGACAAAGCTATGAATTAATTTGCGGCTATGCAAAAGTAATAGAAATATACCGGCAAGTTAAAATGAACATTTTTGCATTGTAACTTCCCCACATATATCTCTACATGTGATTTATCAATCCAAACAAAGATTTTACTTGTCATAAACTATACTTAGTGTATGATTAATACTTCCTGTTTATTTCAGTGTTGCGTGACTTGTAATTAAAAATGTATCATGTTAAATATTTCACACAATTACATATTAAGATCTACTGTATTATTTACGTACACTTTGAATGTTGCTTTTATTTCAGATATTATTACATTATGTGCAAACCTTTAAAATAATTTTTGAAAACCTGTCCAAATAACAGACAGTTATATAACAAACTTACTGGCGTGAGAGAAAAATCATTTAACACCGCATTAAAATAAGTATAACAGTGTATTTTCCCATGACAAACATATGGTGAAATAAAGATTTTTTTAGCTCGTAATTTCTGTTGGTAATTTGCAGCGACACATTCTCTGGACGCAATATCAAAACGAGTAGTTAGATTTGACTACTAGTTGGATTGGCTTCGATAGGAAGCTATTTTTTTATGGAAATCACCTTAGATGAGGTTTAAAAAACCTTGATATTAGAAACAAACATGAACGAAAAATGATTATTGCGCATTGCCTATTGCCTGTAGTTTTGGAAATAGCAAGATTATAGGTAGGGGCAACTATTCTAGAGGGAGATAGTTCCATAGACTTGCAGTTCTTGGAATAAAGCTATTGTAATAGGATGATGTATTACAATGAGGTATCGAAATACCAAACTGAGAAAAACGGTTAGACCTTCGAGTAAAACAAGTTGGAACAATAGTAGCAGCAAATAGATTCAGCACTTCCGAAGAACATATACAATAATAGTATTTATAGAATACATCGTAGCAAAATTTAGTCAGTGAGAAAGATGTTGCAGAAAAAACAAAGGGGTGCTGTGCTTTATCAAAAACTCTCGAATAGACGGGAGATTCAATAACCTTAGTATAACAAACGGAATAATTAATCGGAATCAGAATCGGGAATCAGAAAAATCGAAACTTTTGCGTGCATCGGAATCTCCATCATAATCGGAAAATAGTGCCGATTATCAGATCCCCAAAACAAGGTGTTTTAATTGTGTGTTTGTCTGTTTTAAACAAAATCTTCAGTGTCTGATAGAAATTATAAAATGATAAATATTTATTGATCTATAACAAGCAGTTAAACTAAAGTCTACACACGAAAGTGTGTGGCTTCGTTTCAGAAAATATCTTCACCTTTAATTTGTTTTTACAGTAATTGGGGAAAATTGCAACATTACAGCCATAAATTAAGAGATTTATACAGTATCGAAATCAGAATCGGTAATTGTATCGGAACCAAGAAAAATATTGGAATCGTCCCATCACTAATGACAACAATACCCTATTCATCTTAGGAATAAAGGAATATGACTACAATGTAAAGACACGAGTAAAGTCATAATAAGACTAAACAAAAAAAGCCATGCCTCACTCTAATCTACAACTGAACTTTAGTATATCTCCGTTAGTTGCATATTACCAGGGTATTATCTATATCTAAGTAAAACGCTGCTATCTTAAATCATCTATTCATACTAAAACAAGCAGCCTCCCTCCTCAACAAAACTGCATCTGTTCATATTTATTATGTTCTTTATCTGCAAAGGTATATTTCTCATATATCCCAAACAGTGCTCTACCCTAACCTCAAGCGTCTTATTAACATGTAGTTTTGCGACTTTTTCTAAATGCCTCCAAGAACATTTAATATATTGTAATGATTTACACATGATAGCCATTTTAAATTCCAGAGTTTGAAAGGAAGAGTCCTCAGTTCAACTAGAGACACCTGGAGAAAGCGGAGGTTTCATCGGGCGAAGCATCGTAAAAATAACCCTGGAGAGTAGAACAGTAGTTGGAATAATGCATATAATATAATAATGCATATAATATTAATTATTTTATGTAGAAAAAACAAACAAAAAGTATAGATCAGCTCACGAATAAGCATGCGTATATCCGTCATTAATTCCGTGATGATAGTAATAAAGCTGTATTTCTCTCGTGAAACTATTAAGCAGGAAGATTGAAAGAGCGACTAAATAGGCAAAAACATGCGATATATAATCCTATTGGTTCAGATTTTTTTATAGGAAAAATAACCTTGAAACTATTGTAATCGATCAAATATAAATTTACGAGCAATAAAATTATCCTAACACGATATTTACACTTACATAAGAATCTCGACAATTGTTTAACGAAATTTCACGAATTTTGAGTTAACGAGAGAAAAATTCAAGTTGACGTATTTCTAAACAACTTTATATTAATGCAGATGCGGCCCAGTGGTCGACAAATGAATCTTTAAGTTTCCATATATTCATATATTTCGTACCTGAATTGATCAACTCGACCATTTCTCTGTAGTCATTACGACTTCTTTCCTTCTGGTCTTCTCTGGGAACTCTTGGGACAAACTGGGCGCACATCTCCCGAGTATTGAGTCCTTTCGAGTAATTGTGGGTACAGTCTCCACACTGACACGAACTGTTCATTTATTGTCTCTGTAGACACACAACAACAGATAAGAATACTTTCTAATCAAACCTTTTTTTCTTTTTTACTTAAGAGTAACGACTTACCAAGACCCAGATACCTTTGGTTCTTCTGGTCCTTATCCATAAAATTCTTTATTTATTTAGTCAATCAACTTTGGTGTTCTTATTTCCTTATTCGACTCACACCTCTCACCATCAGTCACAGACTCCTTGTCCTCCGATACAACTTACAAATTAATGCCCAATTCATACAAGATAGTCGAGAAGCAGTATGATGTATTCCATACGTTTTTGTTGCATTAAAACATTTTTTATTGCATACTATTCTTCTAAAGTGACTTTACATCCAGATTTAATTGTTTTTAAATTCATCAGATGTGGCAATCAGGCTTTAGTATGATATTTTCAAATTCCGGCTGTAGCTTTTTCTTGGAACCTAAAATCATAAGAATTAGTCAGTACAGTAATAGCATACATAATTTTCAAGATACTAAGATAATATTAAATGCCTGTACAAAAAGTTTGGAAATATTTTTAAGGCACATCATACTTCCAGAATATTTAATGTAATGTGAACAGTCATCTTTCTCCTAGACTCTTTACAGTCCTCTGTTAGAGATGGTCCGAAATAGTAGATCCGTCTGTTTCAAGCGACAAAATGCCTTCTTTAGAAAGAAAAATAGTTTTATAAATGCTATCGTTCTGTTAGATATAATGGATTAATTAACTTGCTCTGAATGACGGTTGAAATAAATGTTGTCTTCTATTTTTCAATTTGGCGTCCATTACGTTTGTTACATAAGTCAGACATATAAAAAGTTTTATAAAATAAAATCATGGATTAATATATTTTGCTTAAGTCTTCTCTATTTTACTCAATCTCAAATTCATAAACGTATTTTACAACTGTCTAAATTTATCTGTGATTACCGCGTTAATATTTTTTTCTTTTTTCTTTATGAAATCGTTTATCCGATTATAATGTTTAACTAATGTCGACGTAATGGCGGCAGTTAGAAAATTAAAAGGTGTCGTTTAATTTGTAAAAATTGCCGGGAAAAGATAGGAAGAAAATTATTGATTTAAAAATCTACAATCCTTTCTAGCGATTAGAACTAATTAGTCTAGAAAAATATTCGCCAATTAGATTTTAAAAGGTAAACAATTATTTTATCTTTCAGAGGCTGAGTTTAAAAAACAATAAGCATTTTTAAACAACATTATAAGATTTGTATCAGTAAATTTAAGATTTTGGTCCGGATGCTGGGATCATCTACTGCTCCGTTAGATTTAGTTTTAGTGTGTTGGTTAATGAAATTGCTAATCTACCGGGTAAAGTATAGTTGTTCGAGAATCAACCTGTCATATATTGTTATATAGAAAATCTGATCACAATGTTTAGTAGGATTACGTGCCAGGTAAAAATTTGATTTTTCAACAATCAAAAATAATCAGTTGTAGTTCAGTCTTCCTCTTACTATTGCTGAGAAAAAAGTTTCTTGAAGTATGTGATGTTACAAACAGGCTTGGCAGGAACGAATGTTTTAAGCGATAAAATTAATTGATGCAGTGGCTATCCAGTAATTGAGTTTTCATATATTCTTTCTATAACAGCTTCAAAAGATGTAGAAGGAAGATGAAAGATATGTAATACATTAGTTGTTGGCTGGACTGAAATAGAATCCATCATTTTTCGTATATCAGTCTCAGTCCTTTTCAAATCAAACACGTATAAAATTGGCATTTACGCCTGGTTTTACTTCTACCAAATTATATCTCTGATTTATCTTTGTTTTAAACCGTATTTAAGACGGCAAACTTCAGTGTCGAATATAATTTAAGCATTAAATACTCAAAATAAATAAAGCCGTCTATCATTAGATGAGTACAATCATCGCAAAAAAGGAAGTTGCTTCTTGATTATTTCTCCCGCTTACGTTTAATCTATCTTTTCCTATATTCTTCTATGATAAAGTTTGAGATGGAATTCCATCAGTTTGTTACGCCCATGTTGAAACTAACATTGTATAATGTCGTCATAAATCTCTAGATGATATGCTGTCCGTTAATCTGTCCCTTAGATTTGAATGCAAATAGAATTCACATAACAACACGCACAAGTAAGATAGACACATCTTAGTAATATTTAATCGTTTTATTTTATTTCGTCAAATTCTATCTAAATTTTATATTCCATATGTACTGTCTCGGAACATAGGCCTCGATGCGGTACTTTATATTAGATCTCCATAAGACAATTGCAAGTATAATCGGACTGATGACCCGTGATACAGCAAAACAATCTGTCTATGGATAACTAAATATGCTTGTCTATGTTGAGATATCTGGTAGGAGAAGTCCTCGACTGTTGCGCTTGTGTGAGTAAATCAGGGATCTAGCATTTTATAATGTTTATTATTGCGATTTTACTTATTGTCAGTAGTTAGTAGTATAGATTAGACGAGATAGTTCCTTGTCTAACTGAACTGGAGACTGATAAAGCGAAACATTCTGTATGTGGATATATAGAAAAATATATATGTATATATATATTTATATATATATATACATATATATAAATACTTTTATATATATATATATATATATATAAACCTAGTTAATCACAAAGGTGTAATATATGCTTACTTGAGTTAGACCACATGATGACCCCATTTCCATGCGCAATATGGCACTACAAACATCCCGATATTATACAACTGTTGGTGGAGCAGCCGCTCTAAGCGCTGCCAAAGAGTTAGGGCTCCTGTACTACCAGTCGGAATCAGCAGCCAGTAACTGTCAATCCGGTACCCTCAACTCATCAGAGGAAGGCCAACCCAATCTAATTGCTCAGGCATATATGGTACTCAAGCACTCTCAAGTGCCCAGTTTTAGGGGCGGGGTGTGTCGGGAGTGGGGTAACGGCGTTCATTGCCTTAGACAAGAAACAAGATCTACCACTGGGTGTTTCTATCGAATCACTGTGATAGTGTCTCTGCGCTTGACTAATAGGAAAAGAAGGAGTATGGAAGCCGGGCGATAGACAGAACATATCTACTCCTTAAGCAATTTAGGTTTGCAAACCGGTAATTTGTTTGAGTCACCAGCTCTAGGAAGGTTGTCATCCAAGATTGAAGAGGCCTCCCTATCCTTTGGTTTATGTTCAGAGTTTTCCTTCTCCTAGACGGATGATCTGGAAATATCTACTGGGTCCGTCAGCACTGAGAGGGTAAACTCCGCGCCTGGGTTCTAATCCAGTATTTCTGTGACCCCGCGATGTTAGTTAATGTTACTGGGTTAGTTTGTAGAGGCTATATATCTGCTAAATAATTACACTCCTCAAAGTGAGTTAGAAACATTGCTATTTCATTGTTACTGGATAAAGGGGTGAGTAGATCTCATGCAGTGTAAGCAACTATGATTGTAAGAAAGCTTGTTAGAAAGGAGATAATGTGGTTGGAGGCTTTCTCTTTATATATATATTTTTTTAATTTATTCATGTTAGCTTGGGCCTAGGATAACATTAAAGTGTGAGAAGGTGTTAAGAATTGAACTACAAGGAAACCATTCGCCCATGTATGGAGTATTGCTGTCATATTTGGGCTGGTGCATCGACTATAAGTCTCTCGCTCCTTGACAAGGTCCAAAAGAGAGTCGCCAATCTGATAGACCCTAAACTGGCATCTAAGCTTCAGCCTCTGTCCCATCGACAAAACGTTGCATCCCTCTGCGTGTTCTACAAGTATTTTAATGGTGAATGCTCTGACGAACTGCAAGCACTTGTGCCCCCACGACGTGAACACCCTCGACAGACCCGACAGGCTGCTAAATTCCACCCCCAGACTGTAGAGATCCCTAGATGTAAAAGATCTTTCTACTCCAGTAGTTTCTTCCCCAGAACCATTAGATTTTGGAATTCCATTCCAGGTCACTGCTTCCCCAACTGTACTGACGTGCAGAAGTTCAAGTGCAACGTGAACCAACATATTGCTGCCCAAATCCCTACATAGTACCTCAGTAGTTGTTGCCCCTGATAGTAGCCCCCTACACCAAAGTGGCAATGTGCCTTTTTTGGGGTGAAAATGTAATTTAAAAAAATGAATTTCAAGAAAGAAATTTTAAATAAAAAGTGTGATGTTATACAATTCTGCCTAGATATTTTTATTTGTTCAAGAGAATGTACAGATTATTTTTTGTCAACAGATGTTTAGAAAATAAACAGAAAATAAATATCCCCATCACTAATTAATTCTAAACAAAAATGTCGATATAGTGTTTCAACATTTGAAGAACGCTCGGCTTAATCCTACCCATGTTAAGAACGGCTCTCGGAATAGACACACTAAACATTGTCAGTATACCCGAAAACCTATAACAGTTGACATGTCGAATGTGACGATGAGATGGACGCAATGTAATAATATACCTAATATAAAACGGAACGAAATTCAAATTTCCGTTCCATTATATATATAAAGCTGAACGTATGTGTGTATGTGTGTCTGGTCACGAATAGGCTCCTATATGGTGACTATTATAGAAAAATGATCACACATAATGATAGAAGATGTATCTAGACACAGAAATGGGTATGTTTGATCTGGCATAATGATGATTCATAAATATTGTGGGGTCTGCGTACGCGCCTAGTCCACAAAGTATGGAAATAAAAAATTTAAAAATAAAAAAAACGTTTGCAAGTGTTTTTGATATATATGTACATAATACTTTGATAAGTATGTTTTAACTTAAATAGGAATGGTATAATAAAATTGTGGGGTCTGCGTTCGCGCCTGGCCTCCATAGGATGGAAATAGGCACACACTTTAATAAAGACTTTTCATATCGTAAAGTATACTTTGATAATTTTTTTTTTATTACATTTTCACCCCAAACAAGGCAAATTGCCACTTTGGTGTAGGGGGCTACTATCAGGGGAAACAACTACTGGGGTACTATGTAGGGATTTGGGCAGCAAGGTGTCGGTTCACGTTACACTTGAACTTCTGCACGTCAGTACTGTTGGGGAAGCAGGGACCTGGAATGGAATTCCAGAGTCTTGCGGTTCTGGGGAAGAAACTATTGGAGTAAAAAGATCTTTTACATCTAGGGATCTCTACAGTGTGGGGGTGGGATCTAGTAGCCTGTCGGGTTTGTCGAGGGTGCTCGCGTCGTGGGGGCACAAGTGATTGCAGTTCGTCAGAGCATTCACCACTAAAATACTTGTAGAAAAGGCAGAGGGATGCAACATTTCGTCGATGGGACAGAGGCTGAAGCTTAGATGCCAGTTCAGGGCCTATCAGGTTTGCGACTCTCTTTTCAACCTTGTCAAGGAGCGAGAGACTAGTAGCAGATGCACCAGCCCAGATGTGGCAGCAATACTCCATACATGGGCGAATGGTGGCCTTATAGAGGTACAGGATACTTTCGGGTGTTAGTAGTTTTCTAGCACGGTAGAGAGAGCCTACCTTTCTTGCAGCGGCCCTGGCAATGCCTTCAATGTAATTGTTCCAACTCATGTTTCCTGTGAACGTTAGGCCAAGGAGTTTGAAAGATGGACTCTCAGATAAAGAGTCGTTGGCCATTGCTATGGGTGGTAGAGAGGGTTTCTTGTAATTATTGAATGAAACTAGTTTAGCCTTGGCAGCATTGAACGCGACCAACCACTTTTGTCCCCATTCCACTACAGATTGGAGGTCTTCCTCTAGTGTTTCTGCCATTTCTTTAGAAATGTGTTCATTCGTCTTCCTGTCGTGTCTGCCATAGAGTGTAGTGTCATCAGCATATATACCCATCTCAGAGGCAATGTTGTCGGGGAGGTCATTTATGAATATCAGGAACAATAGAGGTCCAAGGATAGAACCCTGGGGCACTCCCGCATTTATATCATATTGTTTAGATGTGCGACCGTCGAGGACTACCTGGATTTTTCTCTTATCTAAGAAGGATTTAATTATGTTAAGTATTCTACCAGTGATACCGTATGATCTGATATTACTGAGGAGACCCTCATGCCATACCCTGTCAAAAGCCTTAGATATATCTAGAGCTACCGCTCTGCCTTCCCCCGCTTTGTCCAGTGAATGGTATATACGTTCAGAGATCACAGTGAGGATGTCTGCTGTGGAACGGGCTTGTCTAAATCCATATTGTTTGTCAGTCAGTAGTTTAGCATCTGTAGGATGATGGACAAGAGCATGGTTAATTATGGTCTCAAATATTTTGGCAAAAAGTGGGAGGAGGCTAATGGGGCGATAATTTGATGGGTCTGTCCTTTCGCAGAATTCTTGAATACTGGTACAACAGAAGCAGTTTTCCAACAGCCCGGAAAGCAAGCTTCATTAAGACATTTGTTGTAGAGTTTGGAGAGAACTGGAGCTACTTCGGCTGAGCACTTTTTTAATAGCACAGCTGGGATAAGATCGGGTCCACATGCTTTTGAGGTGTCAAGGTTTTTTATGATAGCATGCACCTGAGCAGGGGTGGTTTTCAGATCGTCTAGTGTGGCGTCTGTCCGCATAGGAAAGTCAGGTAGGGGTGGTTGGAAGGGTCCAGTGTGGAGTTTGAGGCAAGCATGTTAGCCTTGTCGGTTGCTGAGGAGACAACCTCGTGATTGTTGGTTAGTGGGGGAATTGTTGATTGCCCATTATTTACTACACTGTTGTAGATTTTCCAGAAGTCTCGAGTTCCTAGTTTTTGTGCTTCGATGCGCTTTTTAGTGGTTTCTGTAAATTCTCTCTTAGCTGTCGCTATTTCTTTCTTAACGTTATTTCTAGCTTCTATATACTTCAGTCTGTTTGAACTGGACTTATGTCGGTTAAACCTACGGTATGCATGGTGCTTTTGAGTAATGGCAGTTGCACAAGTCGACGTAAACCATTGGGGAGAGTGGGGCTTACTATAAAATTTCCGCATGGGAACATGCGCTTCGATTGCAGTTTTGAACCAGTCAGTGGTCTCATTTGCACATTGTTCAGCAGGGAGAGAGAAAATATTTTTCCATGGAGCATCTCTAATTAGTTCCCTGATGGCTTCCGAGTCAGCCTTATTATAATATCTCGTTGTTTTGAGCACTGGCTCTTTAGTTTTGGGTCTAGAGTTTAGGGCGATTTCAACCATTATCACTGCATGATCAGCGTTCCCGAGTGGGCTGTGGGCCTTCGTTATGCAGTCATCGGGAACTGTGGTCAAAAACAGATCTAGAAGTGATGCGTGTTGTTCTTCCTGGTCAGGGAAACGGGTTGGAAACGTAACAATTTGTGATAGGGAGTGAGATATAGCGAAGCTATGGGTTGTGCTGCCCGCTGCATCTGTGTGAGTAGAGAATCCAAGCCAGTTTTTGTGGTGGACATTAAAGTCACCAAACACATGTATTTGTGCGCTAGTGTCGAGGGACCGTGCCGTGTCTATGCTGTCAGATACTTTGTTTATTATGGAGCAGTCCTGAGTCGAGGGAGAGCGGTAGAGAAAATAATAGTAGCTAATACTGTGTTGCACGTTTAGTCTAAAGCACATAAAGGCTTGATCATCTGTTTCTAGGTTTGTTTCTCTAGTCAAGGGAAGGGTATTACGAATGTAAACTCCAAGTCCGTGCATATGTCTGTCGGAGTCCTTACGGCAGAGTGGGAGATATCCAGGCATGTTAAAGTGGTTAGAGGGAATGGAGGAGTGTAGGTTAGTCTCACTTAGTGCTAAGATATCCGGGGTATTTGTTAAGAAAAATGCTTCAACATCAGCTAAGTTAGTTCTAAGCCTACGGATATTTGTGAATGAGAGCCTCAAGGGAGGAGGCAAGTTGAATTTGT
>NC_136494.1:108581364-108868864 GCF_053919585.1 Euprymna scolopes | reverse complement strand
TATATATATATATATATATATCTATAAGAACAACATGTATATACATACATATATATATGTATGTATATATATATATATATATATATATATATATATATATATATATATATAATCATCCACATCAGTACTGTTTCGCTGTTTCACAAATCATCAGTGCGGAGAGACAGGCAATTGCCTCAAGCCAGGATCGAAACCCGATCGCCCAAATAACCGCCAAGGCGTCTCACCATTACGCTATACGGCTGCTTCTGTGTGGGTAATGGATTAACGATGTTTTAACATCGTCCGAATGCCTCCACTCGATTTATTTACAAAAAGAGTATCCCTTAATACGCTAATGGCAGTTTGTATATCACTTCCCAATTTGCTCAACCCAAAATAGGGACCATTATATTCATTTACATATATATTACGAAACAATTTAATGTCTGTATGTGCTTCTGATGAGTATGCGTAAACGTTTTGTAATTAAATTAATTATTTCTTTTTAGTCTTTGAATGTTTTAACACATCGCTTTATATCTTCTAAATTAAATTATATACTATGTGGCGTGCTTAACCAAGATCTTATATATGAAGTCTTTTCAAACATATATGTATCTTTGACATTTATGTTAATTTTGTACGCGGTTGTTACTGAATGTAAAGAATCAAAATGTATGGTGCATTGCAATAGACTCCAATTATTCAGAGACTAACATGAGTGAGATATTATAATTAAGGCTGCCTTCCCTCTTTATATAGTACGTCCATCTTCTATTCTAAAAATTATCTAAGAAATTTTCTTGTCGAAATGGTTACTGTATTTATGCTATACTAGCTGACCGTCTGGTGCTGCCCGGTCGTTCAATACGCTTAAACATGTAATTTTTATTTATACGGAGTGTGTATTTATTATAATAGAATATATTCTCAATTGATTATATACTACAAGATACAATTATCCCGGTGAACTAAATCGTAAATAAAAATAATATAATATTTGAGTTGATGATCTTAAATATAGTATTTCTTCTCTCATAAATAAAAAGAAGAATTTTACATCAGAGTATTTTGCATTACACCGGTCAAGGAAAATAAAATTCACATTTTTTGAGGTCAGATCTTTTTCGATGTTTTATATTTATCGAATGAATTAGAATACAAAACCTCTCTAAGAACACTGCAAGACATACAAAGTATCTTTGTATCAAATTTACAATAGATGGGTACAGCCGATTCGGAACCTGTGAGAAAGGAACTCGCACAAATACACACAAAGTGGATTTTATATATTAGTAGAGATAACAGTCTCACGAAATGAGATAGTAATCCTGCACAAGATCGTTATATTTTGATACGTGCTTTTATGAGAGTTTATTATTTTTAATTCAACCTATATTTTACGAGAGAAGACTCTTAATAAATAGGAATTACCAATAATTACATTCATTTGTAAGATTTAGCCACTAGCTTCTTTATGAAAGCATTTCAATTGAATTATTCTTTAGAAAATCTTTTAATTCATATTTTATCTTGTGTGATGATGCGTTTTGTTTTCTTCCCGTGGGAATCAATAAAGGCGGATGCATTTTTTATTGACCAAAACAAAATTTTATTGGAACATTTGGATCACCTCCAAGCAATATTTGTAATAATCAATAGACGAGGCCAAATAAATCCGGTGTGTGTATCAAAATAAAGTGATGCAAGCATGTAATAATCAATGTGTAGTGTTACGTTTAGATCGACTTGCATACATAAGCGGCCACATTAATTTGTAGGGAGGTAAGCGGCTATAAAATCTACTATAGCTCTGAGGAATCTTTAAACATGAATACGAATCTAAAGCACAGAAATAGTCTTACTGTTTTACTTGACACTGTCAGGAGAAAATAAATCTAGATATCAAAGACAGACTGAATGAGTATTACTTTGTTTACCCAACTGTATGAGATATCTAGGACAATTTTCAACTATGCGTTGAGTAGGCTGATCCAAAAGATAATCTACTTTTGCAAGCATTTAATGAAAACGAGATGGACAGTAAATATTAGGTTGAGAAGAAAGTTCTTGCGGAAGTTTTAATTGTGATTTCAACGATGTATTTTCAAAATGGTTTTCGTTATAATGTCTTTATTTTATATATGATTTTCGTTCTATCTAATCGTTTAAATAACAATAGTTTTAAAATAATAATGTGCTGAATCAAAGATAGAAAAAAAGCAAATTCGCACAATTTTCTTATTTTAATTCAAGCTAGGCCGAAGAATTGTTGACATAGCTTGCGATATTTAAGAAGTGTTTGCCCCAATAATCATTATTGAACAATAGCGATTTAAAAAGATTTGTGGCGCCGACAAGAGTCGCGTATGAGCGTAGTGGGCGGACATCTGATGTTAACAACGATGTATTAAGAGAAGAAAAAAAATCGCGTGCAGTGCGCGAACTCGCATAACTTAAATTAGTAAGCAAACGCGTTATCGATAGATTTTGCTATTTTAAGCGAAAGAACGTAATAAAGGTTCCTGCATACACGGCTTGCATACCGCGTCGAAAGCAAGGTTTTTATCTGCCCCCCTCAAACAAAACGACAGTTCTACACTTAATAACCGTCCATTCTTTTCCCAATTTTACGGTGTGTTGTGTCAGAGAAATAGCTCTTTCTAACGATATCGCGTTCGTGCCTTATGATGCGGGTGATAAAAGAGTTTAGCAGAGATACAAACACACAGACATATGCCCTATATATAATAGATTATTATTTATCTTCCAAATTGCCATATAACATTCCGTTATGTGGTTAAGTTGTCACTTACGTATTTATCTTCACGAGTACATAGCTCTCAACAATCCCTTATATTCATTACTTAAACGCGCCCTGTTTGTTTTGTTTGTCTTATTACATTCTAGTCTTTTTATCAACGTTTACCCAAATATCTGCCTGGAATCGTTTAAAATGGCGGACGGAATATAATTGCCCAATTTTAGAGATTCTATATTCATTTCATCATTAATCAACACTGAATCAATAAAGCAAACACATATAAAATAAAATAAAAAAAAACAACCTTATAAATTAAAACTATTCACTAATTATTTCCTTCCCTCAAAATAAGAACTTGGCGGATATTATTATGTCTAGTTTGTAATTTCTGACTACATAACTCTTCAATTATCTGTTGTAGGACTACAATCTTTATATAATATCATTGTTACAGTTATATATATATAGCTTAAGCGGTTAGAGAATATTTATGTTTATTTTTTTTTGGTTTTACATTATTTCGTTCCATCCTATTTTTCATAATTGTTTTTGCATAGTTATTAAATAAAATGAAGTCGATTACTCCAATCAACATTAACACGTTAGAGATATGAACATGCAAGCGATATATTGAAATAGACTAAGCCCATGCTTAAGGCACTGTCATTCTATACCGTTGCTAGCTAAATAAAAGTCACACTCTTCTTTTTTGCCAGGATTACATTCGCTATCCTAACCTTTTTGTAACAGAGCGCATATAAACGCGTATGAAAATATCAGCAGCGAGTAACGGATGGCAAGCAATTGTATTAGCAGCAGAAGTAGCCTTTGAACGCGTATGCACATTTGCAAGTGGGCTCGCGCTTGCGTGTGAGGATGAATAAGAAAAGAACTCCACGTGGTTGAGGAGAAACAAAGTCGGCGCCGAAGAAGATTGACGTGAAAAGTAAAGGCGGGAACTGGCCGGCTGTAACGAGCTTGTGGTCGGAAGAAAGAGAACCGCGATCCAGGTTAGATGAATATGTTAAAGTGAGATACTTTTTTAAGTGGTGTAGAACGGAGACTAACGGCAATAAATGTTTTCGTTATAAAAGAAAAAAATGTCGACTCGGATTTTTATTTATTTATTCCCAGTTTTATTTTTATGAATTATTAAGTAAAGTGTAACGGACACGTTTCATTATCGGAGAATAGTCGTCTGTTCTAACTCAGTAACTTTTATATATTTTAGACTCGTTACATTCTCCTAAAACACACAAGATTGCGGAGTGATTTTTATTCCCAAATTCTACGACAACCACTAATTTACAGGAAGGGGATAATATTCATAGAATACTTTTGTCTTAATACTACCGTTATTTGTTTTTCTGACATACTATTGGCAATTTGCAGCTATGGATGTATGACCTAAATATGGGACTATTTCTTCTGCTTCTGCGTTATGTGATTGGTTATAGTAAAGATTTGTATATATTCAGAAGTTAACCAAATACCGGAATTTCTTACCGGCAGTAAGAATATGATAATGTTCGCGTACATTTTTGTTTACTTTCTGTTTTTCTGTAACAGCTTTCCCAGGTCCCGCCGGGTAATTTCGGTTACTGTTATTTGTTAGTCTGTCTCCATTTGCATGTATTTACATTTCCACAGGCTTATATGTATTTTGATTCTAAACATAAAAAAACATAAAAAGCGGCAGTTACATATTTTCTGTATTTTTTCCTATTTCTAAGTTTTACATTCTGATATTTGTTATATATATATATATATATATATATATATATATATATATATATATATATATATATATATATATATCCAAACAAACAGCAAATTTACTTTCTAGTAATATTTCTTTTTCCCATAAACTTATATTTTCCGGTTCGTTCTGCGTACATTTGATTACTTACTTGTATTTTCTTCGTAAAAATAGTCATATTTGCCGTTGGATACACTATTGCATCGTCATACCTAATTTTCTCTTCTCGGATAATGGAATGATATTTAGGAGCAGAATCAAAAACAAAAACGGATACTTCTACAATGGTGACGAAACTTATTGATTGTTTTCACGGCTATTTCAAAATATCATTATTATCAAACAAATTCTAATTTTATATTTAAAGAGAAATACACTTTGCTTATTAGCCAAACATGTTTTTCTCTCCAAGTGTCCATTACAGACGTATTTGGCCTTCGAATATGAGAATAGATCCAAACCATTTTTACACCAATTTTTAAAAATTATTTTTGTGACCTATTTGCGTTAAGAAAATTATTTATAGCCGTGTAAATATTGATTCTGAGAACATTTTTCTTCAGATCAAACGCATGGCTACATTCTATGTGATAACTTCAATTATTTAGTCACATCGATTTTATTTGATTGTATTTTCATTAATCTAAATCTCTTTATTAAAAAACAAATAATCATGTAATATGTTCATCAGTCGACGCCAGAAAATTGCTGAATCCTATTATAATATCCAAAATTACTTCAGTGCAATGTATTTTTTTGTATAATTGATACTATGATAATGTGTAAGTTAACTAATTATTTTATATTACTATGTAGAGAACACATGGACAGAGGTCATAGAAATTAGGATATCTTTAATATTTTTGTGTATTTTCTTAATGCATCGTTACAGATTAGAGGAGCATATGTGTTTAATGGATGTAGTTATTTGGAGAAACAGATCCAACATAAACAACACGCCATAAGTTTGCAATTGTTCGAGAGTACACGGGTTTGAACTTGGGTCGTCTGCAGATGGCATTATATCAAAAGAATTTTATATATTAATACGATAGCGTGGGTGTTATTTTCTGGGTCACGCTTACATTCGGGTCGTTTAATTGTTTGTAATCCCATTTCTTGTCAAAAAAAGTTTACTAATTGTTTTTCATAAGGTAGAGTTTCGGTTTCGATTATAACTGATGGCACCCAAGTGTTATATATATATATATATATATATATATATATATATATATATATATGAAACGAAAATGTAGTAGGCCAAAAAAAATAAATAAATGTTCTGTCAGCAACAGTACAACTTCAAAATAGTCAATATCGCCCACCTCCAGAAGAGAGGGAATTCCTGTCCGTGATAACCGTGGTAAAAGAAGACACACTCCAATCGCCAGAAACACCCACACACACAATTTGCAGGACACTGCCGACTCGTCTCTAGCCTCCTGCTTTTATAGTGGCCGGGAATTATCCATTTGCGTAATCACATGAGAAAGAAACGTGATTTTCCGAGAGTTGCATGGGGTAAACGCTAATAAAAACCCCCGGACGCCATCTTGGAATTCTCTTTTCCCCCCAACCGGTGACACAACAGACGTACCCGAGGTAAGTTCTTTTTCCCCTCATTTTAGTTATTGCTACTTCTGCTACAATATATATATTTTTCATAAGTTTTTATTTCAGTTTCGATTCAAGCTAATGCACCAAATCATTTGTATATATATATATATATATATATATATATATATATATATATATATATATATATATTTAAATTGCAACTTTATAATATATTAAGATTGATAGAACTTTAACTCTATAATAATATATACGACATCTGCAAGAATTAAATTATTATATTTAAGCATATTTTACGACCGGACCTTGCCGGGCGTTAGTGCTAATTTTGATGAATACTTTTGCAGTTTTAACAAAAAAAGCTACAATAATATCATAGCGTCTCCATTTACACTGGACAGAATGTTAACATCAATAATTGCATATGAATGAGTCCCCTGTGGAATTTACACAGGTCCCGCTAGTATTATAATGAAATGAATAGTTATTTTAAATAGAAATGTGCAAATTGAAAGTATAATTTGTCTCTTACCTAGGTAAGTAAAAAAAAAAAAAAAACCTAACAAAAAGTCGCATGGTCGACAAAGCTGTGATGAGAAATAGAGATAACTGAATGGCGCAAAGTGGAGATTGAAACGTATGTTGCCAACTAGAAGTGTTATAGCAAGTCCAACTCTCCTCACTGGTTCACTTAAAATATGCAGCTGACATTTTCAAAAGCTGCATGCATCTTGCCAGTTCATCCGTCAAAAGTCAGATACAAATAGGCAAATATATATCTCTACTATTATATAAAGGTCACTTTGTGTGTATGAGTGTGATTTCCTTTCTCATATGTTCCGATACGGCTGCGGCTATCTTTTGCAAATTTCACACAAAGTTAATTTATAAGTCTGGCAGTGTTCTTTGTCATGGTTTTTACAGAAGTTCATCCGATAAGTATCCGCAATCGAAAAAATCCGATTTTAAAAATAGTCTTCCATCACTTACTGATAAAAAGAATTTTTACAGGAGAATAGTTTACGTTACAGCGGCCAAGGAGTATAATAAAATACCAGCAAATCATTTCTTTTAAAACAGAATTATTGCAATACGAGCACTTGTAGAGCATTCGACTACGGATTGAATGATCCTCTGTTTAATTCAGGGTGTACCTTACAATTATATTGTTTTCCTTATAAATGGGTTCAATTTACTATAAAATAAAACACCTATTTTAAATCGCCGCAAATCATTTCTTTGTGTGCATATTTTAAATCTAAACATTAACAAGAAGTTACTTTTCCAGGGCACTCATCGTCAAGCCCAAATAATGGCTGACATGACATTGTAAATAAACACAGATGGAATTTAGTGAACGACAAATTATTCATCGTAATATATAATAATAACTAGAGAATATATTAATTTTAATAATCACTAGAGAATCTATTAATTCTAGAATAATGCATACACATTCTGCATGAATTAAAATATATCATTTTAAGCGTATTGTACGATCGGGCAACATTGGGCGACCAGCTAGTAGTTATTGGATATCATATTAAGAGTTAAATAATCACAGCCAAGCGAAGGCGTGCCGAAATAACCAGAAGATACGTAATGTCGCAGAAGATAGGAACTCATGATTTTTGCTACATTTATAATAATAAAGCAGATTCAGTAATTACACTGGTCACCACAATATTTTTGGCAGGCAAAGTAAGACTGGTTTCTGGGGTTTTCAAGGGCGCTGAATCCGAATCTGACATTAGTTTTTTGCAAATTGGCTCTAGTTTTTTAGATATCACAGGGGGTCGTTTTTCTGAAATCACCCATTCGCGACCGTAGCTAAACGTACAAAAAACGGCTAAATAGAGCATAAATGTCAGATATTGATTTTTATGATAATCTTAAACCACAAAGACAGTGTAAAATCTCAATCTAACAAGTTAAGTTAGATATAACATCATTTCATTTATCCTATAACTGAACACTTTTCATAGATTTCGAGGATATACAAAAAATTTGCTAAGAATTTGCTGAATTTTAATTCTCCAAGTGAAAAAAAACATTTACATAATCAGTTATATATCATAAATTAATGCAAAGCATTATACACTAGATTCTTGGTTACAATGAACACACAAAACAATATTTTATTCACAAAATTAAAATTGACGTTTATACGATTTTCGCTTGTGAGCAACTTTTGGGCAGTATCTCAAAAGATTCCAGCAGTAGTCTGCCATCATATGCTCATCCCATTTGCCTTGATACCTCTCTTCCATTGTTTTGATGTCTTGATGGAATCTCTCTCCCTGCTCCTCACTGTAATCACCAAGATTACCAGGAAATCTGTCGAGGTGGCTAAACAAGAAATGAACTTTAATGCTAATATTTGCCCCCAGTTTTCCGTATGCAGTAAGCATCTTACGGACCAATTGCTTGTAATTGTCAGCTTTGTGATTTCCCAAAAAGTTTGTCACTACATCTGTGAAGGACACCCAAGCATTTAACTCAACCGTGTTCATATGATTAGTGAAGTCAGAATCCCTCATGAGCGTTCGAATTTGAGGTCCATCGAAGATGCCACCTTTAGCTTTTTCGATGGAAAGACCTGGAAATTGTCTGCATATGTACTTGAAACAATCCCCATCCTTGTTCAACGCCTTAACAAACTGCTTCATGAGCCCTAGTTTTATGTGCAATGGAGGGAAGATGATTCTATCCCTGGGTACCAAAGGCTCATTGATGACGTTGGCTGTGCCGACTTCGAGACTTTCTCGTTCTGGCCAGTTCTCCCTTCTCTAGTGCTGGATTCTTGCTCTGCTATCCCACAAACAAAGAAAGCAGGGATACTCTGGGTACCCACTTTGCTGACCAAGCAGAAAATTCACCATTTTCAAGTCCACACAAATCAGCCATTTATGAGTGTTGTAATTCAGCTTTTCAAGAACAAATTTGATAGCATCATACTCTTCTTTCATCTTGGTAGAATGGCCAATTGGTACAGGAGCAAACTTGTTGCCATTGTGCAAAAGTACAATTTTTAGACTTGCTTTCGAGCTATCTATGAAGAGACGCCAATCTGCTGGGTCATATGATGAGATCATCATGCAGTTGAGAAGTGCAGAAACGTCATTACAAAAGACCAGGTCGTCTTCTTTAGAAAAGAAACGAAGCAAGTTGCCTTCCCTTGACCTATAGCATGTTACTTTTGTGCCAGAATCAAAAATGTGTTTCTCTTGGAGTCATGATGCAAGAACTTCAGACTGCTCCTTCGACAAACAAAGGTCTCGCACTAGGTCATTAAGTTCAGATTGATTTAAAAGCTGAGGGCCATTTGAGGGTTCTTCATAGTCATTACAGCTATCATCACTTGATATTGAAAGATCAGCTGGAATCTCTTCGGTTTCATCGATTTCAGGCAAACTAGTGAAAACAGGCACAGGTAGATCCTCAGAGTGCGCAACAGGACGGATAGTGGAATCCAGGCTCGGATACTGCCAATTTGCTTTCTTGTGCTTGTTAAACCCCGGCATGTCATTGAGACAGAAGTAGCAGTCATCAAAATGATTGTTGGGCTCTCTTCACACCATTGGTACAGCAAACTTCAACTTCAGCTTACCGTTGGTCCAACTACGGAGACTTTCTATACAGGTTTTGCACACCATATGTGGGGCCCAAGACTTGTCTTGGTCACCAAGTATCATATCGAAGTATGCTTTGTACGCCCTCTTGACAAAGTCTGTAATATTCCTCTTTTGTTGTGCCATCATATACTGTCCACAGATGTAACAAAAGACATCCGGTTCATATTTGCAACATCTTCTAGAAGAACTCATTTTCTCTCTGGAACTCATTTTCAACTGTGGAATTAAAAAGAAAATTCTTAATTACTGTTTAATTTATACTGCAACTATATTTATGGAACATGTTATTAAGTAATTACAGTATATAATTATATAAAAATTCTCCCTATATAAATAATTATATAAAAATTCTCCCTGAAATACTTCGATATATACATAATCATTATAATGATTCAATAATATCAGAAAATTATTATTTACTGCTTCTATATTGAAGTATTTCAGGGAGAATTTTAGCAGTTTAGGCTTATTTGGGGCTATCAGTATCTTCTAAACTAGAGCCAATCTGGCAAAACCAATGTTATATTCGTAATCAGCGACCTTCAAAACCCCAGAAAACACACCTAGATGGTCTGCCAAAGAAAAAAAATAAAAATTTGTTGACCAGTGTTATCACTATAAAACAACCAGAACGTCGGTTGCAGAGCAATCGAGAAAGCTGGACGTCTTGCCCAGCAATTCGCCTTTAATTCCCTCTTCGACCCAACAAACAACTCCTTACTAATTTGATGATATGAAAATCAATCTTTCTCATGTCCACGATATTTTAGACATTTCCAGGGCGTATTGACATGCTCCAATCTCGCCTAATGTCCAGCTGAGATAGCACCTGTACTTTCTAAATGTTACACGAAATGTGTTGTCTTCATAATAGCTCGGAAATTGCCCTCGTGGTATCAGTGTACAAGAATTCTGGTGAACGAGCTGACCCGTCCAATTATCCTCCTTTCAGCCTACTCTGCAACTTAACCAACATTTTGAGTTATTAATCAATCAAATACTAGTTCACTACGTGGAAAAATCTAATTTTTTTCTCGATCCGACCGTATGATATAGGCAATACCAGGTATTTTGACGGTTATCTCTGACCGTATAAGCCCATAACTGGAGGCAAGGAGTGGAGTCCTTGATACATCATAAGTTTTTATCAAAGTCTGGCATAAAAAGCTACTAATGGAAACCAAATCACACGGTATTATTGGTATTATTGGGCAAAGCTAAATATAGTTAAACAAGACAATACCCCAAGCTGTTATTGATGTACGTACATTAAAACAATAAAATATCAATACGGAGTATTAATTATTGGGCATCTGTTATTCCTCATATTCATAAGGGACCTCTCTGATAACATTGTATCTGAGGTGGTATTCTTGGAGATGATTAAACACGATAATAGACATAGGGCAATCAGAATAACGAATGTGTACATATCTAAGCCAATAGTAGCAACCCGCCACTCCGTAGTAAAATGGGGTCGAAAATAGAGCGTAACATTTTATGCTACTAAGACAAAGCTCATTTCCTTTACCAATGTCAAAAATCTTTCTCAACTATCGACAGCTATGACTAAGAACACCCTCTCTTATTCATTATTTCTAACTCCACGGCTTGACATTCACAGGTAACGTAAACTGAACTAAATAAATTTATAACATTGCCAATGCTGCTTCAAAGAAAATGGGTTTCGTCTACCGTGGTAGAAAATTCCTCAGGTTTAAGTATCTTGTAAATTTACTAAGCCAGTATTCTCTCATGCAAATAGTATTAGTACGATATCTGGACTGTTGTATTTACCACTAGTCTCAGTCTCCCTAGCGGGATACAAAAATGATTATCTAATCTAATAGGTCCCGTATTGTCAGCTAAGCTTCAGTCCCTGTCTCATCGCCGCAATGTTGCATCTCTGTACATATTTTACATGTATTTTAATAGAATGTTCTCTAAACTAGTCATTGCACTTGTTCCCCTTGGACATACATGCCGCCCAAAAGCACGTTTTACAGCAAAATCTAACTCCTTAACTGTAGAGGCCTGTTTACGCCTGAAAGTATTCTGCTCTAATAGGCTATTTCCCTCGCATAACGTTTTATTTTATTTCCTTCCTGTTACGTGATTCTCTGGCTTTACATGCAGACGTTTAAATTTAAGGTAAATCGACATATCCCTCATCCCCTTTAAACGTGGTGACAAATAGAAGCCTGTTTGCCTTGTTTGGAGTGAAATGAAAAATGGACAGTTAACGTTCTGTGGGGGTAAAGGATGAACGATACCCAAGTAATGTGATATCCTTATACTTATAAACGGAAGAAAAGGCGTTTTGTAAAAGCTGAATTAAAATTATAAACATTTAACACGATGTCTCCAGGAACGCAACTGCAGCTTTTTTCATTTGCTTCCTTATTCACACATTTTTTTTTAAACACGTGTTCTTTATATTAGTTAGCTGGAATTTCACTCAGTGACTATAATTAATCAGGCCACATAGCGAAAGCTACTAAATGCTTTAAGAAAATCTGCCGTGCATATCGCAAAAAAAACTGGTGTATGTCTTATACATAGAAGATAGTGTCAACATACACTTGAGAGGCCCTAGTCATGTACTAAACCAAAGGGCTGAACTAGTACATTAAATATAAGCAATTACATAAAAGTGTATGAATTTCTAGTAGATTACTAATTGCTATCCGAGGCACACACAGTAGCATCGTTTATTTCATTATTTATTGATATCAACTAGTATGCGCTGACTATGTGCTCATTTATCCTAATATGCTTGAAATTCTGAGAATCCTCTCCCCCTCCTATCCCCCTGTTGTGTAATTGAATCTCGCTACACGCACTCGCTAATAATTATGGCATAACCACGCTCTTGAAATTGTTTGCAGTATTCTGTTACTACAAACGAACGGTTTACATGTATGCAGGAATTTCATTCTCTTTACTTGCCCGCTCCTTTGCACTCAGTTCTGTCGCTATTATGTAATTCAAGACGAACTTATTTTTCATTAAATTCAATACTCGTTCATCGGTTTGTCTTCATTTGCGAATAACGTTGACTTGCATTTGTATATACGAAGTGCCTCCAATAATTTTCCAACTTTTTTTTTTTATACTGGCATTTAAAATTATCGTAAACACTTAAAAATATAGTATGTTATTACTATATATTTTATGAGATACTGACCAATTTTTGATTTCAAATACAAATTAACAGCTACAACGATAATCGGAATACACTCTGCTACACCTGATAGTCACAGCCGGTGAATTTCAAAAATGCAATATTGACGTGATGAAATATCAGAATAACGATATGCAATAAAATAATGTTTAAAACTTGAAAACACAAAAACGTATAAAATGGTTAAGACTGCTCTTTTTTCGAGAGGCATAAGAGATTCAAGGAAGTCATGGAGGCTGTATGAAGTCAGAACACCATTAACCAAATAAAGAATTTCATGGATAAGGACCGTCGTTTGTCTATGGACACAATAGGTGGGCAGTGTGTTTTCAGTGTGGGAATTGTACATACAATTATTCTCGGGGAACTTAAGATGCGGAAGATTTGTGCGAACGCACAAGTCTACATCCTCACTCTTGTCACA
This sequence comes from Euprymna scolopes, assembly GCF_053919585.1. Classification (NCBI taxonomy): domain Eukaryota; kingdom Metazoa; phylum Mollusca; class Cephalopoda; order Sepiida; family Sepiolidae; genus Euprymna; species Euprymna scolopes. The sequence goes on along the minus strand of NC_136494.1, from coordinate 108,855,541 downwards.
GACTATTCGACTAAGATGTGCATCAAGACAATTCTTCACTCTTCCTATTTTCCAAACCTGTGAATGTTGGTTATGCCTTAAGCTAAAAAAAAAAAACCCTTAGAGACTGCTGCTATGAGAAAATTGAGGAAATGAAAGAGATTTTGACGATGCAACCCAAACGCTCACACAAAAGAAATTCCATGGGGCATTCCAGAAGTTGTTGCAACGGTAAAACAAGTGCATTGCAGATAGAGGAGATTAATTCGAAGAAGACTAGAGTTTCATTGCCGATACGGAAAAGCCTGGAAACTTATTAAAAGCACCTCGTATGTATTTATTGATCTTTATTAAATAACAAAAAAAACAGCGTTGTCCGGGATTAAATAGGAAAAACTGATACGTATACTATCGTTGGCTTCATAACATCATTATTACTTTTTTTCTTGCTTCCCTTCTTCCCTTTTGGATATAGTTTAAAGAGGTTAAATTTTTCGTAAACTCCATGAACATGTTTCTTGTACACATGGTTTAATTTCCTATTTTTACACTTATTTGGGAGAGGACGAGCAGGTTCGTAAGTACTTCTATAGAATATTAATAATATGGGAAATAATCAAAATTATATATATTTCGATTTTTTGAAATTCGGCTCTTATAGCTATTTAAGGCGGACACTTGAATATTCGAGAAACCTCCGTAGTGTTTTACTAAAAAATTGAACACATATAATTTAAATATCATTAGTTCTACTCCAACTAGATGTGTACTCAGAAATTCAAAATAGCGTTCATCATATTGCCCGCATAATTTAACATTATAATACAAATGTATGTATATATATATATATATATATATATATATATATATATATATATATATATATATATATATATATATATATACAGAGAGGTAGAGATAAAAACGAACAAACCAAGTTATGTGTTCATGAACGTTTAGTCTTTATTGTAAGACTTATCCTGGATGAATGAATAGCAGAAAATAAAATACCAGTACAATATTCAGAACTATATGTTATAATGGAAAGTATGGTTTTATTGTATTTCGCAACGAAAAAACGTTGTTGGAAATTTTAAACAAAAATTCAGTGTTGTGAAAGATAGTAAGATTTTTTAAACGTCGTATAGCCGTTAATATCTTTAAAAAGATATGATGCAATTAATTTCCTCTCGGGAATAAATATTGCCGTTATAATTAAAATATGGATGTGTAACTGCTGTGAAATGAGCGTATTTTTGTTATGTAATACATTGACTGAGTATCTGTATTAATTATTATAACTGACGTTTTCCATGGTGTAAGAGAGTAAACCTGTGTATTAAATAAAGTTATTTGGTTTTAATAGGAGTTTACTTAATAATAATAATAAATTGTAGCAACCTCCACATTATTTAATTGTCTTTGCGATAAGCGCTGATTCAAGAAGTTTCCTTTGCGGTTATTTGAAATAAATTTAACTATTTTTGCTTGCTTAGAATCTGACTATGATTACGCTGACATGAATGAGAGAATGACACATTCAAGGAATTGCTATTCGTCATATAGCTTTTATGTTCATGAAACCTTATATCTATATACGTTGGGTCTTACGAACGTATATATGATGGAAATTTTGTGGACGGAATAGTGCGCATATGCCTGCATGGGAAATTGGTTTGTTTTGGAGATGTTTTCTTTTTAATGCTCGTTTTATAGTGTGTGATGTGATTTGTATTATTAGAATTACTAATTTGTTTAGAGTGTTTTAAATTATTGTATTATAGGTGTGTATAGGTAAACGTGTCGGAGAGAACTGTCAGTTGTATATGCTTTTTGCATATTTATTTTGAAAGAATATATTTCGGTGTTTTTTTTTCTATTGCATTTAATAGTAAATATTGAACAGCTTTCAAAGTATTTGTGAGTTTATTGAATTCTTCGTCTAGATATTCTGGACTGAAAATTCTGAAAGCAGGTAGGAATAAAACAATCATCATTGCTGTTTTTATTATGGTGTGAGTTGGAATGCATCTAATCAGTTTTGTGTGTGTTTTTGTGGTAAACTTTGGAGAAAAGGTTTATTATCGGATTTTATAAGTATGTCTAGAAAAAGTAATGAGTTATCGTTTTCTGTTGCATAGAGGAAATTTATGGAGAGACAACAGCTGTTTTAATATAATCTATATGCGTGTTTTAAGGAGGAAAATTAAAATGTCATTAATATATCGAAAATAGTATGTGTTTGGGGTAATATAAACTTAAAAGAAGCAGATTCTAGGAATTCTTAAGCAAGCTAATACTCTACTAAGAAGATTACCCATAGGAAGACCGAAATTTTGCTCAGAGAAACTCTTATTAAATTAAAAATAAATCGTGTCAGTTATCCGATAATTTTTATAAATTTCTATTGTATTTTTAGGTGTGTCTGAAGTATATTTAAACATCTTAAAGAGGACCCTAGTGTATAATGATATTACATCTAAACTGTGTATAGTTTTATTATGTATATAATCTCCATGGTTCCTTATGTGGGAGGTGCTGATAGTGCCTATCACTCGAGTTAGGATATTTGATATGGCATGTGACATTTTACGTGTTACATTACCGAAGCCAAATAGTATGGGACTCATAGGGATATCAATTTTTTGCGTTGATGGAAGGCAACGTAATGAAAGAAATGTTACAGTACTATTCATTGAATGATGTTCAAATTTTGTTACATTTTATAAGTTTTTTTAAAAATTTGTTGAACGATTAAATACTTCTTTTTACTGTCTTAAAAACGAGTTGTCTGCCAAGAGGGTATAAACTTTCTCCAAATATGTTTCTTTTTCAATTATTACTACGCTACCACCTTTATCGCCTGCTCTTATAATTATGTTTTATGTTATTCGTTAGGTGTTTCAAGGCATCTATTCATCTCTTTAGTAGTATAATATTATAGATTTGTATAGCTGCGACGGAAATAATACCTTATGAAACCTTTTTTAAAAGCTGTGTCTTCATGTGTGTAATTATTCAAAATGACGTTGGTGGTGATAATATTCTAGTGTATGTCAGTTGCGAATTGTAGTCCAAAAACTGATTGCTATAATTTCGATGTTTGAGGGTTCTTTAGGTGTAAGATTTTGTATTAAATCCGGGCATTCCATGGTTCTCTATTTGTTGTTTCAGATTAAATTTATAAATTTATTTTCCAGTTTTAAAATATAGCGATATTGAATCTTTGGACCGATTTCTTTATATGTGTGATAGATACAGCTGTAGGTCGATAGCTAATGTTCGAACTGTATGGAATAAATAAGATTTTGCTGTTATAAAAGATCCGATGAGAGAAGAAAAATACTTTTAATATAATCAAGGTGTGAATATTTCAAATAATTAAATGATTTTAATAATGAGTACAATATAATACTCAATAGAGTATGAGCTCTATAATATGAAATAAGAATTTGCGTGAAGTACATCATATTTAAGCGTATTTACAACCTTCAATACCGGGTGTCCTGTTAGTATATATATATATATATATATATATATATAAATATATATATATATAAATATATATATATATAAATATATATATATATATACACACACACATATATATATATATATATATATATAAAGTCCTTCTCACTGTCTGTGTGGGGAACAGTCTCTATTAGGCTACGTCAATTTTTAGCCTACTGACTTTAAATTGATATACAGGGGATTTAGACCTCAGAAAGAAATATGATTAGATTGTTAGCCCGTAAAACTATTAGCTACGTGATCAAAATTGAACATTTTTCGAACTTTGCAGCCATAAGTCAACTAAACTTGTTATGGCATGCGCAAATATACATTTATATATTGAATAACGTAATATTCTTACCCTTTTGCGTGCGTATAGATTAGATCAAATGCTAAAATAAGGTTAGAGAGCTACATTTTATGGTTTACATTCAAGCCGATTGTATCTACATCAAGTATTTTCTTTTTACTTGCTGCATCGCTACTATATATTTCATAAGATAGAATAATAAATAAAATATTGATCATGTAATAATCAATATAAAATCTGCAAAAATTCAACTATATTATTTAAGGTAGGATAATAAGATTTGTAAACTGTGCATAACTCAATACTGATTTTAACATTAAAAATAAAAGTTGAAGGTCAATACCAAGTGAACCTGTCTAAGTCTCCTGTAATTTTATTGTCCGAATCCTTTGTCAGTAAACACAATAATTTTTGTTTGCCTGGTTAAAATGAATGACAAGAACTTACAATCAGACTTTTTTTTATCCATGGGAATAAACTATTGTGACGAAAATCGTTTCTTTTTTTTGTCAAGAATCTCATAAGATAGGTAGAAGTTGATAATAGGGATGTAAACAGGCTTCTTATGTTTTATTTATCAAGTAATTACCGCATCGTTTCTCAATCTGCAGCCGCTGCAATTGAATATGCTGTTGTGATTTTTATATGAATTTCCACAAAATATGTTCTGATGAAGTTACTGTACTAGTATCCTCAAGTTAAATACGCCTGACTTATTGTTGTGAACTGGTAAGTTAAAGCTAAATCACGTTGTTGTTTAATTATAACAAAAATATACTGAACAGAAAAGCAACTTCAACAAATAAAGTGTATGCTTATACTTCAATCTGATTGCAAAGTGTGCATAGCTTGTCCACAACGTCGAGGTCCTGGATATGACCTAAAACTATATCCGATGGTGAGGCCCAACCTTGCGGGCATTAGGGAGTGTGGAGCGACCCTTTAATTGCCATTGCTCCCAGGTCTACTCTGACCCGGAGTGGTAGTACCTGTTAGGGTCCCAACTATGGGTTAAATAGGATCCGACTTAAAAAAAAGCAAACAAATATACTCCATTAAAAATTGTTCCTCAAAATAACTAGATTCGGCATTAAATAACCTGAAAAAGGTTGATATGCCGTAAAACAAAAACAACCAACCAACCACAACGCCGATAAATCTATGTTCCCCGTCTTTCTAGTATCAATAATCCTTGGATGCCGGGAAGAGTCCGTATTGCTATAGGTTTATTTATTTATTTGCGTGTGTCACTTACTATGGAATTCTGTTCCTGCTCCTTGTTATTTTTCAGTCTTGCCATGCAGAGATTTTAAATGTAATGTGAAGAAATACCATGCTTCCCAACTCACTGACACAGTTGTATTTATATAAATCTGACCAACAGCACAACACTCCGTTACGCTTCGATGGCAATATGCCTTGTTTGGAACGAATACAAAACGAAACAATGCAACGGGATAAGTGCATATTATAAAGTTTCGATTGATTAGAGTTCAATGACTCTAGTGCTCTTGACCATATAATTTATTGATATTTTTTAACGTTTTTAGACGAGGTTCATCATCATGAGTAGCATCTTCTGCTTGGTGCGTATTGCGAACCAACGTGCTTTATTTTTCGACATTCTTTCTGATCCAGTGCAAGTTGGTTGATGGACGTGCAACTGCTGGGAGATGGCCAATAATTTTCTCTCCAAGTTCTCCTTGGCTTTTCTTTGCCTTTGATTTTGTCTTCTAGCTTATCCTCAAAGCACAATTTTGACAGCCAATGGTCGATCGTTTGGCATGGCTAAATGGATGAGATTCATAAGTTATTATTATTGTATTTGTAAAACTGTTCTCAGTTTATCTTATTTGTACACGTTTCAGCATGTGCGCTTTATTGAAATTAGGAATATTTATGTTGAAATCGGTAATCCATAGAGAGTTTAAATAGATTTCCTTATTTAATATACGAGAGTAACTTGTAAAAACGTATAGGACAACATATATAAGTACTAAGTACTACTAAGTTTAAAGTGATAACTGTGTGTGGTTTGAGAGCAATACTGATTATACAATTACAGAATTATTGTAAACTTATAAAAAAAAAACGATTAAATAAAGTCTGTAGTTTGAACAATTATTGCAAATTATTTAAATAATACAGAAGTCTACTGATAATTTAGTAATGAATAATTTTCGATTTCTTTAAAGCAACTGTAACGTTGCAGTTACAAACAAATGAGGAAAAATCCGGGTTCGCATTTTTTAATTTTTTTTAACAAAAGTTTCCAATACACGTTACTCTGCCGTCTCGGCACAGCTTAAATGTCTCGATCTTGTCCGGTGTACATTTTTCTTCCTTCCGACCGTATGCCGGCTACAGTCGGCTCATTCCCGTCCCCGAATCTACACATCCATTTTTCCTGACCTGGCACGTTTGTATGTTCTTTTACATATAACAGCAGTGAGTTTGTGGGGTTGTACGAATGTGTATCTATGTTTAAGACATCCGTAAACAGTTCAATAAAACAATGAATATAGCCTGCTAAGATCTGGGAGCAAGTATCTTTATTGTTTATAGTTCCTTTCGTTAACTGACGGTTGACATTCGACTCGAACACTGCAATAAAACTTCTTCCATGCGAAAAAAAGGCCCTAATAAATGTAGGTTATATTATAAACATAGCTTTATTTTCAGCTCCATACAGATACCCGTCGAGTCGGGTTGAGTTGCACTTCCTACTTGTGTTTATGCTTGTTCTTTGCATCGCGGCAGCACTATTCCCTTTTGGTTTGCTAAGACGTAAAATCGGAGAAATATTGTCAAACGAATCAACTATCTCCGATCCGGTCGATAATCTAGATATAATCAAAACATAACTACTATTTTAAAAACGTTTGGAGATAGATTCATCTTTTATGGTGCCACTTGGCCTAAGAGAAAAAAATTAGAAAATGGATTAAACGTACATAGTTAAGGCTCTAAGAGCTAAGAAATTCGCTTAGCAATCGTTAAAAAAACGGTTTTTACACTGGTATTGCGAATATATGTAATAACCATAAATATAAATATATACACTTGCTGTACTTAGAAAATCTATGTTATTCTCAAAGTAATCAGTGTCTCTCTTATAAAATTTTTCTGATAGGTTTTCCACAAAGGGAAAGCAGGGGCACTGAACGCTGTTAGCTTTCTACTACGCTGAAAACAGGAGTAGTATATAGTTCGGATGAGCGCGGAGACCATAATTTAACACTTAGATAAAATGATATGTTGTGTATGTATATGAATATGTTCCATAATGACGTACATGTTGAATAGTTGGGTTTTATATTTTATCTGTATATTCATGTACGTGTAAATGCGCATATGTATATACATCGTATCATTTAGTTGATCGTTTAGTGTGTATATTTTAATATTTATGTAACAGTTCTAACAGGAAACGATTGACGTGGACATATCGACACAGTTGTAGACAAACAGTTCTTTTTAACAGGTGTAAATAGCATAACACATACCTGAATTTTTTACGAACATTTATTTTCATGATTTCAGCTGAGATCTTCAAAGATTACAACACATCTTGGTTGCCCGGGAAACGCCGCTCCCTGGGTCATGGGGAGACCAACTTCCCCTTAAGTCGTCCGTTTTTTTGATGTCCAGCTAATGACTGACTAGAACCTCCCTAAATCTACACGTCATTGCGTGTCTCAGACCAACAGCTTATGTAACCTCAATCTAGTTATTTGTTTATGCAAACCAAAAATTATATTTACATCTATTTTCTTTTTTTTTCATTCCTTTGTAGCGATATTATTATTTGCTGTCAATCACTTTTTCCCAACTTATTTGTTTAGTTTTCTAATAATAATATTGGATCCAGCGATCCGCCGTCGCTCGAACCAATTAATAATAATAATAATAATAATAATAATAATAATAATAATAATAATATAATAATAATAATAATTATTATTATTATTATTATTATTATTATTATTATTATTATTATTATTATTATTATTATTATAACAATAATGTTTTGACCCTTTGCCTGCCACTGTAACACACAAATATTACGCTGTGATCATATCCAAAGAGACACAACATTAAAAAAGACTCATTAAAAGTTAGATTTTAATTCGTGTTGGTAATGCTATACTCCCAAATCAAGTCTATTCATATCCTTTACTGTTCTAATGTAAATAGATTTAATTCTTGGAGTCGCTCGCTGTAGGTAAAAATACAACATACTGTCATCACTCTGATTGCAAACTGTTAGACATGCTTCGTGTATATATTGTTTTTTCTTGGTATGATTTTTTGCTGAGATTGTATACTCAAGAATAGGCCGTATCTGTTATAAATAAGCGACGGATATTCTCTGATATTACCTTAATAAACGATTTTGACTCGATAAAATCGCGATTTAGTTTTAACGAGTCGTTCGTGATAAAGCATTGTTAATGTCACAAAATGAAAAATGAGCCTGGTTTCATTACATCGGATTTAATTCTGTTTTAATGTAATATTTAATCACTGCAACGAGAATTATACGCTGAACGCTAATATAAAAATAAAAACATTTATCATATGCCGTCCATTAAAAAAATCTAACATCTATAAAATCTTGAGGGAAAGGTAAACATTTTTCGTACAGCATGGAACGATGTAGTTGTCATCCTAAACACAACAATATTACATCTTTATTTAAAAAAAAATATTGAGAAAAGAAATTCGGATAACTTGATTATTTAAAGGAGCTGACATCTATTCAACGTAGTCGCCTTAATCACAGATACGGGTACGAATTGGGAGCATGATTTTTCTACCAGCGTCGCGGGAAGCTCGGCGAATACTCGACGAATAGTGGCGATCAGACTAGCTTTGGTATTGTAGGAGATCATGTTCGTGATGTTCTCGACGTATGACCCAATGAAGTAGTCCAGCAGGTTCAGGACGATGGAGAAGGGAAGTCAGTGAGAAAAGCTACAAAGTCGTAGTGTTGGGTAGTTATCTTATAAAGGGGATCGTGTGTGATGGTCTAGTCAGAGTTAACGTTGTGTGATAATCTAGTTGTTCTGTCTATTTTTTCATATGCCGTTGTGTGTGTGTGGGTGGTACATGTATTTTAAGACATACCTTCCAGCGTCGGATGTTGGTCCATCTGAATTCATCTCGTCTTGGAAGGAGACTGGTACTTGTGTTGGGGACGAAGATTCAATCACTTCAAGACAAAGAATTGGTTTTATAGTTTATTTCACTTTCCAGATGTCTCGCAGATGGATGAAAAGTGAATCTCTGGCTTGTGTGGGACACGTCAGCATCCCCCCAGTGAAGGGGATGAGACGTCTGTGAAGCTGTCCGTTGTCTTCTAAGCTCAAACCAAATCTCTACGATTCAGCTAACCTGATCAAGTGACTCACACACAATCCGCTCAGCTGATCCTTACTTCCGGTAAACGTACTCAATATAATTTACTCATCTCCCCTCTCTCTCTCTCTATCAATCCCTTCTATAACATTCCTTCTATCCTTATTTTAAAAAAAATGTACGCATTTTTTTTAATTCTAGTACATTTTTAAATATCTACACAACAAGACAGCTAAGAAAGATCAGGCTAAAAAAACTCCTTTAGTCAGCCCTTTCCAACTGACTTCACAATTATTATTATTCATTTTATTTTTTTTATTTTTTATTATTATTAGATCAGCCCCTCCATGGTCTTCTTGGCATTATTTTTTGGGTGTAGGGTATTCCTCCCCTGATCCACCTCAGCTGGTTTATCCAGCTACACTTATGCCGAAAACTAGAGGTCTCACTTTACCTCTTTCGAAATTGATGACTCCTTTCGTCCAAAAGTTTCCTGATCGTATCCTTTGCCCGGTTGTTCTATTAATATGGCTCTGTTTTCATTTTGTAACTATCTTTTCTTTTCCGGGACATCTCAAAGCTCATAATTAATCTCCGTGGTTGGCTTCCAAATTTTAATATATACCATTTTTATCGCACTGATTCACTTGAATTTCCTTACTTGGACTCTAGGAATTTTGATGAAGATTTAGAGAATATCACCCATAACTAATTAACACCCAACTTTGCGCTATGATTCCTATTTGCGCCTAAATTCTAGCTAATGGCCCGCTTTTTTGTGATTTCTCTTTTCTCCCATCAGAACCTCCAAGATCCAGCAGAGATATCCCGCATTCATGCATCTCTAAAAAAATATAAGGTATATCTTCATACTTACCTACGGTAAATTTTACGTTTCTCTTACCTCATTATGCTATATGTGATTTGCCTACGGTACTGCCACTCATAGGCCCTGGTACCCTTAAGGATTCTGGTATCCTCGCCACGCCTGTCTATAATTAATTGAGCCAAGTCTTACCTCCTGCTTGGAATCGTCACACGCGAACAGCTTTTTTTCAATCATTAATTTTCCACAGGGTTCATTTTCATTTCCGAACGGGGCATTCCCGGCAAGTTACTTTGCTTGCGAAAAATATTTATGGACTGTAAAAAAATACAAAAAGAAAATTATTAAAAAAAGAAAATCTCTCTTTTGGCTTACCACATCTGTAAAAACTTCTAAAATATTCCCGCTTCCGTAATTGCTATTTTGGTCCCCACTCTAAAATTCTAATTTATTCTAGGCCAACCATCTTTAGTGTCATCTCATTTTTCGTAAATCATTTCAATTCTAATGTATATACTTAATAATGACTACGCATCCGGAGAAAAATCCAACGAAAGAAAAACGACACAAAACAAATTCTACAACCTTCTCGAAAATTAGAGTAAATATCGACCGAACCTTTGACTCTTCCAAAACTTAAGAACGATTTGACCCTTATTTAACCCAGTAGTGTGTATTTTTATTTCTTACACTGCTTAAATATTTTCTTTCTCTTTTCCCCTTTTTATTATTATTATTATTATTATTACTATCATTATTAATTAATTAACAACATATTCTTATCTTTTAAATTCATCATTATTTCAATAGACCCCACAAGCTAAGATTCACTCCTCCTCGATTCTGCAAAAAAATACACGTCAAAGAACAAGAAAATCCAGCACAATACCGATTCAAGAAAACATCAATTATATAAAAAATAAAAATAACAAAAATTCTCATAAGTATTCAGAAAGTCTCATCTCATCAATAATAAATAACAAAACACGTCCACGTCAACATATTCTGAAGTCGGCTGCATCATCTTTACTACTTCATAGAATATCAAAAATAATAAAAAACATCACATTCGTTTACAAAAATACATAGACATTTACAATTAAAATGCATAGTAATTTCCAAAAACAAAAAAACGACTCCCTTATAAACTTCCAGACAATCCTTCACGAAACAAAAGTTCAAATCGATGGAAACTAAAATTGGCCACGTCATCCAACTCTAGGGTTTTTTTTAAACTAACAATATACATTTTAACATTTCATAAGCAGTTTACATTAATTCATATACAATGAATAACATTTTTCCACACCAGAAAAAAAACTCCTTAGAAAAAAACGTACAATTAGAGAAAAATAAAATAAAATCTCATTGGCAGCCTGACCACTGTTTCTCCACAAAAAACACCGAGTTTTAGTCTAAAAATTGCAACATTTTAAGTGTGTATAATTATGTAACTTCTAACTCATTACATTTTTTTTAATTGAAGTTCTCTCTGGTAATGTGAAAGGCAGTCACAGGCACCCACACTGTAACTAAAGTCCATATTTCTTTACTATTTCTTTTTCTTTCTTTGTTTTACACATTGGCTTTATATTCAAAATCAACAATTTATTATCTCTATGTCGATCGATATATCTGTTTTTTTTTCAATTTCCCCTGTTTATTTTTTCTACATCCTAACGTTAATATTTTTCTTTTTGTTTTCACATTGTCTGTATTAATATAGTTTTTCTTCTGTGTTTTCCATTTTCATATTCAAAATCAACAATTCGTTACCTGTATTTCGATCGAGCTATCTGTTTTTCTCTTATTTCTTCTTAATTTAGCATAAATCTATCTATATATAATTTTAATGTGTATATTTGTCTTCTTTTTCTTTTCGTTGTATCTATATTTTTTTTACTACGGTAAATCCCCAGGTTCAATTTTTTTCTTTCCACCCATGTACGGGTGGACTGGTCCACTGGCACCAAAATGTGTATTTGTCGTGTGTGATCGTCTAGTCAGAGTTAACGTTGTGTTATCATCTAATTGTTCCGTCTATTTGTTTATATACCGTTGTGTGTGTGTGGTACATGTTTTTTAAGACATACCTTCCTGCGGCGGAAGTTGCTCCATCTGAATTCATCTCGTCGTGGAAAGAGATTGGTACTTGTGTTGGGGCGAAGATTCAATCACTTCAAGAAGGAATTGGTTTTATATTTTATTTCACTTTCTAGATGTCTCGCAGAAGGATGGAAAGTGAATCTCTTGCTTGCGTGGTACACGTCAGCGTCCCCCTTCTTAGTGAAGGGTAGGAGACCTCTGTGAAGCCGTCCGTCGTCTTCTAAGCTCAAACCAAATCTCTACGATTCAGCTAACCTGATAACGTGACACACACACAATTCGTTCAGCTGATCCTGACTTCCGGTCAACGTGGCTCAATATAATTTACTTATCTCCCCTCTCTCTCTCAATCCATTCTATAACAGTAGCACATCTTCTGGAGACAGGCATAGGTCTCTTCGGACTTGTGTGTCGGCGACGGGCCCTGCTGCCAAACACAGTCTATGCCAGCGGCGACTTGATTGCACTAGATTCTTCAGCAATTCCAGGTAAAAGTTGATGTTAACTTTCAAACCGACTACGAATATGTGAGGTGGAATGATGTGATCCTCACTTAAAACTCCATCAAAAACCATAACCGTAGTCGGAAACTGTTTCATCAAGCTTGGCGCATGCATTCTTAGGATGCTGGCAATGGTTCGGTTGTTATAACTTGGATCACTATAGAGCATGTTATACAGTAGTGCATCTCGGATCTCGCTCGTTGAACATTGTATCACTCTGAGATGATCCAATGCCCCTACTGCTATTGGGATTTGTACTGGCCAACTAGTAGATTGTTTGCAACAAAAAAAGAAAAAGAAAACCGGTTTTAATCAAACCAAAATGGAATTACGTCGTGTTTTCGAGGGTGATAATTTTATCGTTCCACATTTTATTAAGATTATATCAACTAATTATTACTATTGTTTGTTGTTGTTCTTTTTAGATTCATCGAGTTATTAACAATATAAATAAAGTCGAACTCGATTAGACTTTCAAACGGAATACCCACAACATGATTCCTGATATATTCTATCTAGTTTTAATCTATCTATGTAAATAAAACAGTAGACGTATTTGTATATAAATATTCAACAGATAAACTCTTAAACTTCTGGTCACATAACACAGAAAATGCCAAGAAATAGTAATCATACATAATCAGGATGGTTTATAACGAGTAAAATCTTTATTTTGGTTGATGAATAAAGCATACAGACAGATATCGGCATGTTGAAACACGAAATGTTCTTTTCAACTAGCCGACATTTTTACACTTTCTTCTACAGATGAAGACATAAAATTCATTATTTCAAGTCTGTTAATATTTAAACTTTCTTTATCTTTGCCTCGATACCCACATCGGTAAAGAACGCAGTTTATACACGAGATGTTCTAATTTCGATTCTAGCTGATGGCACTGTCGTTGTTTTAAAAAATTTGCCATCAAAGTTCTGAATTAATGAATGCAAATATCTGCATGATTTTAAATATATTTAAACGTATTTTACGATAAGCGGAATCGAAAGCGCTATCGTATTAATGTATAGATTCTTACATCATATTTTGAAAGAAGAGAGACTAAAAGATAAACGATTAAACTAGAAAAAGGAATTGTGGTTGCTGGCGAGACCTCTATAAAATAAAACGAACCTACTGTTCGTACCTCATGAGGATATGGAAAAAGAAGTCAGTATGAATTAATGTTTCGTTTACCAATAAGATAATTATGCATGAGAACGGGATATTCAAATATAGCAAATAAAACCTACCAACGCCGGGTGCTTCGGCTAGTATAGTATAAAAAGAATGGTTAAGAGAAAATGAATGTGACTTCCGCGTGAATTAAGATAGAAAGCGATTCTAATAAAAATAACATTATTTCTTCATATAATAAAATGCATATTATTAGTCTTTCCGCTTAATATTTCACTGCAGATTCATCCAATTACCAATCATCGTAATAAAAGACAAGCAATTGCCCTTAGCTTTTAAAACGTTCTTAACACTTTGCTCCAGTTTCAGTTTATTACCGACACTTCTAATAAAATATATTAAAATGTACTTAGTTATAAAGGGTAAAAGCAATATGTTTCGGAAAGATAAATGCAAGTATGATTTGCCTATATATAGTAACAAGCTGGCTTTCACATTTAGGATCGCGAATGAGTAACAAGTGTAAATACTCCTTTACTGGACCTTGGAATTGTTTCTATTGGCTAATCCAACAGCAATAAACATGACTTGTGAAATACGCATATGTAAAAACATAATAAATAGTTGTAGTAATATGAAACTTCAATTCATTCTGTATTCAATAGATGTTACAAAGTTCATAATTATTTAAATTTCCATCATTTATTAAAATGTACAAATAATCAGTGTTTTTCCTGATGGCCGCAATTATTTGTATTCGTTTCCAAATAAGAATCTTGTTTTATCTTCTGAAGTATGACGATCCCACGGTTCAAATGATGGAATAACTTTTCCTCTCGTGAAATAGGAGGTATAAATTATGAAAATCGGTTCATAACAAGCAGACACATCTTTGTCTGAAAATGCATTTCTATTGTTTACTGAGTTAATTATTTATTATATATTTATCTATTAAATGCACCATAATTGAATTATATTTATTAGATATTTCGGATATTAGATTGTGTTGGTTTTACAATCACCATTGATTTGAAAAATGGTAAAAAACAATAATATATATGAATGACTGTTATAAAAAGCAAGATAAATTACTCTTCTATCTGGATGGATAAGTTTTTAGTATTTTAGGTAATGTAAGATTTTTATTCAACTCAAAGACAAGTAATTTCGAGTGGTACATGAGCACAAGGAAAAATGGTTACGCGGAAATTTTTCTTGTGCTGATGTACTGCTTTGTATTACTTGTTTTTCGAGCTGAATACATAATTTACATTAAGTAAAAACAGCTGTGGAGAAGAGATTATTACCTTGTATTTGGTATGATTTATTTTTTATTAGCATTTCTGCCCGGCTTTGCTCGGCCCGATGCACTGCTCATCATTTTATGTGCATATGTATATATTAAAAAGTTTGCATATGTACGCTAATGTCTTACCATATAATAAGCCCCCTAACTTATTATGGAGAAAAGTTAGTAGAGGAAAGATACATCAACTTTTTAAACTTTGACTCCAATTTTTACCCCTTAACATTTATTGTTTCGGCCTACAATCGAGTTAAAATGTTTGACTCATGTCCAAGTAAGCTACATCTAAAATTTCAAATTTTTAGAACCAAAATTAGCGGAGGAGTGTGGTAGAGTCTGCAAAGGTCAACTCTGTAACTTTGACCTCTTGTCAGCTCAATTTTCGCCCAAAATACTGATTGAAAAGATTACTGCATTTTACCCATTATGTAAAATTTCAAATGTTTAGACCCGAAATTGGCTTAATAGTTTGCTAGATACCGTAAAGTTTAAGTTTTTCATAACTTTGACCCCTTGGAAGACAAATCTTAAGAAAAAAAAACAATTAGAAAGCTTGCTCTTTATCTGAATACACTTTATGTTAAATTTCAAATATTTAAACCAAAAATTGGCTGAGTAATTTCGTAGAGACCGCAGAGGTCATTTTTTAAAACTTTGACCACAATTGTGATCCCTACACATTTGTTGTTTTGGGCTTAAATCGAATTATTAGGTTAGATTAATGTCTAAGTAATCTATATCTTACATTTAAAGTGTTTAGACCCAACATTGGCGGAGGAGTTTGGTAGAGTTCTCAAGGGTCAAATCGTTGAACTTTGACCCCTTAACAGCCAAATTTCTGGCCGAAAACCGATTTATAAGATTTTCCCAAATCTCAATACATCTCATGTCAAATTTGGAGTCTGTAGACTTAAAATTGACAGAGTTATTGCGTAGGGAAGTGTGCACAGACAGACATTTTCACTTTTATAGATACACTATCATGTGTGCCCGGGCGTTTTGAGGTGGGTGTTAAGCAAAAAAAAAGTGGTAGTAGGAAGGCAGGCTCGAATTCGTACCGCGAATGAGGAAAAAACGCGAAAAAACGTGACGTCCTTACTGTTACGACCACCACCAAACCGGAAGTGACGTATGTTTAAATAAAGGCTAGACAATCGAAAAGAGGTGATGCCTTTCAAAAATATCTTTGAAAAAAGCGACTCATCTGTATAGAAAAGTGCCCAGTTTAGGGTAAAGAAATTAATGTTTTTAGCCATTTTTTCGGGATTTGTCTTCTGAAGGGCCGAGCTTCAAAACGATACTAATCTTCTGAAAATCCGTCTGTGGAAAGTTTAAGGCAGATCTGCAAACATACATACATGCATACATTTATATATTGGTGGGCACAATTTTGGACGCAAACCGGTTAAAAAGCTTACCCGATCTATGATTTCTCTTTATGTAAAATTTCAAATGTTTAGACCAGAAATTGTCTGAGTAATTTGGTAGAAACCGTAGATGCCAATTTTTTAAAAACTTTGACCCCTATTATGGCCCCTGAACATTTATTGTTTGGGGCTCAAATCAAGTTATTAAGTTAAATTCATATCAAAGGAACCTGTATCTAAAATTCAATTGTTTATGCCTAAAATTGGCAGAGGAGTTTGTTAGAGTTCTCAAACGTCAAATCGTTGAACTTTGACCTCTTAACATCCAAAGTTCTGGCAGAAAACCGATTACAAAGATTTTCTAAAATTTCCATAACAAGCATATCAAATTTTGAGTCTGTAGACTGAAACATGACAGAGTTATTGTGTAGGGATATGTACACAGACAGAGAGGCACGCAGACAGACAGACACTTACACTTTAATAGATATATAGATAGATAGATAGATTTGTTTTGACAACATTTTCGAATCAATATGGATTTTAAAGCAACCCCGATATTTCGAATGGTTTACATTATCTTTCTATAATTCCTCTACTAGTTTATATACATTTGGATATAGAAATGATTCGTCGATGAATTTGTATTTTACTTGGTGTGGATTGACAAAGTGCAATATGCGACAGCTATGTACGATTCATCGCTATTATTCTACACTTGTCCTACTAATTACATTTTATAGCATGCATAGATTTTTTTTAGTGTAGAAATGATTTCCCATGGGAAATGACATTCAAATTGATAATAAAAATATCATCTAACACAAAAAAAACAACATATTAATCATTAGTTGTAAAAGGTAAAACCTATCGTCATTTAATAGTACATATCTCATACTGTTTAGGTATTATTGTATTGAATATTAAAAGAAAAATAATGGACATCATAATGCACTTCCTTTCTTTTGTCATCATATTTAAAATTCGCTGAATTCTTATAACTTTATTACGTTTTCGTTTCACACGCGGCAAAACTATACACACCTTATAACTAACAATAAAAAAACGATTAACTAAGGCTCTATGTCACCCCTTTCTTTAAAATGTTTAAAAATTTGGGTGCATACGTGGAGTTAGCATATTGCGCTATGTAGGGGTGGCTGACATGAAAAAATGCACGCTTCTATATATATAAAGTAGAAGAGTTCGTGTGTGTGTGTGTGTGTGTGTGTGTGTGTGTTCTACACTCCTGCAGCCCAAACCAGTTGACCTTTCATGAGTAAACCTGGCATGATGATGGTTCCCTCGCTATGAATGGTGTACACCATTTTTCAAGACTGCAGGTCAATATGCAAGTCTCCTCGATATTTTCCTCACAACTTGCCTTGAGCTATGTTCATCTTCCGTTCTGTCTCCACTAGGATCTTCTAACAAATCTTGTATCAGTTAAAATATAAAGGAAATGTAATAAATCCTCGGACGTACCTCTCAATCGTACAGCATATCGATACTCTATGGCTTACTGGGATTACTTCCGTACATTTATATCAGATCTACCTCTGCGTTTTATCTTTAAAAAGGATATGTATTTTATAGTATCAGACCTAAGGAAAAGGTTAATTGTATGTATAGGTCGTTTCATACACTCGTGAAAATTCCAGCAGAAATCTAACAGCCAGCCCTGGTTCTCTCTGGAATGTGTTGCTGCCATTGCGCACAGAAATCATTTTTCCATTGCTTTCAACAGATATACTAGGGCTAAAACCGCTTTCAGGACTGCCAGCAACCACTGTAAAAGAATAATAAAGAACGCGAGAGAGTTGTATGATCAGTCCATCAATTTTAAAGTAGCTGAGCAGGGGTTTGGTTCCAACAAAGTTTGGCAAATAGCAAACAGGATCCTGAACAGAAGCGTGTGCTCCATCCCAACTATCATCAATGGATCTTAAGTAATCTCGTAAGCATCAGACAAAGCCAGACTCTTTGCAGCTAATTCTACTCCATGCGACCAAGGCCGCCAAACCACGTATTTCTGCCTGTGTCAGAGAGCACGTTATGCGACATACAAATATATGTGCGTGATGTTAGCAAGCTAATCAAAACCCTCGATTCCAGTAAAGCAACTGACCCTGGCGACATTTCACTTATAGCGATAGTAAAAAACTTCAACCAGAATATGCTCCCATACTTACAAATTTATTTAAGCGTTGTCTTAAGGTGAATTGCTTGTTGTGTGTGTTGACCTTGGAAAATCACATCGGTATACCCTGTATTTAAAAATTCCCGTGATTTGTCATCTTCCTGTCAGTACAGACCAATAAGTGTCATGTACTTCACGAGTAAGTTACTTGAATCTGTGTTTAATAAAGTTGCTAACCACATCAGTAAAAATAACCTTCTTTAGTAACATGCAATATGTTTTCTGTTTTGCTAGATCTACAGCAGATGTGCTTAAGTTTATTTCTCATAGGATTTGCGAATTTCTCAACGGAGACTTTCTTTCTAGGGCAATTTCTCTTTACATATAAAGGCCTTTGAAAGGGTATGGCATAGAAGATCTTCAGCTATGGTATAGCAAGACATGTCTTATCAATTGTTAAATCATTTCTCCCTGATATGTTCATAAGAGTAGTTGCTGATGGGCAGAAATCAGAAGCTCATAGCTTAAGTCTCTAAGTGGTCCATCCTGAGTCCAACTTTATTCCTAATGTACATTAATGATCTTCCAAATAACATCCTTAGATTATTCGTGAACATGTATGCTGATGACACTACTATCTATGGCAACATATGAAAGGCTGTAAACGATCGAATTCTCTCTGACTCTATGTCCTCTTATCTTGATCATGCTGGTTAATTTGAATGCATCTAAAACCAAGCTTCTATTATTACATCATCAAGCTTCTGATCCTCATCTGGTTTAATTAGAATGAATGGCACTCGTCTCGTGGAGCATCATTTTCTGATAAGCTTCTGGGATTTTTCTTTACTCCTAATCTGAAATGGAACACGTACATCAAATCCGTTACCAAGGTCGCTGGGAAAATGTCGGGATTCTTCTATCGATCCAGTAGATATCTACTTGCTTATGCAAGTCTCTAGCTATATAAGAGCCAGGTATGTCCAAGGATAGATGATTGTTGCCACATCTAGGCAGGAGCAGCAGAGTCATAAGTAGATTTCCTAGCCTATCCTGCCTTGACAGAGTACAAAATAGGCTTCGTGGCTTAGTGGGGGATGCCCTTTTCTCTTCCCTGCAACATCTTTCTCAGAGAAGAGACGTTGTGAGCTTGTCTCTGTTTTATCGTTATTTTCTATGGCAAATGTTTGTCTGAGCTTCAATCTATATACCTATCTCGCTAAACATTCATGAGAAACCCACGTCTAGCTGAAAACACTATCAATAATTTCCGCTACTTTTTATCTGTGCCTAAACCCAAATGTAGATTCCATGAAAAAAGCTTTGAAACTGTCCACGGTTTGCCTACTTTCCAGCTGACTAACATATGGTCGTCTTCAAGTCAAACGTAAACAAGTTCTTGATGAGCCGTTCATCTTAAGTAACGCAATTTACACTTCCAACGATTACTATGCTATTGTCCTTTTGACTAATGTACACCCTTTTAACCCTTATCCTCCAGTCCTCTCGGGGCCTTGATAAGTGGTGAATCCTTCGGAAAAAGTGTCAGGGTTATAGCCTATATATATATATATATATATATATATATATATATATATATATATTCTCCTAAAGCACACACTATTAGGCCGATCATGACCAAGTGTGGCATGATGATGGTCCCCACCTTAGGATGGTGCACACCATTTTTTAAGAATAAGGTCAACGATCAAAATCAAAGCCTATGTATATGCACTCTTTTACAGTCCACACCATTGAACCTATTATGACCAACTATGTATGATGATGGCCTTCTACCTTGGGATGGTGAACATCATTTTTTAAGGTGAAGTTAAAAAAAATCGAGGTCATAATCTAAATACATTTACTCTCCTTTAGCGCTGGTCCGATCATGACCAAATCTGGCATGATGATGACTCCCAACCCAGAATTGTGCATTCTATTTTTCAATCTTAAAATCAAAGGTCAAGGTCATAACTCACGTATTATATATACTTTCCTACAACCCACCCATCTGAACTGATCATAACAATACCTGACATGATAATGATCTCCGACCTAAGGATGGTGCACACTATTTTTCAAGGTCCAGGTCAACTCTTACGGTCTAGACTTTGCTAGTATTTTCATTATTATCATTATACCCCAACAATAAACCGATTGATATGTTGAATACACATATGTATTACATATTTATTATTAATTTAAATGGTGTCACTTATGAGGTACCATGTTTTGTATCTATATATATATTAATTTAAATAATTGAATTTGTAATAAAATTTTATTCAGTAAAATATCACGTCATTATTGTTCGTAAATGAAATTTCTTAAACCGCCTTACGCTACATAGGGAGATATGTCTGTGTTGATGTAGTTTGTTTATAGAGTAAGTAATAGGTTTATAATTTATGAAAATGTATCAGCCATGTGATAACATATAATATTATAATATATTAAGAATAAAATAAGCTGAATTAGATTGCTTTAACGATTTCTGCATCGTAAATCTAAAAAAATAGATTTCAAACGCTGGCCATTTTGAAGCTAGAAGTAGTAATCGCAATTAATATATGACTACATACTCGTCACGGGATGGTGTTTTAATGAATACACAGGGTAAGATTAAGGTAGAGACAGATTGAGTTTTGTCATGATTGGAAAAGAGGGATTCGGATGAAATAAAAAGTCGACACTGCTTATGAATATTAATTTGGAGGGTAGCTTTCAAGAAGTATTGAGTCGTTGCTACGTTCAGGAATCTCTTAGACATTTTACTTTTTCGTGTTATATATTGAATCTTATTTGAGACTTTCGAGTACAAGCGGAACAATTTATAGTCACAGAGAGTCCATAAATTGCATTAGAATGCGTGACAACGACGAATATATGCATGAATGATAAGAAAAAACAATGAGAGCTTGGAAATGAACATTTTCACTGGTGTGTTGCTTCTAATAAAATGACGATAGGGCATTCAAAGTTTACATCACTGGGCACTGAGAAAGACCAGCTTGACAATTATCGCTGCTCTTTTGCATATTAGATCTAGAAAAAACTTCAAAGCAAAATTACTACCAAATATCACCTCTATAAAGGACCTAATCTGTCAGTTAATTTAATAAACAAATTGATTTGTTTATCATAGAAATTATCGAAGATTTGTCTTTTTCCTCTACTATAGCCGTTTCTTATATAAATAAATGATGTGCTTTTCTGTGTTTGCTGCCAACATTGGAATGGTTATCAAGTATACAAATTGGAACTTTTTAAATAAGAGTGCAGTTTAGTGTATTGGGTTCAAAAGATATAATTACTTTGTCTTACTGTTACATGTAACTTTTCGAAAACGAGACTGAAAATATGTCAAACATTTAGCGGCTAATTACTGCATTTTCTTTTCTTTTTGTGATATACATTTTCAAGAAGTTAAAGAATATTGCGCATTATTTTCAGAAAGAGAGACCTACAGAAAATCAGGAGTCGATTTTTTTATAAGTAAGGTGGGAATGTTATTAAGAAAATGTTACGCACACATATTTAAGCCATATTTTTTTCATTTAGGATTCTGTTCAGCACCTGGTAGTCTTGTTAATGATTGAAGAATATCTGGGAAATAAAACTCGAAGCATACAAAAGTTTTTTTTTTTATTAATTTGTATTGAAGTATATTTGTCCAGAAAGTTATTTATTTCACAACTGTTTTTGTTCATTTAATCAAACAAAATGTAAAAGACACATGACATTCTTCTTTTCGTTAAACTGCGGCTTCCATGCTTTAGTTCAAAGAAGAATTACACCATCGAAAGAGAAACCACATCTTGCTGCCTTTTATTGTTATTAAATTAAATCAATACAAAACTGAAAAAAACATCCAACAAGTATTTGCATTTTATTAATAAAATAAAAATTATCTCTCATTTAAAAGCAAAAAAATAAAAATAAAAAAATAGGTGACCGCTCGGCGTTGTTCGGTCGCACAATACACTTTTATGTGACATTTTAATTCATGCAGGTTATGTATATATTAATATAGAATCAATCCTCTATTGTTTAATATATATATTACAATGAAATAAATAGCCAGGCAGACTAATTCTCAAAAAAATAAAGAAATAAAAATGATAATGTCGTCCATCAAATTCCGTCTGTGTTTGTTTACAATATCACGTCAACTGATACTTAGGCCCAACCGTCTTAAACATAGTATTTCCTCTCTTATAAGCACAAAAGAATACTTTTTACAGGGGAATAATTAACGTTACATCGGCCCGTGTAACCTACAATATTCTCTTGTAAAAATATTTTTATCGATAATAGAAGAGGGACTATTTTTAAAATCGGATTTTTTTCAATTTTCTATATTTATCGGATGATCTTCGATACAAAAGGTATCTAAGAACACTGCCAGACAGATAAATTACATTTGTATGAAATTTGCCAAAGATCTGCCCAGCCGTTGTGGAACCTATGAGAAAGGAACTCACACACAAACACACACACACACACACTTATGACTTTTATATAATAGAAGAGATAGAGATGGAGATAATAATGTCTGATTTTGTTTTCTAAATCAAACACCATTGTAACGATTAAAAATCTGAGTTCGAAACAAAATGTCGTGGCACTGTTATCAACCGAAATATTTTAATCATTAAAATAGGTTCTCATTCATGTTGCCCCTAATTACATTTGGCTAATAAAATTGTTTGGTCCGTTGTTTTACAGCATATCAACTCTTTTCTGGTTATTTAATGCCGAATAAAGTTATTTTGGAAATCGTATTCATGTTGAATCCAATTATTTATTAGAAGAATTTTTTTTTTCTTCAAGCTTTTTGTATCTTTAATCGCTAGATTGTAGTGTTTGGTGTAGTTGCTTTATAGTGGATTTTTATCGTTTTTATTCCCTGACATGTAGAGCATGAATGAGGGAGACAAAAAGGGTTACAGTGTTAACTTTTTGTAGATTTTAAATAAGGAAACTGGTAAGGAACTGGAGGAGAGAAAAAAGGAAGAAGGAAAAGGGGAAAAGGAAGAAGAAAAGGGGAAAAGGAAGGTGAAGTGTTGTGTCTTGGCTTTGGTTTTGCAGAACATAATTAACTTTTTCAAAAAGAAGGAAAAACAAAAAGCATCGATGTTAAGTGCATTTCGTCTCAGGAAGCCAGACAATCTGATCGGGTAACCTCAGTGGCTTATAAAACAGGTACGCATGAAACCAATCAAAATGTTATAGTAGTTTTTTTTTCAATTATATCATGTTGCAATCAAATAAGTTATTTCCTTTAGTAAAATATACATATGTTTAAAGACGTCAAAGATTATATTTATGGTTTTATCGATTTACTATGGCTTACACCGAAAATGCACTCACTTAAAGAGAAACGTTTTTCTATATATTAGAATAAGGGACAGCTGACCATGACAAAACAAGGGGATTTATGAAAAAGTTTAGTAAAATAGGTACTAAGACACATAGCACAATAAATCATAAAGGCAGGATGTCTGTGCAGGCAACAAATTTAAAGAGACGTTGACGTGTCAAAAGATGTAGACACTTTCACATTTCTGAAATAATCATGCACTCCAGATGTGTTTTACTGTTTTATTTGAACCAGCACGATTAAAACTTTCTTGTTTATTTCTCTTACAGATATACTGTCTGTAACTTTTGCTTCTGTAAAAAAAAAAAAAAAACTATAAAGTCTTATGGATCAAAATTATGCGATTTCTGACCGGCTCAATTTATTGTGGATATTGGTTTTCTGCAATTCCATTGACACGTGTACTTCCAAAAAGGCAGACTCAATAGTTGTTTACTTCGACAGCTATAGGTGTACTACAAAACCGACAGAATTCAGTTCCGTCTGCCTGCTTCCCTCCGGACTACAACTTGGATTTCGTCAAGTCCAATGTTAACAAATTCCTAATGAACCGCCCCCTTAAGTTAACACTTCAGCAAATCTCCACACTAACGTAATGTACTTGCAATAACCCTTATCCCTGAGTGGCTTCCGGGCCTTGATAAGTGGTGATCACTGTGTAAAAAAAAGACTTGATACGAACAATTCGTCATCCTACCTCGATATCAATTTAAACGCCTCCATTTGTCCCTGTAATATAAACATCTCAAATAATTTAAAATATTTTAAACAGCGTTGTATTATATTATATTATCTTTTCTGACATTTAAACTGGTGAAAACTAAATCGTTGACCATTCATCCATATATATACCAATAAAGATGTTTTTCTCTCTGACTTTTATATTAAAAGCTAATTTTTTACTTACAAATAATTTTTTTTTATTACATTTTCACCCCAAACAAGGCACATTGCCACTTTGGTGTAGGGGGCTACTATCAGGGGAAACATCTACTGGGGTACTATGTAGGGATTAGGGCAGCGAGATGTTGGTTCACGTTGCACTTGAACTTATGCATGTCAGTACAGTTGGGGAAGCAGTGACCTGGAATGGAATTCCAAAGTCTAGCAGTTCTGGGGAAGAAACTACTGGAGTAGAAAGATCTTTTACATCTAGGGATCTCTACAGTGTGAGGGTGGGATTTTGCAGCTTGTCGGGTCTGTCGAGGGTGTTCATGTCGTGGGGGCACAAGTGCTTGCAGTTCTTCAGAGCATTCACCATTATAATACTTGTAGAACAGGCAGAGGGATGCAACGTTTCGACGATGGGACAGAGGCTGAAGTTTAGATGCCAGTTTAGGGCCTATCAGATTTGCGACTCTCTTTTGAATCCTGTCAAGGAGCGAGAGACTAGTAGCCGATGCACAAGCCCAAATATGACAGCAATACTCCATACATGGGCGAATAGTGGCCTTATAGAGGTACAGGATACTTTCGGGTGTTAGAAGTTTTCTAGCACGGTAGAGAGAGCCCACCTTCCTTGCAGCGGCCCTAGCAATGCCCTCGATGTAATTGTTCCAACTCATGTTTCCTGTGAACGTTAGGCCAAGGAGCTTGAGAGACGTACTCTCAGATAAAGAGTCGTTGGCCATTGCTATAGGTGGTAGAGAAGGTTTCTTGTAATTATTGAATGACACCAGTTTTGTCTTGGTGGCATTGAACGTTACCATCCATTTTTGTCCCCATTCCACTACTGATTGGAGGTCATCCTCTAGTGTTTCTGCCATTACTTTAGATATATGTTCGTTTGTTTTCCTGTCGTGCCTGCTATAGAGTGTGGTGTCATCAGCATATATACCCATCTCAGAGGCAATCTTGTCGGGGAGGTCATTTATTAATATCAGGAACAGCAGAGGTCCAAGGATAGATCCTTGGGGCACTCCCGCATTTATATCATATTGTTTAGATGTACGACCGTCGAGGACAACCTGGATTTTTCTCTTATCTAAGAAGGATTTAATTATGTTAAATATTCTACCAGTGATACCGTAAGATCTAATCTTCCTGAGGAGACCCTCATGCCATACCCTGTCAAAAGCCTTAGATATATCTAGAGCTACCTCTCTGCCCTCTCCCGCTTTGTCCAGTGAATGGTATATGCGTTCAGAGATTACAGTGAGGATGTCTGCCGTGGAACGGGCTTGTCTAAATCCATATTGATGGTCGGTCAGAAGTTTAGCATCTGTAAGGTGCTGGACTAGAGCATGGTTAATTAAGGTCTCAAATATTTTGGAAAAAAGTGGGAGGAGGCTAATAGGGCGATAATTTAATGGGTCAGTTTTTTCGCCAGAATTCTTGAATACTGGTACTACAGAAGCAGTTTTCCAACAGCTCGGAAAGCAAGATTCATTAAGGCATCTGTTGTAGAGTTTGGAGAGAACTGGAGCTACTTCGGCTGAGTACTTTTTTAATAGCACAGCTGGGATGAGGTCGGGTCCACATGCTTTGGAAGTGTCAAGGTTTTTTATGATAGCATGCACCTGCGTAGGGGTGATTTTCAGATCGTCTAGCGTGGCGTCTGTCCGCATAGGAAATTGAGGTAGGGGGTGGTTTAGAGGGTCCAGTGTGGAGTTTGAGGCAAACCGACTGGCAAGCATGTTAGCCTTCTCGGTTGCTGAGCAAAGAACCTCGTGATTGTTGGTTAGTGGGGGAATTGTTGATTGCCCATTATTTACTAGACTGTTGTAGATTAAAACGAACTTCTTAATATACGCAGTCATGAATGTGTGAGTGACTACATAAAGGTTAAAAAATGTTTATTGCATTGAAAAATTAAATTTCTTAATCATTTTATATTGTCTTATTACATGATTGGGATCATTTTACTCTTATGCTTAATTCTATTCATGCACAGCTTCTACATCCTGCATAAAATTGTGTAGTATTTAAGGTGAAAACATTTAAGCACACAGAAATGTGTGTGTGCGTGTATGTGAGAGTAACCTTATTGGTGTGTGTGCGAAAATTGTCTACTAAACTCTTCTTTGAATATTTGGTTTACATCTGATGTACAGCGTATTTGAACTTGTAGCTCACTTTCGATTTGGTTTTATAGCCGGTATAAATACCGATAAGCGGTCGAAATTTAAAACAAACAATTGACCTTGAACGGAATAATTTACTAAACCTGTTATATGCACAAATCTACATTCATAGGTTAAAGAACGTTTTTCTGTAACCTATTTATATTCATATAGGTGTGGCTATAATGCTGGACATCTGTATGTTCTGGTTTCGATTCTAGCTGATGACACCCAAGTCATATGTTCTATTTTATACCACTGCTATCTATTAGATAACTTACAATAATTGATAGAAAATTGGTTCTTAACATTACACGTAATCTGCGTGGATTAAAATATTGGACTTAAGTGTATTTTACAACTGGGCAACGCCGGGCAACCTGCTAGTGTAATCTAAATGACATTTTTTATGATTCCAAATATTTTCAATCTGTTGTTAACACATACTTCCATAATTACATGTTTCTAAATTTTCATCGCATATAAATACATCTTCCTATGTTATCGAATAATGAATCCAGTTAATTTAGTAACTTACACCTGTCATTTTTTATGTTCAAATACCGATTCATGGTGTTTAATAATAATAATAATAATAATAATAATAATAATAATAATAATAATTATAATGTATATATATATATATATATATATATATATATATATATATATATAAGTGAAAAAAACTTTTATAATCAAAGCAGTTTTGATCCATAGACTTGAAATTGGTTTATAGAATAATAAGAGATGTGGAATATTTTTAGTCCGTTTTCTTCCTTAAGGAGGTCAAAATTGAAACGTTGGTACGTGTGAATCGTTGTTTTTTTATTTTTTATTTTTTGTTTGTTTACGAACTGTTTCCGGAATGCGCATGTGTAAATAGTTCACATTACTGATTACTTGCGTTAAGTATACGTAGTTTGAAAACACATTTTAAGTCGTGTCACGCTGGTCTAATGTTTATCGTACCTAACTCAATCTCATTAGGTTTTGGTTTCGATCTCAGGTTTGGTGTTTTTTTTCTGTTTGTTTACTTGAAGGATGTGAACGGATAAGAAAACAAACATAATATTCCCATGCAGCAGTATCAATTATTTTAAAATATTTATTCATTTTATTAAGGAATTTAATGTTATGCTTAATACATACGATATTTCTATTCATAATGTATAAGAATTCCACGTTAATTAAAATATAATATTTATGCATATTTTACAATCGAGCAACGCAGGTTCAACTACTAGGCTTTAATAATAGTGGGTTATCGCGTGAAAAGTGGAAAATAAATAAAATGGTGATATATTTTTACAAAAACAATAAATTCTGTTTTCTTTTTGTTTTGTTTTTGTGTTTTTTTTATTAACTGATGTTTAAGGTAGATATCAGTTGTTTCAGAGTATTCTCGTACCATTTCCCCTAAAAATTATCAGAGAATATTTGTAATCATTTAATAATTTGGTGACATGGCAAAACATTTTTTTAGTTTGCAACTCGAGTTTTCACTTCCGAAATGAATAATCAACTGCCTTTGAAAACATGACCGTTAATTTCTGCTACTTCATACATAATTTCGAAATCGAAGAAGTGAATAAGTGAACATTTTTACAAAATAGCATTTTTTTTACCAATCCCCTGTGAGAACGGATCTGTTTTTACTCATCTTCACACCTATGAAGGCATATCGCCACTTGAACGTAAGGGGCTACTATTTATGACGGTGCCTAGGAAAGAAACAAAATGTAAGTTTACGTTACATTTAAACTTCTGCATATCAGTACAGTACGGGAGGCAGGTAGCAAGAAGGGAATTTCAAAGTCTAGCTGTTCGATGGAAAATCTATAAGGCAAGAAAGCTTTCTGACATTTAGGGGCTTCAACAATGAAGGTGTATGATTATATTGCTAAGCGGATTTGTCGAGCATTTTAAAACGACAAGTTCAACGACTTCATCAGAACATATTCCATTCAAATACTTGTAAATCAGGCAGAGATGCAGCATTGTGTCGATGGGACAAAGGTTTGAACTTAGTTGATAAAGTGGGACCTATTAGATCGAAGACTCTTTTTGAACCCTATCCATGAGACTAAGAGGGAGAGACTAGTTGTAAATGCACACGCCCAGATGTGGCAACATTATTCCATATATGAGCGAAAGGTGGTTGTGTAGCGGTGCATGGTAATAGTAATAACTGTTACAATAGTTATTATTCAAAGATTTTATTATGTGAATAAATACGGGGCAATTTCCGATTGCCTTGGTGATTCCCCCTTGCTGGTTCTTGACTAAACTCAAAAAACATAGAAATATAACTGCAGCCGGATTGATATGAGTTGATAATAACACTTAAATACTAATACTGTTTTGTCAATCAATCAATGATATACTAAGAAATAGTACTGGAATATTATTTTGGATTGAGCATTTGGGGTTGATAACCTTATGACGTGAGCAATTCTTCGATGGAAATCACCCACGAGGAAGTCTAACGTATGTTTATGTGAGAATACTGGACAATTCCCGCTATTTGGGTGACAAGTATAGCAATTGAACTCTGCCCGAGTGTGCCGTATTTCTGGATACAATTGGATCCGAACTCTTACACCAGTGAATACCCTTTAGGGTCTTCGTTCGGTTACACTTTAAAAAATACAATTTGCAACCTGAAACTCCTTGCTATTCTAGCGATCATTATGTACATTTGTTTGTCTCGGGATGAAGTTCCCGTCCTATCTATTGCACCTTATGTTATATCTGTATTCCGGAAAGACAATGTTATATCGTGTCAGTTAATCCATCATATAATTAAAAGAAACTTTGGCTATTTAAAAAATGAAATATTTAAAAATTAAATAATTGCTTCACAAAATTGCAAAAACATAATTTAAATGAGTTACGTCGCAAAAATAAGTTATATCAGATTAATTCTAAGCTAAAACATAAAACAGCAAGTAATGAAATTTAACTTGTCTTAATATAATTTTTTTAATTTGTCAGTAAATAAGTGGTGCATGTATAAGTTATAACTATATCACTGCTTGTAGAATTTAATTACACATAGATGAATACTGTAGTAGTTTTATCGTACATACGTATCTCACGGTTTCCAGATTATAAATTATTCAATAGAGACATCTTATTTATTAAAAAGGAGGATTTGAGCTGATAACATAATTCGAACATTAAATTAGTGTGTAGATACGGGCTTACGTGATTCTCTTCTTTTTTCATTCTTATGAATCGTCTATGTAGCACTTTCTCTTCCCACTTTTCTTTCCTTGTTTTTTTAGTTTGGTTTTATCGGTGTCTCTGGCTGCAGTGACGAATCTTTCTTATGAGCAAAAAAAAAAAAATGGGCCAAGGGTGAAAGAAGAAAGAAATCGATTTTTCAATATTTTTCCATTAATTTTTGTAAATTTTAGCTGAAAATTTCTATTTTACAGATCATATTGTAGAGCATATAATAATATATGGAAAAATACATAATAAAAATGGTAAGACCGAATCTTGTCGAGGATATAAAAAACCGAATTGCAGGATTAAGGCAGTCCAAAATGACTTACAAACAGATTTTTGATATTTTAAGAAAAGAAAATATGAAAACATTTTTTTCTGCGGTGAAGCAAATTGGTCAAAGTTTCGAAATCGAACGCCCGGTAAAAAGGAAATCTGAATTTGGTCGCCCTTGAGTATCCACTTTGAAGGACGACCACAGGCTTAAATAAACCGTTTTGAAGGAGCGAAAGAAAACTTATGTTGACCATGGCAAAGAATTCAAAAGAGGGGCTGGAAATTCTCTTTTTAAATATACAATATCTAAACGAATGAAAGAAATGTGATGTTCTTCTAAAAGATGTGCAAAAAATCATTTTTATATAAGAAAATCAATGATAGAAAGCGATTTTTCTCGTCTTATGACAAGAAATGTACAGACTGATTCAGAAATGTTTTCTAGTCAGATGAATCAAGATTTTTTTTCTTTATACTGATGCTCCCGAACGACGCATTCAGAGAACTGGAGAAAGACGTTCATCAAGTTGTATAAAACCGACAGTTACACACGAAAATGGAGGGATAATGGTACGGGGAACTTTTACTGAACAAAAAATTGGAGAACTTATTAGATGTGAGAAGTCAATCAATGCAAAGGAATACATTCGAATATTAGAAAGAGGATTATTACCAAGTATCCAGAAGCTGGGAATATCCGAGATGATTGTTTTTCAACATGATAATGCCCCTGCACAGACTGATAAAGTCGCAAAAATGGTTTTCTGCTAATTCAATTGATGTGATATTTTAGCCAGATCTAAGCCCTAATCTAAACCCAATCAAGAATATTTGGTCCATAATATCTCGTGCATTGGCTGGAGGTATCTTTTCGAACAATGAAAAACTATGGGAAGCTGTGTAAAGCGAATGAAATAGCATCTCATCTTCACAATTTTCCACTTTGGTTGAGAGCATGTCTAAATGGATTGATCTTTTAAAGAAACCAAAATGGAAAGTGATTCTATACTAAGCATTTATCAAAATAAATGTCTTGTTCTGTGTTATTAGTCGCCTTTAAGTTTCTTTTTCAATTGTTCTTCGTTTAATATAGGTTTTAGTGCTCTAAAATGTATAAACTTTGTTTGGCCCATTTTTTTTTTTTTTTGCTCACGAGTGTATACTCTTCCAAGTCTTTTTTTCTGCTTGCTACACAGTCTTCTACATTTATTAGTCCTTTTCCTATTCGTTCCTGTTCACAAAGAGTATGTCGGTATCATATTTTTTTGTGTAATGCATTGTGCATCGTCATAAGTTTCCAACTGCTCTGATTAAGTGGTGTAAGTTCCAGTTAATACGATACTACCCGCTATTCCTTTAATAAGATTTCTACCATATAGTTTAGTTTCTAAGTAGGTACTCTTTTCCAATCCTGTCTTTCATTTCTGTGGATTTGATAATGTATTCTTCCAGGACACCCAAATATTTATACGTACTATCTTCTCCAAGCACCATCATCTCCTCTTGGTTGGACAGCTCAGTACTCTCTGATATTTCCCGTTTCCCTCTTTTCATCTCCAGTATTGCAAAATATTCGGTAAAAAATTCCATTCTAATATCCTGGCTGAATATTCTGATTGTTTATTAGCTTTTCTTGATGCTTTTTGTTTTTTGCAAATTGTGGAATAGCATCCATGTACTTGGCGTGTTTTATTCTTTGTTCTGTCCCCGTAAACTTGTATCAGACATTACAGTTTCTAAGTATGTAGTTGAGTGGCATCATATTTATAACAAGTAGTAGTGATGATAGCGAGTCTCCTTGGAAGATGGTTTTCTGTATTTTTATTTAAGCCTTGAATTGTCTTCAACCTGTTAATTCAAGCCTCAATGCTTCCATTTCTTTCTAAATAATATTAATTATTTTGTCGAATATTTTGTACATTTTTAGGCAATCAGTTATCTATGCTTGTGCTATTCTGTCATATTATTATTATTATTATTATTATTATTATTATTATTAATATTATTATTATTATTATTATTTACTCTCTCTCTCTCAGTTGTTAGGCAACTGCTCATTTAATTTAATGAACGTGATTCTAAGGAATGAGCAAGATTAAAACTTATCAAAGTGATTTCTACACCCATATTATTATTATTATTATTATTATTATTATTATTATTATTATTATTATTATTATTTAGTCACTAGGAGTATACATAGGAGCATATTATCAGAGTTTGGTCTCTGGAAACAACTTGCGGTATTCCCAGGAGTCTTAGTGACAACAAATTTGCCCAAATTTCCAGAACTCTCCACCTCTTTCGATAACATTTACAAAAGAAGTTGCCTTATCGCAACAGTCGCTTACCATTTCTCGCTGGCAGTGATAATTAGTTTTCACTGGAATTTGGGTGGAAAAAGGCTTCCCAAAGATCACAGTTCTCTTTGAACTCTTCCAACGGAGGTCTGGCTAGTACTTTCTTTCTTTGGTCTTTCCATCTTTGACGCTCATTATTTGATGCGGTGTCTGTTTTGTCATTGAAAAAAAAAGAGGGGGGGTATTTTTCAATTGTACAGTTTCGGTTTTCATGATTCCCTGTGATGTTTCTTTTTGTTTTTCATCTGTAGCCGTTTCTATATCCAGTGCGTATGTAGTTTATATGTTGTGTAAATCTCCACATTAAAGAGTTTTCGTTAATTTTTCTGCAGTATGCATTATTGAAATTCCTTGTATCTTCCTTGTTATCCATCTGATTCCAATCTCTCCCATCTTTTTTTACAAAGTTTTTGGTATCGTCCTTGCGCTCCTTGTATTAGTGATGTTATATTTACTTTCTTCATTTTGCAGATCCTCTTGAGCTTTTCAGACTCCTTAATCATCACTGCGGTCTGTTGGAACGGAAAAGTCTACAATCTGGCAGGACTTTTCCTTTTTGTAAACTATTCTGACATCCGTTCTTCTTGCTGGGATGGGTTTATCCGTTTGTATATCCATGACTGATAAGATCTCGTGACTTTCATTTTCCAGTACTGCTGCCGGTTTGTGGTTGTACCACCTGTCTGTGTATTCAAGATGCAATTGTTTGCATTATTATTATTATTATTATTATTATTTAATCACAAGGAGTAGTCACAAAACCATAAAAGAACGACTTGTCGCATTCTCTGAAGTCTGAGTGACAAGTTCAGTACCTTCCACCTCGATCGATAACCAGTTCAGATAGATTTACGTTATCGTAGCGGCCGCTTACCATTGATTTCTCGTCGGTGGCGCCCATTAGTTTTCACTGGAATTTTGGTGGCAACAAGCTTCCCTAAGGACCCAGTCCTCTTTGCGTTCGTCCAGCAAAGGTCTGTCTAGTGCTATTTCTCCTAGGTCTTTTCATCCACCGTGACACTCCTCGCTATGGCGTGGTATCAGTTTTTGATGACACAAAAAATCCCAGTTTTCGTGATTCCATGTGATGCTCCTTTGTGTTTTACATTTGTAGCATTTCCTTTATATCCAGTTTGTGTCTGTCGTTCATGTGCACTGATTTCTGTATCCAAGGGTTTTTCTTAATATTTCAGCTGTTTTCATTGTTATTCGCTGTATCTCTCCATCCATTCCTCTGATTCCAATTTCTCCCATTCTTTTTTCAAAGTTTTTCGGGATTATTCATAGTGCTCCTACTATTATAGGTATTATACTGATTTTCTTCGTCATCCATAGTCCCTTAGTCTCTCTGTGTAGCTCTGTGTATTTGCTCAGTTTTTTTCCTTATCTTTGATATCCACCCTGTGGTCAGCCGAAACAGCAATGTCTACGAATTGACAGGAATTTTCTTTCTTGTTAATTGTTACGATATCCAGTCTTCTTGTTTGGATGGGTTTGATTGAGTGCTTGTCCATATCCCATAGGATTTTGTTATTCTCGTTTCAAGCAGTTGCCGACTTATGTTTGTACCATTTGTCTGTGCGTAAGAGATGTAGCTGTTTGGATAATTCTCAGTGTACTGCACTTCCCACTTGCTCGTGCATGTTCTTCTATTCCGTTTGGGCCAGTTTGCTGAATTCCCTTACTATATAGTTTATCGTTTTGTCTTTTTGTCCACAGAGTCCGCATTTCTTGTTTTATTGATCTTTGCTTTGATTTGATTGGTTCTTATTGAGTTATCTTGTACTGCAGTAATTAGGGATTCAATTTCTCATTTTACGTGTCCTTTTAACATCCATGTCCGAGTGTTTTCGTTATGCTCATCTTTTGTCATCCTTATGATTCCTCCGTGTGGTTGTTTTTCTTCCCATTTTTTCTCGTCTTATCTTTTTTCTCTCTGTTTTCTGTTTTGTTGATTTTTTTCAGTGTCTCTCGCTGCCATAATAATCCTTTCAGTGTCCTGCATTATGTATTTTTCTAGTTCTGTTTTTTTTGTGTCAGGCACACATTCTTCTATACTCACCATTCCTCTCCTGCCGTCTTTCCTTTTCACGTAGAGTAAGTCTACACTGTCCTTTGGGTGTAGTGTATTTATTATTATTTTTGGCTCATAAGGAGCTTTAATACGGGTTATCAAGGTTCTCCACTTGAAAACAGCCTGTGGTGTTCCCTGGAAGCTGAGTAACAACAGTTCTCAACCTCTTTCGATTGTATTTGCAAATAAATTTGCATTGTCTCAACAGCTGCTTGTCATTGATTTCTCGTTGTCAGCGGCTATTGGTCTTCAGTGGACTTTGAGTGGCAATAAGCCTCCTTAGGGTCCCAGTTTTCTTCGTATTTATCCAGCGGAGATCTGGTCAGTCCTCTCTTCTCGGTCATTCTTTTCTCCTTGGCTCTACTTGGCTGTTCGGTCTCACTTTTATTTTTTGGGGGGGGGGGGCGCCAGTGATGGTGTGATGGGGGGGGTAGAGAGCTTATGCGGCTTCAATGTACTAAGTTCCATGTGGCGTTTCATGTTTTTACCTCTGCAGCAGTTTGTCTGGTCCGCCCTTGTTGCTCATGAGTGTTAAGTTTTTTTTTAAATATTTCAGCTGTGTTCATTGTTGTTGTTCGTTGTATTTTCCAGTAATTCCTTTGATTCCAATTTCTCCCATTATTTTTCAAAGTTTTTCGGGATTGTCCCTAGTGCTCCTACTATTATAGGCATTATTTTCATTTTCTTCATCCTCTCTGACTAGCTCTGTGTATTTGCTCCGTTTCTCCTTTTCTTTGATATTCAGTGTGGGCAGCTGGCACATTGAAGTCTACGATTTGACAGGGTTTTTCTTTCTTGTAATTATTGTAATGTCCGGTCTTCTGGCCTGTATAGGTTTATCAGTTTGTCTGTCCATGTCCCATAGGATTTTGTGATTCACGTTTTCAAGTGCTGTTGCTTATGTTTGTACCACTTGTCTGTACGTTCACTATTATTATTATTATTATTATTATTATTATTATTATTATTATTGGCTCGCAAGGATCTTTGACAAACAGCCTGTGGTCTTCCATGAAAGATGAATGACAACAGGTCTTCCAAGGTTTTCAGTACGTTCCACCACTTTCGATAACATTTGCAAATACATTTGCATTATCGCAACAGCTGCTTGCCATTTATTTCTCGTTGGCAGGGGCTATAGGTTTTCATTGGAATTTGAGTGACAATACGCCTCACCAATGTTCCAGTTCTCTTCGCACTTATCCTGCGAAGGCCTGGTCAGTTTCTCGGCCTTTCCTTCCTCCTTGACTTTACTTGGTTATTTGGTCTCATTCTTTTTTTTTGGGGGGGGAGGTGGAGATGGTGAAGAGAACTTATATCCGGCTTCAGTGTTCTTGGTTCCATGTAGTCTTTCATGTTTTGCCTTTGCAGCAGTTTGTTTGGCCCGGGCTCGTTGCCACTGTTTGTCAGTTTCCAATATTTCTTAATGTTTCAGCTGTTTTGATTATTGTTACTCGTTGTATTCCTTTGATTCCAATTTCTGACATTTCCTTTTCAAACTTTTTCAGGATTGTTCCTAGTGCTCCTAATATTATAGGCATTATTCTGATTCATTATTATTATTTATTATTAGTGTGTTTTATTGTTAGTTTATATATAAATATATATATATATATATATATGTGTGTGTGTGTGTGTGTGTACATACGTTTATGTATATTCATGTTTATTTAATTTATTTATTTGTTTATTTTCTATTGTTTTTGTTAGTTTTAAAACTATTTTGGATCGCTATCCTAGAGTAAATGTTATCTTGTGAACACAGTTATTTTCTATTTCCCTTCTACAGTTTAATAAATGTTGGGGTTCTTTAAAGTACAGGATAGCAAATTTTTCATGAAGGCATAATCTACACGGGTCGTCTAGATGCCTGCACGTGGTAGCTTGTCTTGTTATTTTCCATTCGACTACCGGCGAATGTCCGCTTTCTCTGAGTTCCCAGTATTTATTCGCTAGTGTTGTTTTTATACGGTGTATTTTTTACTGTTGAATGTACTTTTGTGGTCATAGTATCGGGTTTTGAAATCTAAGGAAGCCATACCTACGTAATATTTCTTGTTATTCGGGTTTTCTTTCGCAAATATTGTTGCTTGATAAACTACGCTTTTGGTTAGACATATATTTTGAACTGGGCAAAGTGTGCGGTGTCTACAGTTGCATTTATCTTGTTCGTTATTATTATTTTTATTTATAGAATGGTTGTTCTTGTCCGGGGTTGGTTTATTATTATTGTTATTATTATTGTTATTATTATTATTGGCTGATATGGAGCTTTCACACAAGTAAACAAACGATCTGATTGGAGACATGTGGAGTTCTCTGGAAGCTGAGTGACAACAAGTCTCCCCAGACGTCCAGCTCTCTCCACCTCCTTCGATAACATTTGCAAATAAATTTGCATCATCGCAACAACCTCTTACTATTGATTTCTCGCTGGCAGTGGCTATTGGTTTATACTGGAATTTGAGTGGTACTAAGCCTTCCAAAGATCCAAGTTTTCTTCGCGCTTGTCCAGCGGAGGTCTGGTCAGTGCTCCCTCCTCGGCCTTACCATCCTCCTTGATCTTTCTCGGCTCTTTGGTATCACTTTTCTATTGGGGGGAACGGTGATGAAACAATGGAGGGAATGCATGATGAGGCTGTAGAACTTGTAGATCTGCAGCTTCGGTGTTCTTCATTCCCTGTAACGCTTCTTCGTTATATTGTCTTGTGTTATTCTCCGCATTCAAGGGTTTTCCTTAATATTTCAGCCGTTTTCATTATCGTTAGGTTTGTATTTTTTCAGCTATTCCTCTGATTCCAATTTCTGCCATTCTTTTTTCCAAGTTTTTCGGAATTGTTCCTTGTACTCCTACTATCCTTATATTATTACGCTTATCGCTCTCTCCGTTATCATGGTTGCATCCCTTAAAAGAGAAAGTGGAATATTCCAAATAAAAATTGCCACCCATTAAAAGCAAAGTGGAATATTCCAATGCCTAAAAAAACAAAAAATAAAATTGGTGTCGCTGTAGGGCACAGCTAATAAAAATGATTTGTCTTTCTTGGCCTTTTTGGCTTAGATCAATGTGTAGTATCTGTTCTTCAGGTACTACATTTCAATTTCTTCTTTCTCAGCGGAAGAGAAATCCTTTACGACTAAGACAATGTTTTTTCTCCACGTTAAAAAAAAACACCCTGGTGTCTAAATCTGTCCCATGGGGAGGCATTGTGAATAGCTACTATGTTTAATGTAACAAAGTTTTAATATTAAAAAAGTAATTGGAAAAAGTTATTTCTGATTTAATTACAAAATGCCCTGGAAGTGGAAATGTCCGTTCTGGTTATTTTTTCTTTGTTTACTTGCCTCCCCACAAGGGCGGAATTGGACATGAGGTCAGTTAAAAATTTATGGGGAAACCAGCTCCCCAAAAGCGGCTCTCTGATCCTTAACAAAAATAAGAATTGTATCAGTAATGAAGGATTTCTCCTCCATTAACCAAGACAAAAAATGGGGGGGATTTAAGTCACTGGAATGCTGAAACTGATAGTACACTCAGACATTCATGTTGAAGCAATGGTTACCTAATTCCTAATAGTGTTAATGTTTTTATGTATTGCTGAAACAGTTTATGATTTAAACATTACTTTATTTCAAGTATATTTTAAGCAGTGGGTTACGGGATATGAAGTCAGTCCAAGAAATTTCTCAAACCGTTTACGATTTAAACATTACTTTATTTCATGTATATTTTTAACAGTGGGGTGGGGGATATTAAATCAGTCCCGAAAATGGGTGAACCCCTTTACGCATTACACATTGCTTTATTTAATGTATATTTTTAACATTGGGGTGGGAAATATGAAGTCGGTTCCGGAAATGGCGGCAACCATTTACGTCTTGGACATTACATTATGTCATGTATATTTTTAGCAGTGGGTTTGGGATATAAAGCCGGTCCCGGAAATGGCTGAAACAGTTTACTATTTAGACATTACATTACTTCATGTATATTTTTAGCAATGGGTTTGGAATATAAAGTCAGTTCAAGAAATGGTTGAAACAGTTTACTATTTAGACATTACAATATTTCATGTATATTCTTAGCAGTGTGATTGGGATATAAAGTCAATCCCGGAAATGGCTGAAACAGTTTACTATTAAGACATTACATTATTTCATGTATATTTTTAGCAATGGGTTTGGGATATAAAGTCGGTCCCGGAAATGGCTGAAACAGTTTATTATTTTGACATTACATTATTTCATGTATATATTTAGCAGTAGGTTGGGGTATAAAGTCGGTCCCGGAAATGGCTTAAACAGATTACTATTTAGACATTACATTATTTCATGTATATTTTTAGCAGTGGGTTGGGGATATAAAGTCGGTCCCGGAAATGGCTGAAACAGTTTACTATTTAAACATTATATTACTTCATGTATATTTTTAGCAGTGGGTTTGGTATATAAAGTCGGTCCCGGAAATGGCTGAAACAGTTTACTACTTAGACATTACATTACTACATGTATATTTTTAGCAGTGGGTTGGGGATATAAAGTCAGTCCCGGAAACGGCTTTTGTTTTTTTAGTCGCTGTTCACAAAGTCTGAATTCACCGTTTTCTTGTGTCTCGTTGATCTTTGCTTTGATGTGCTTGGTTCGAATTGCGTAATCTTGTTTATGGGATAAAGTTTTTCTGCTTAGGTTTTTTTAGTGTAAGTCTAAGTATTTTCGTTGATCTCATCTTTTCTCAACCTAATGCATGTAATGTATATATTTGATCCCCTTTATTATTATTTACTCACTAAGAATATTCACATAAGCAATTGTCCAAGATTGTTCTTTGAGAACAATCTGTGGTGTTCTCTGAAGTCTGAGTGATAACAAGTCTCCCCAGATTTCCAACTCTCCAAAGAATTAAGTTGCGTTATCGCAACAACCGCTTAACATTAATTTCCTGTTGGCGGCGACCATTGTTTTCACTGGAATTGTGGTGTCAATAAGCCCCCACAAGGTCCCAGTCTTCTTTGCACATCTCCTCGGTTTTCCCTTCATCCATGACCGTCATTATTTGGTGTGGTACCTGTTCTACATGAAAGAAGGTGGCGGCGTTTTCTTCATTGTATTATTATTATTATTATTATTATTATTATTATTATTGCAACATTTTTGCAGAATTGTATTAAATATGATCACAAAGATGTTGACTATTATATTTCTACTCAAGGTGATAGGAAGGTATTCATCAGATTTTTTTCCTATAACTACCGCATGTGGAACGCATAATAAAACATGGCTGTCTTCAAGTCCAATGTAAACAAGTTCTCTTTGGGGCCCCCCTTTAATAATACAATTATACTCATTTTCCTCCACCAATGGTTAGTGTGCTGTTGGCCAGATGACCATTGTACACTTACTAACACTTACCCTCGAGTAACCTTCGGATCTTGATAAGTGGTTAATCCCCCTGCAAACCATATCAGAATCGCTGTATAAAATATGTTGTAGCTCTTGGAATTTTTCAGTCACACATTGTAGTTCTGAGAGTCACTACTGATTATTACTGGATTAATGCTACTATTGTTGCTTGATATGATGACTTTCAGGTAGTGCCGGAAATTGGATAATTTTCTTTTCTCTGTGATATTTATTTTATCACTATTTTTATTTTAATCATTTTGCTCTTACAATAATCATTCCAAGTAATAAATGTGAGCTGCCATGCATTTCTCTAGTTTTTATAATCACGAAATTTATTTAGTGAGCAGAGAACGGATGGCGTGTAATGTTAACCTTCAAAATAACAGATCTTAATCTCTATCTCTGTATGCATTAATATATAAATTTCACTTTGTCTGTGTGAATTCCTTCCTCATACGTTCCACAACAGCTAAACCTTTTTTATTTTTTTTGCAATTTCACAAAAGGTAATTTATCTATCTGCCAGTGTTCCAAGATATGTTTTGTACAGAAATTCACCCGATAATCGAAAATCAAAAAGATCTGATCTTTAAAACAGTTTTTCTTTTCTTTTTTTTACACAGTGATCACCACTCATCAAGGCCCGGGAGCCACTCAGGGATAAGGGTTATTGCAAGTACATTACGTTAGTGTGGAGATTTGATGAAATGTTTACTTAAGGGGGCAGTTCATTAGGAATTTGTTAACATTGGACTTGAAGACATCCAAGTTGTAGTCCGGTGGGGAGTCTCTAATAGATAAATAATATAATTTTTGTAGAGGAATATTTTATGTTACACCGGACAAGGAAAATAATAAATTCTCAGCAAATCAGTTCTTCTTTAAAAACAGATTTATTGTCATCTGGTGATGTAGCTCAGGGGTAGAGCATTCGACTACGGATCGAACGAGCCCCCCCCCCTGTTACATCCTGGGTACACCTTACTATTTTATTTTTCTTATTAATGAGTTCTGTTTAAGATAAAAGAAGAGGTATCATTTTAAATCGCAGCAAATAATTTCTTTATGAGCATATCTTAAAACTAAACCTTAATCAGAAGTGAGTTTTCCAGGTCATTCATCGTCAAGACCAAATATCAGCTAGCGTGGTGTTCTAAATAACACAGACATAATTGGATGAACGACATTATCATTATTATTATGTTTTGTTTTTTTTTGGCGAATTAGTGCACCGAGTAAATTATTCCCCGTAATGTGTAATGACTATTAGAGGGGTTATTCTATAATAATACATACGCAATCTGCGTAAATTCAAATATCATATTTAAGCGTATTAGGTAACCTCGGGCGGCCAGCTAAGAATAAATAAACAAACTAAGGATTTCATATAATAATGTATTATTTGAGCAGAGAATACGCTTTAATCACTAATAATAAAATAGGAATGATTCAATAACTTTTACTAGGTATAAAAATATTTTTATGTTTTAATATAATGTTTTGTGATTAAAATAGGAACTAATCTACGCCACACAGTTTGTTTTAAAGATCCAGAACAAAGAATGAAGATGTGATTATTTGTAGGGTCAGTAAACTCATCTTTCACGTTAGAATTAAGTTTTCTTTTTCATTTTCCTCAGTTTTATTTACTGCGTTTTAACTCTTTTATATTCATTGTCTTTTAATAAGTGTTATATTGATTAAGTGTTGCGGTTTTAATGGGAACAATTAACTCGCATCGTATCAGAGAACAAACGCGCGTATGGTAACAGCAACAGTACCCAACCTCTACAAATGACCGCGCACTGTGCGAGGTGATGTCACAGCAAGGAAGAAGGAAAGAAAAAAATATAAAATGGGACCGAGAAACAGATAGATGTGTTACATACGTAGCCCGAGAACGATAGAGAAAAACGTTTCCTAAACGTAGCCGGACAAAAAAACAGAGTACAATGTGTTCGGAGCGGCAGAGTCTTGTTAAGCATATTAGAATAGTAAAAGGCGTTTGAGAAAGAGAAAAACTAATATTCTTAAAGTACATGTAAATAAATGTATGTTTTTTCAACTGGAAAAAAGGTGAGTCTAATTATTTTCTTCGTGTTGTTCTCTTTGCGATTGTCTGCACACATATGGCTCCCGAGAGTTGACATTTAACAACTAATTTACAGCAGAAAAATGAACTGTTACGGATAAAAGTAAATTATATATATTTTAAAAGGAAGATATTTATTAATTCTATGGATGATAATTGATTATTTTAATTATTTGTATTTTTTGGACTACTGTTTACAGCTTGAGCGGTTTTAATAAGGATTCGGTCGACGTAATCCTCCAACTCCTCCATGGTATTTGTCGAAATTGGAAATTTCTGTCGAACCCAAGAATCTTTTTGTAAAACTTGTGAATCTACACGAAATTTCGGACTTATCTATTACGCTAAGTAGCTATGGCGCTGTGCATGAAGTGCTTGGTAAAATTAAGTTGTAATATTACAACCCTTCCGGAGGTTAAATAATCTAATCTCAGTGCGGGTGATACTCAAAATATAATTGCAGATTAGTTGGGACTTCTAATGGGCATGGTTGAGGAAATGAGTGCATGCTATCCTAGTTGATTAAATAAAGGGTTTCGTTCGAAATTCCATTTCGATTCCCGAGGTCGGCAGAAAGATTTTCGAGTTCGACAAGATTTACCTAAAGAATATCGGAGATTACATCGACCGAAATCTTATGTAAACACTCAAGCGGAAAACATTCGTCTGAAGAAACACTCATTATATATATATATATATATATATATATATATATATATATATATATATATATATATATACATGCATATATATATATATATATATATATACATGCATATATGTATATATATACATACATATATATCCACACATACAAGCAAATATATATATAAAAAAATGTATATAAGCATGGTTATATTTAAAATAAATTAGTATATATATATATATATATATATATATATATATATATATATATATATATATAGTAAGTTATAAAATATATATGACAATTAAGCTACACATAATGTTTCCCGTTTAATCCACATTAGGAGTCTTTACCATAAGCCTGATGAATCCTAGCGTGGATGAAACGCGGAATATTCTGTGTAGCCTCACTGACATATATATTTTATAACTTACTACTTAGTT
Organism: Euprymna scolopes; assembly: GCF_053919585.1. NCBI lineage: Eukaryota > Metazoa > Mollusca > Cephalopoda > Sepiida > Sepiolidae > Euprymna > Euprymna scolopes. Next base: position 108,812,019 of record NC_136494.1, on the reverse strand, counting down.
CTACCTATGTATTGAGCACTGTTGAAGTAAATACTTTTACGCATAAATTTTTACTTTTGTATATTAATTTGTGTGATTTAATGAAGTAGTCATATATATATATATATATATATGTGTGTGTTTGGGGGTGCGTGTGGGTGTGTCGGTATGTGTTGACGTGTATGATTATAGAGAGAGCGTAATCTTTTCCAATTAATTCACCACGCCTGCTTTTAAAAGATAGACTGCGTTATAATTATCGTTCGTTAAGCTAACTAATTCCTCCTGTGTCAAGTGAGTCACATAATTTGACATCCAATGATGTGAACCAGACAAGCCGATCTAAAAGTTAATCCTGAGTCAAATCAAATTTGAAGACATTCGGCTTATTTTCTCTTCCTGTAGAGACAATTTCTTTTGTTCCCAATTCTGTTAGAGTTCATACGACTCATCTCAGCAATATCGCTATTTTATACGTCTATCGCTTCTTATCTGTAAATAACAATGCATATACTAGTCGATCCTACCCCGCGCCGAGCAGAAGTCTACTTAATTGCATCGAGCATACATAACGAAAAAATAAGGGAGTCTAAGAGATAGGAGTGAAATATCTAAGGAAAACTTGGATCATAATGAAAATACTACACTAAATATGCAAAAATATTTTCAACTGAAATTGTATACTAAATTAAAACACTAATCTGCCATAAAGAACTATTTTTAAACGATGTATGTGTATATTTGTAGTATATCATGTGTATTCCATTGAAAAGAAAATATTTACTCTCTCTCTCTCTCAATTGGATTCTCTAGATGGAAACAGAGGGAATCTAATATTAATTCTTCAAATGGAATACTATCGGGTATTACAATGGAGATGTAACCCACACTTGTTTACACACACACACACACACACACACACACACACACACATATATATATATATAATTACGTGAGTCATTCTAGCGAACTAACACGTCGAAATTCAAAACCCAATATCATGTTATAGTTTTACGTCATTTACTATTTTTGTAAACATTGTAATGAATTCAGTTGGTTACTCGGGTATTCAATTTCGCGTTACATTTGATATGCTGGAACAAAGATGAAGGATACTTCAACCTATTACCGAGTGGCCCCTCGCTATAAACTATAACATCACAGATAGGGAAACATGGGATTCATAATACTGTACATACCTTTAACCCCGAACAGCATCGCATAACAACTAAATTAAATGGGTGTGTATATTAATTGCGCACATTAACGGCGATAATTTCATATTTTATTTTTTAGCTTTTATAAATTATTTGCAATATTTTGATTGAGGCGATGATCTGAAAGGCTAGAAAACTGGTTCTATTTAGGAAGTAAATTTAGTCGGCTTGCTTCACAAGAATAAGTGACAAAATGTTTATGCCGCCAAGCTTGATACTTCTTTTGCATATTCTGTAAGCGTATTAAAAGCGTGTGCTTCTGCTGACATGTCATACAGGATGACGATGAATATAATTATGACTTAATATATTTAAAGTCTTTCTTATAAAGATAACCCACCCTGCTCTTTAACTTATTCTAAACAACGAAGGATGCACACCGTTCGTCCTATATAACATGATTTCATATGCATTAATTTGCATTGGAATAAATGTTGTGGTGGCACCCATTCATTTACATATGTGGATAATATTACACATAAATAACAAGACTCGGTTAGTCTGAGTGTGTTTACCAGAAGCCACCGAAGGCCGAGCCGAGAGCAGATATGGTCTCCAGTCAAGACTCTCTTACCTGACAACCATTATGTAAATATACTGTAAATATACTTCTCCTAATACACTTCTTATTGATCTACCTTTGTTTTTTGAGTCTTCATTTTTATTGCCTTGTACGTTATTTGCAAACATAGCAGTTGGCGACGAAGATGAACGTCAAAATAAATTAAGTGCGTTCATAATCATATCGTATAGATCCGAAGATTCTAGTGTGGGAATTGGTTTCCCCGATATTTTTTATTAGAATTCTTTCTAGAAATATATTGGAGATTACCGGAGAGACTGTGTAAATGTTGCCAACATTTTAAGTGAAAGGGTTTTTTATGCAATGAACTGTATTTGAACTTGAGACGCGCATATCCTTAGTCAATGTCGTACACAACTAGAACACCGTTAGCCCCCATAAACAGCATTATGTAGACCTTGTAAATAGACAGGACTTTCAAGTGTGGTAACAAGTATTTTGCAGCGAAGGAACACTTCCTAATGTAAGAAGTGCGAATACGATTAAATCTCTTTTTATTCTCAATAGACAACAAGCTATTTCGGCGTGAATAAAAATAAGGTGGATTGGACCGAGACGAGTGTTGGATTTTATACGGTTAGCGTCAGCAAGTCATGGAGAATTTTGAATATTGTTGTCGCTTTATGGAAAATTTTAAATAAGAATGAGAGAGATGAGCAGCTGTGTCTGGCGATGTAGAAAAATGACTTTGTCAGGTAATGTAGAGAGATAACTAACAGTATTTAACGGCGTAGAGTGATAAGGGCCGATCCGGGTACGAGTTTTATGTGAAATGATATTTAAGGATCATGGGGGCGTTTGGTTTGATATGCGTTAATTTGTATATGTATACATTTGCTGTGTTTAAAAGAAGTTATAAAAAGACCGAACTTAAGAGAACAGGATCGGGAGTTTGGCTCCAAAGAGTACACGTCGTAAAATAAAAAGTCGTGCCTATACTATCAATTTTTTTCCTTATTATTAGACAATATGTTATTAGAAAATATATAATTAGACAATATATATATAAATGAAATAATTTTGACTATTAAAAAGGAAAATTATTTCTTTAATAAAACGTTTAACAGAATATTTACTTCTGAAGTGAAAACACAAATTGATGAGACGTCAAAAACTATGCTTTCTCGTATCATTTAGATTATCTAATTTTGGAATGTTGCACACGTACGCATTTGACAGCGATTCCCTTCGAAAGATGCGATATTTATTATTTTGTTTTGTTCTCTTTTTCATCGTTTGACACGTGCAATCGGTTCTTTATTTTTGGCTTTTGTTTATCCGTTTTCTAGCAGAAATTAATTGCAGCTTCCCTGTCTCTAGAATAGATGCGGAGTCAAACGGCGTAGGTTTGTTGTTGTATGTGCCCGAACAGCCATTGTTTCTGATTGATGAAAAGCATATCTCTTATAGTATGTACGATAATAAACTGATATTTCTATATATTAGGTACTACCTTTGTGTCAAGATCACAGGTGAAATAATTCTGTTTTAGAGAACAAATATGGCGAAACACCATCAAATACATTTTTTATGATAATTTATCTAATGTTATATTTATTCAAACCAACAGTTCTTATTTTTATTACTAACATGTAAGAATATCATGTAATCGTTATTATTACTAACATGTAAGAATATCATGTAATCGTTCACTTTTATGTAGGGAGAGGAGAAAGTGATTCCCCAATTTTTGTAGATGCTTTTGTAGCAAGAAGTTCTTTTATCGAAGTGAGAGTGCTGGCCCGACACACAACCTTCCCAGAAGGTACATACAGCGCATAGAATTCCCAGATAGTCACCCATCTGGTACTGGCCAGGTTCAACGTTGCTTAACTTCGGTGATCCGGCGAAAACCGGTGTGTCAAACTGATGGTGCCATATATCGCTGAACGAAAAGCTGTTTCAAAACATATGATTTCTTTTGACGCATGATTTTCGCTAACACGTTTGAAATATTAATACTTGTTAAAAGGAGATAATTAATAGCCTCTTGCTTCATAAGAGGCACAGTAAAACGGGAAAGTGTCATTGACAACGCGTAATCTTCTCTGTTACAGAGAACATCCAAAGCTGTAATTATCTTGTCAAACTTTCGGTGCTATCTGCAAATTATTTTAGATAGCTGTATTTTGTTTTGCATTAAACTTATTCAGAAATGATGCTTGATTTCCTGGTTGGTATGAAATCAGATTATGTCACATATCCGACGGAGTAGAGATGCAATATAAAAACCTGTACTCCTGAGTTGGATGTTGATATGAGCAGAACAGAAAACTATTTACACATTGTGCGTCTGCCAATACCCAATGGAAACGTCACTACATTTCAGTCGATTGTATAATAAACATTAAATAATTACAAAAATTATTAACAATAAATCATAGTGCATACGTATATATATATATATATATATATATATATATATATATATATATACATATATATATATATATATATAAAGTATACATACGTTCCTTTTCTTGAGAACTAAATATTATATTTAATTTTATTAATTGAATTATTTTTAACAATTATATTTTTGTATTTGACGTACTTTGTTAATACATATCAACATGTGCTATATGACCAAATCAAGTATTCTACTTAAATTCTTCTAAATTAAATTCCGATACCTTTAAGTCATGAACACATCCTCAGCTTCAGACTTGAAAATGATATTAAGTCTTACTCCAAAATAAATGCCTGTATCTGTTTTGCATGCTATACATATATATATATATATATGTGTGTGTGTGTGTGTGTGTGTGTGTCTGTGTGTCTGTGTGTGTGTACGTTCATGTTCTTTGGTACAAAATCTTGTAACTAATTTTATTAATTTTAATTATTTTTTATCAATTTATATTATTCTTCTTGTGACGTAATCAACCTGAGAGAGCAATTGCCCTCATTGGGGAGCTTTAGATTCCCCCAGAGGCCCGTGGAGGGCCTAACAGCTCTGCTCAGATAGCTTTTGACCGATCCCGGGTTACGGCATGCGCCCGGGAATTTAGGATGGATAAATATAGATATATTTTAATTAATTGTCAAAGAAGTTATATTTGCCTTTTGGTTGGAAAAACCTGAGATACTTTGTTAAGAAGAATATAGTGTACTCGCTGAGTGATGGGTGGTGATCTCAAGGTTATGGGATTTTAATCTTGAGTTGAATCTCAGATCGCGGTTGAATCGCACACCCGCAGTTTGGGGTTTAGCGTGATTTGATTGGCTGGGGAGTCTTTCAACCCCAACCACATCGGGCCGATACGCTGGAAAATTCGTCAGATTGCTATTTGATTTCGGTGAGAACGGGTCGTGTGGAGACCGCTGTTCCGTGAAGACGCCCTCCTCGTCCGCCCGTCCTACGCTGTCAGTAAAGAGATTTGAGACTTTGAAAACTTACTAAGAACTGATGATATTTGTAAAAAATATTTGTATATAAGTTTGTGAAATTAATTCTGTAGACTAGAGTTTCACAATTCTGTTTTTTCTTCCTGCCTGCGGCTTCGATATTCGCTTTCAGCATACAGGATTCAATGTAACAACCCTCAGAGAAGAACTAGACGATACGAGCCGAGATTTCTAGATAAACAGTGGTCCTAGCCGAGCTTCATCAGTGTGGGGTTACATTAATGGTAGCCGTTGACCTGGATTGACTTGGGTTGCCACGGAAGAAAAGAAAAGACGGAGTTGGGATTGCGATCGGTGGCAGGAGAAAACGCGTACTAAGAAAGAGACAGACAGACGGAAACATTTGAAAAACAAAGGAAGGAGAGACAGAAAAGGATATCGATAGAAAAACGTTCGGTCGAAAAAAATAAAAACGTTTGGACATTAAAAAAAATTAAAAAGAAACACCCGGTTGAAAAAAAAAAGCGTTTGCAAAAAGACTTTCAGTCTGAAAAAGAACTCGCACGCGTGAAAATGACATTTAAAAAAAAAAAACTTTAAACAAAAGAAACGCCCGTTTGGAAAGGAAAGAGATACTTTTGACAGACTCAACAAGTGCGCGCTGTGAAGCGACGAGAAAGAAGAGAGAGAGAAAAAAGACGCAACAGAGTCGAGGTAAGCGAACCTTTATTTTTCGTTGTCTGTGCAAATCGGCCTTGAGAGAGAGAGAGTAGAGAAAGAGAGTAAGAAGGATTATATTGTGAGAGAAAGAGAGCATGTTTTTCTTGCCGCTGTGAAATTAAGGTATTAGTACACATAGTCATATCCAGGCCATAATAGCATTGTTGCAGACTGTTGTTTTAAAGGAAAGAGAACAAAACTGAGGTACACGGACAAATCGCTGTTGCATGGACGTTTTCTTTTTGGGGATTGAGTTATCTTATATATTTTCTTTTTATTGAATTAAAAAGAATTTAAAGAGGGAGTGGAGAAGGTGTTGTTTTCTTTTAATGCTAAAACAATTGAGTGAAATCCAATTTCCGTTTAAATAAATCATATATTTTTCCTTTATTGAATTAAAAGCTTGAAAGGAAAAAGAGAAAGTGCAAACAGTTTTTATTGTTTTCGCTTTTTTTTTTTTTTTTGGTGATAGTATAATTGTTTTTTTTATTATTCTTTTGTTGCTTATATTGAGTTAAATTCTGAAGAGGAAGTTCTTGTTTTTTTTGTTGTTTAAAAGAAATCGCTTATAAATATTTTGTTATACCGAGCTAAACTCTGAGGGGGGAGGAAGAGAGGAAAGAGGAAGAAGTGAGTGTAACTTTCTTCTGTGTAAATTGTACACATTATTACATGCTGTTTTATTTATTGTTTCTTTTTTTGTTGTTGGTTGATTATTATTTGGGCGTAGAGGCATAATCAATGATATTGATGAAATAGATGTCTGAATTGTGAAAATGTCGACTGATGTCGTCAAGAGTAAATCGCTCCCGCGAAAAGGAGAAGTTGACACCGATCAGAATATACGGGAGGCGGAAGCCCTGGTTGAGTAAGTTATGTTGCGTGACTAATCAGAAAATTTTACCAGGGAAGTGCGGGGGTCGGCGGAAATTTCTCTAGCTCTGTTGGGAAAGTTGGAATATCCCGAATTTGGAGGGGATCCGGGTGAACTGGATAATTGGATACATCCTATTTAAACAAAATAGTTTATGATCTTAAAGAGGTGATCTCGCTGGCATGTGAGCACACGTCAGGGTCAGTCTCAAGGTGTATTTGCCAACAGATAACCGATAACCCTTAGTTGAAATGGGAACAATTACGAGCAGCTTTAGAAGGGGAGTATCTTGGGGAGCGGAGTCCCCTTGATTCAATGAGAAAGATAATTAAAATCCGACAACAATCCGGAGAAGGCATAGCTGACCTCGGCGACCGGATATCTGGTTTGGCTGGAAGAGCTTTACTGGATGAGAAGCTGAAAGAAAACGGAACAGTGCAGGCGTTATTGGCTGCTATATTGGAAGAGATTTTAAGGGCTTGTGATGTTCTGGCCGATGTCATTAAGGATGGTCCGGCCGAACGGCAGGAAGCAGTTGAATTGGCCCGGAGTAGGGGGCAGGTATGGACACGAATTCGTTGCCCCCGGTTACAGGAAATTGATACGGGAAGATATAGTCCTAACCGAGAGTATCGACCGAGGTGGGTCACGGAAACTCCCCTTCAGAGAGGCCCCAACGGGTATCAGAGAATGAGGGAATACCAAGGAGCCCCTATGCCACCTCAGAGAAGGAGAGGAATGGCTCGTTTTACCTATAGATGGGTATAGAGTGACCCGATGTGTGAGAGACGGGGTCGTTATAGCCATATGGCTGGTCGATGTACGGACGCGGCAGACCGTAGGTTGGGAAGAAGAAAAGATAAACGTAGAGCACCCCTGTCCCACCAGACAAAAGACTAGCAGATTAGACGGTTGGAGTGGAGATCGCTTCCCACCTGCCCAGGAGCGGTTTGGGGAAGAGACCAACAGGGTTGCGATCTGATGACCCTTACAGACCAGGAGGTCAGGTCAGCCGAGTGGAGAGGGGGCGCCTAAGTTGCTGGACCTGTGGACACTTCGGTCATATGGAGCGAGGCTGCCCGAAGAGGAAATGTTGGCATTGTCGGGAGCCAGGCCATACGCGGAGAGAGTACTCCCGAAAAAGGGGAGACTCTTGGATGCAGAAGCGAAGCGAAAAGCCGCTGCCTAAAGTTAACCCAGTAGAAAGAAAAAGGTCAAAGCGAGTGGAAGTTCGCTGTAACTTGAAAGAGAGTCGAGAGCTTAGATGGCAGATGGTCGGGGGCGTGTAGATGGCAGCCCTAATCTATACGGGCGCCTCGGTAACACTGATTGGATCCAGTACTTATCGGAAGATGACCGGCCGAGGACGTTTATGTACGATTGACCTGGAATTGACACAGGCTGATCAGAGTCGACTACGCCTGGAAGGACTGACCAGTCTCCCCTATGACGTAGAGGGGATAAGGGGCCAATTACAGGCTTACGTGGCACCCGATTTGTGTGAGTAAATAATATTGGGATATGATTGGCTAGAAAAAATGGGAGCAGCGGTCACCTTTGCTCCACCGACCCTGTGGTTGAGGGGGAAAGATATCCCCTGAGCGGCCGAAAGCAGCTAAAGGACCTTCCGATGGAGACCTCAGAGGATACGGAAATTCCTCCCCGAACAATAGTGTCCACAACAGGAGGGATCCAGGGACGAAGGAAGGGGAGTCCTGATGAATACCAGGTGACCTCCCTAGAAGAAGAGGGAGACGGGAATGTTGAAGTGGCGATTAGTGATGCTATAATGAGTGGATGGGAGCTTTCAGGTGTTGTTAACAAATAATTCCTGTAAGACAGTACGGGTTAAATGCGGAACCCAGGTGTGGACAGCCTGCTCTGTTAAGAGAATTCAAAGAGTAGGGACCTGGGATAGAGAGGAGACAAGGAATTGGCGGGAATCATCCAGAATAAAGACAGAGGAAGTGATAGCCCCGCCTGAGTATCAAAGGGAGGTAATAAGACTGCTAGAGCGCAATCGAGATATTATCGCTTCCAACGATCTGGAATTGGGATGCACAGACACAGTGACGATTAAGATTGATGCAGGAGATCACTCACCTGTGAGGTTGAAACCCTGCCGAACTCTGATTCATAAAAGAAAAATTGTAGAGGAAGCGGTGGCTGAGAGGTTGGAGGCGTGGATAATTGAACATTCCACCTCGCCATGGAGTTTGCTCATGGTGATCGTGGAGAAGGAAGCCATTACCAAACCCTTAGCGGTGCCTTTGCCCCTAATAGATGACTTACTGGCTTTGTTGGGTAAAGCGAGATGCTTTACCACCCTGGACTTGAGATCAGGTTACTGGCAGGTAGCCCTCGATGGAGAGGATCAAGTGAAGGCGTTGTTTGCATGTCATGCAGGACTGTTTAATTTCAGATTTAGGTCGTTTGGCCTCTGTAATGCGCCAGGGGTCTTTTCACAATTGATGTCGATAGTTTTACGGGGGTTGGAGGGGTTTGCAGTGGTATACTTGGACGGCATTGTAATCTTCTCACGAACGCCTGAGGAGAACTTTGCACATTTCATGGAGGTATTTGAGATGTTGCGCCAACACCAAATGAAAATAAAGTTACCCAAATGTCAGTTACTTTAGAAGGAGACCAAGTATTTGGGGTTTGTGATTGTTGAGGCTGGAATAAGGCCAGACATAGACAAGGTGGAGGTTATCAGCTATCTACTTGACCGAAAACCGTGCGCCAGGTGCGAGGGTTCATTGGAATGATCCGCTATGATCGCCGATTTATACCTGCATTTAGTCGACTGGCCGCTCCCATAATAGTGTTAACATAAAAGCATGCCCGTTATCCCAGAATGTCAGAAAGAGCAATTGACTGTTATACCGTTGTTGGCGTATCCGGATCTAAGTAAGCCGATGATTCTTTATACAGAAGCGAGTGATACGTGTATAGGGGCGGTGCTGACCCAACTGTGCCCTGAGAAGGAAGGCCCCGTGCCTGGCATACCAGATGAAATTCCGATATATTTCCTGTCACATAAGTTATCTGAAACCCAACAGATGTGGCCAGTGATTGAGAAAGATGCTTTTGCGATTGTACATGTGGTACAAAAGCTAAATTATTATGTGAGTGGGGCTGAATTTGTGGTAAAAACTGACCCAAAACCGTTGAAATATTTATTTGAGGCAGATTGGACGAACAAGAAAATCCAACAGTGGGCTCTCAAGCTGTCCGGCTATCAGTGCCGAATTGAATACTTGCAAGGTAAAGAGAATACTTGTGCGGACCCGGATATTTGTAAAAAAATATTTGTATATAAGTTTGTGAAATTTATTCTGTAGACTAGAGTTTCACGAGTCTGTTTTTCTTCCTGCCTGCGGCTTCGATATTCACTTTCAGTATACAGGATTCAATGTAACAACCCTCAGAGAAGGACTAGACGAGCTTCATCAGTCTGGGGTTACATTTGACGACTGTGCTTTTAAATAGCAACATCTGCTACATGAGCAAATCAAATCTTCATTTAACTATCTTCAAATTAGAATCTCTGCAACTATGAAAAACCTCTCAGCTGTAGACTTAAAAAAAGATATGAAGTCTTACTCTAAAATAAATGTCTGTATCTGTTTTGCATGGTAAACATTATTGCAAATACTAATCCTATCTTCAATCTTATTTGATTCATTCTCTTTGTATATTCTTCATAATACTTGTATCTTTTAACAATATTTTCAATAATGTCTTGTAAATTAAACTAAACTAATACTTACAAGTTTAACCCCGGTGGTTTATATTTATTTTAACTTTTTCTATGTATTATGAAAGGTAAACCTGTCTTTAATTTTATTTCACTTTCTTTAGGGGAGAGCAAAACTTTAAGTAGACACAATACTGATATCTACTAAGGCAGGGGTGCAGAATTACCTGGATTAGCACCAAGACGCAACATTACCTCTTAGAGTGTAATAAAGCTACAGAACTTGTTAGTTCATCCATCTAAGAAAAGGTGAAAGTGTGTTACTGGCACCGAACTACTGGAAACAAAACTCATTTTCAGATCTATTCCTTACTACAGTATTAGGATCGCCTGACAAATGCTCCTAGCTTATTCCAGAAAGCCGATCACCCTGTGATATTTGTATACATCATTTTTCATTTCTGTCTTTAAGCTTAGGAAACATTGCTGAAAATAACAAACGACTACAAAAAGGCTAATGTATCAGGGATAACACCAGTTATAAGTTTTTTTTCTTGCAAAGTGTGCAAATGAAACAACTGAATGGTGCACAGCGGCTAATGAAACACTTGTTCTCACACGGAAGTACTATCAGATTGACAAGAAAGTGCTAGCTGTTTTTAACCTTTAAATTCATAGAAACATATCTCGACTACAACAAACATTTATTCATCGAAATAAGTACTTTCAGAATTAACATACTTCTGCCAACGCAAATATGTGTATTTCCGCCAGTAAGAATTTTGCGTTCTAATGGAAATAAAGTCGTTGAAGTCGTTTTCGCTATCGGTTAGCCTTTAGAAGAATTTCTCACGTAGAAAGTTGTCGAGAATGATTGAAAAAATAATCGTCGGTTGGTGAAAGGCTTGGAGAGTATAGCGGATGTGACAGAGTTTCGTAGCCCAATTCGTTCAACTTCTGCAGGGTCGGTTTGGCAACCTGCGTTCAGGCATTGTCGTGGAGGGAAATTGGGATTTTTATGTTGACTAATGCTGGCTTTTGCTACCGAAGTTTCTGATGCATTTTATTCATTTGTTGACATTATTTTTCCGCTGTAATGATTTCGCATGCATTCACAAAACTACACTGGATGAGACCGGTCGCAGACCAGCAAACAGTCAGCATTACATTCTTTTGTGCAACTACGGCTTCGAGAAGTTTTCATGGGGCTTATTTCGGCAACTAACCACTGAGATGAGCGTCAGGTTAGTAATCTTTCATTGCAAGTCACGGCCTGATCGAGAAACGGATTCCTCTTGTAGCGTAAAACAAGGAAAGATGATACTTTATAACGGCGTTTTTTTGCCGTCATTTAATTCGTGAGGCACCCAATTATCAACGGTTTTTGTTTATGGTCGGAAATCGTTGTATATGTTACGTCTATTTCAGAAGCATGTTCCTAACTGTTGTGCGTGGATTGGCTTTGACTAACACTTTTAATTGATCGTTGTCAACATCCGATGGCCGACCACAGAGACCATAATTTTCAAAACTCCCACTGCCGCTACAAAATTTCTTAAAGTACCATTGTGCTGTGTGTTCAGTAGTGTTTCCTGGGCCAAACGCTTCGTTGATATCGCGAGTTGTTTCAACAGCTTTTCGGGTTAGCTTGAATTGAAATAAGAAAATTGTTCGAATTTGCTATTTTTTAAACTTGTATTCAACGTCCTTAAAAAAAACAATTGTTTTTAACCGAATGTGATTTAAACGATTAGACCGAGCGAAAAACAAGTTTTAAGATGATAAATAAAGTAAAGGCATTATAACGGAAACTTCTTTGAAAATACATCATGTGAAATCTAAATTAAAAATGCCGCAAGAACGTTCTTCTCGCCAAAATATAAAATCCACTCTCGCGAATTTGACTTGCACAAAAGCGGCATGCATACTGCCGATTCAGCCATGACAAGTCAAGTACAAAAACTTATGGATGCTAGAAATCATTTCAAAGTGATAGAACCATTGAGTCGCAAAAATTAAGAATTCGCTACTTCTGAAAAGAAGCATAATAGTTGGACGATTTATTAACAATCAACAATTTCCCACTATCAAAATAACAATGGGGTCGCTTCCACCGAAGGCCAAGAAGGCTGACTTTCTTACCTTGCAGGTCCACCTCAACACATTTGTAGACTTCAAAAACCTCTCCCTGTAAAATTCCCTTTCCGGGACAGAAGTCACACGCGTAAAACTAAAAAACATTTCTTTTTATATCCTTAATATCATAAAAACGAAATATCTCCAGTGCATGTGGCCTGATCTCATATCTGCTATGCTAATCAGGAAACCCTCCACTAACCTAGCACCTGTATCTCTTTCCAGAAAATGACTAATGCTGGCTTTTGCTACCGAAGTTTCTGATGCATTTTATTCATTTGTTGACATTATTTTTCCGCTGTAATGATTTCGCATGCATTCACAAAACTACACTGGATGAGACCGGTCGCAGACCAGAAAACAGTCAGCATTACATTCTTTTGTGCAACTACGGCTTCGAGAAGTTTTCATGGGACTTTTTCGGCATTATAGTAAAAAATAATTATGACATCCCCTTTTAGAAATTCGTTTCTTATCGTTGAGCACTTTCAGTTGAATTAAAGTCGGTCAATTTAGCTCTAATGCATAGATCGTATAACGATTACATGACTCTCTGACTGACGTAAATGAACATTTAAAATGTTTAAAATTCGACGTTATTTCACGCGGTTAATGGTAGCCGAATGGATTGGGTCTTCGCTAATCGAGCCAGAGATTTCTCATGATGCGGGATTCGAATCGTTCGACTGGTATTAATCGTGACACCCTGCACTGAAGATTCCTGAAAGGATGAAACACTAGTGTCTGTAGGTATTTAATTATTATAGTAAAAAATAATTATATATATATATATATATATATATATTATGACAGTGTACTTTGGTTTCCTAGAAGTACACCCACTGAAATAACATGTGTCTACTAAAAAGTGCTCAATGAGTTAACAGAGCAGGTATATTAAATTTATTTATACAAACTTTAATGGCTACATATGTGCAATCAGAATACACGCACATATACACTGTAAAAAATCAGAATACATGCACATCTGTTACCATATATACCTGTGCATGTATTCTGATTTTGTGATGTGCACTATACAAAAAATAAAATTATACTCCATTTTGATGCACAGGGTTGTACTTTCGTACATATTTTAGGCAGCTCTGTGTTTCTTTGTTTTTTACGTGTGTGTATGACCCATAATCAATATAGAAAAGCCTATTCTACTGTTACTATTTTTACAGTCATCTCTGAACGCATATACCATGCACCGGATCATGGAGGTAAAACTAGAATGGTAGAATTTGATATATCAAAGACCTATAACAAAACCAATCGGTATTTCTAGATGGATACTTCATATAATCCGAATCTTCTTGGACGAGAGAAAAAGTCAGATTGCCTTCGAAAGTTGTAGATCGGAAGGTATCTTAGGGGTCGATGCTTCGACATTTATCGTACTTGATGTTCAGAAACAATCTCCATTATAAAATTGTTTTCGAAAAGATCGAGTGTACACGTATTGAAGGCAATAACAGAAACCTTAGAAAACGACCTAAAGTCTGCAGGGGAATGAGGACTTAGAATAAACTGTACCGTTTGTTACTGCTAAGACTAAGCTCCTTTCCTTTACCAATTATGAGACAATTTCTAGAACCAGTGATTGCCATGGTTAAACATCCTGCATAAGGCTCATCTTTCAAACTTCTCGGCGTAAGCTTCACATAAACATAAATCGGAGCAAAAATGTTTAGGGCATTTCCAAGACTGCTGTAAAGAATGTGCTAGAAAATTACTCATACATTGGAGTATATTATATGTCTATTATATTAGCACATTAGCACATACATACAGTATTGTTACAAAATCTGGGCTAGTACATATATCACTAGTCTCTAACTGTTAAACAGGGTCCCAAAATGCGTCCCATGCTATCCATCAAACTTCTATCGCTGTATCGCCGCAATATTGCATCTCTGTGTCAGTTTTATCAAGATTTTAATAGAATGTCTTATGATGAAATATGTTGTTTGTATATTACAATACATACTCGCGACTAGCTAGACAAGCTGCAAAAGTCCACCTTTTTCCTTTTGTCGTAACTAGATATCCTTGGCTGCTACATTTAAAAAAAAACTTTTTCAAAGTTTTTTTTTTAATTTCAGTGCCTTTAATAGGATGCATGAATTAAATGCAATACGAACAGACATCTCGCTGCTGAATAGCCCCTCCCCGTGTTGGACATTAGTAATCCCTAAAGTCCAAGTGGTAATATATCTTATTTGGGATAGAAAAAGCGTACACACACACACACGCACACACACACACGCACACGCACACGCATATATATATATATATATATATATATATATATATATATATATATATATATATATATATATATATATATACATGCTTTCCTGATAAAAAACATTCAGCTTCGATATACCATGGCCTAAAAAGAGTGTTACCCATTTTCTGTTTTTTCTTATTGAACTGATTAAATGTAGTTATTTGTAACTTTTATTCTTTATCGCTAATTGTATATATATATATATATATATATAATTGTATATACATATATACATATATACATATATATATATACATTTATATATATATATATGTATGCATATATATACATATATATATGTATATATATATATATATATATATATATATATATATATAGTAAGTTAAAAAATGTATATGGCGATTAAGCTACACTTAATTTTCCGCGTTTCATCCACTGTAGGATTCTTCAGGCTTATGCGCGAATTCTGTGGCTGTTTTTTGTTTTTATATGCGCATCTTCTATTGGAATTTTAGTTAGTTAAACAGCTTTCTAGTATCAACCGCACCCTTCCTATCAGCCAATGAGTATGCATTTATCGGACAAAGGGCTATTTGACCTCTGGTTGACTTTTTCCTTTGGGTGTGCTCTATTTAGCCTGGATATTTAGCTTCTTGATCTGTTTTAAATCTAGGTTATTTTTTATTAATGTTAGTTTATATATAAATGTATATATATATGTATACACACATATATGCACATATATATACATATATACATATAATTACATATATGTGTGATCGTTTATATGCATTCATGTTTATTTAATTTATTTATTTGTTTATTTTCTATTGTTTTTGTTAGTTTTAAAACTATTTTGTATCGCTATCCTAGAGTAAAGTTTATCTTGTGAACACAGTTGTTTGCTATTTCTCTTCTACGGTTTAATAGATGTTGGAGTTCTTTTAAGTACAGGATAGCACATTTTTCATGAAGGCATACTCTATATGGGTCGTCTAGGTCCCTACACGTGGTAGTTTGTCTTATTATTTTTCATTCAACTACCGGCGAATGTCCGCTTTCCTTGAGTTCCCAGTATTTATTCGCTAGTGTTGTTTTCATACTAGGTGTATATATATATATATATATATATATATATATATATATATATATATATATATATATATATATATATATATTAGTGATGAGACGATTCCAATATGTTTCCCCATTCCGATACAAATACCGATTCAAAGTATTAATAAATCCCTTAATATTTAACTAGAAAATCGTTTTTGGTTCTTGATTATTGTAAAAATACATCCTCAATATCTATATAGTTTTCAAACATAAACACATGCATGTAAGGGGGTGATCTGTTGTTTTTAATGTTATTGGTCGTTAAAATCAATATTCTATTTTTACTACTACCGGCAGTGGAAGACTTTGTTAAAAAAAAAAACTAAATTAAAAAGATAATTAAAAGTATTGTTCTGAGTTAGATTTTTTTTTAATTTAGAGGTCTACTTCGAGAAAATGAAAACTCACAACAGATTTTTAGAATCAACGTTTCTTTTAAAGTTATAATGAACGTTTCCAACGTGAATTAAATTTCATTAGAAATTCACTTGTATTTTATGAAAGCATACAGATGAACCGCAACTATTTCCAAGGTCTTACAAATGTAATTAATTCAATAGATGGAGTTCATGTAACATAGCGTGGCTTTTGATTATTTTAAACTAAATGACGTGTGAAATAAAAACATTACATATTTTCTGCAAAACACAAGTAATTTTCATAGTTTAATGATTTAAACGAGACACTAGGTATTTGGCCAGACATGTATCTGAAAACATTAGACTTAAACTTAAAAAGAATGCATCTTTATTTAATTAATATATATATATATATATATATATATATATATATATGTATATATGTGTATATGTATATATGTATGTATATATGTATATATATGTATATATATGCATATATATGTATATGTATGTGGGTATATATGTATATATATGTATATATATGTATATGTATGCATATATATGCATATGTATCTATATATATGTATATATATATATATATATATATATGTATATATATGTATATATATATGAATATATGTATGTATATATGTATATGTATATATATGTATATATATGTATATATATACGTAAGCCTATATCTATTTATATATATATATATGTATATATATGTATGTCTATATATATGTATATATATATATATATATATATATATACTAGCTGGCCGCGCAGCGTTGCCTGATCGTGAAATACGCATAAATGTTACATTTTAATGATTACCATACCATGGATATAAAATGTAACGTTAAATTCCTTTGAAAAGTGAAGTAAAATAAATAAGAAATTGACACATGCGCATGCGAATATTATGTTGTTTTTTTTTCTAAACAGTTCACTTCTTGTGATTTAAAAAAAATAAATCTTCGAGCTGTGATCGAAACCAAAATCTGCGAATTAAGTATGGTCTCCATTAGACCAAATTGACATTTAAATATATTTTTAAAAAAAAACTAATTTTTTTGTAAACATAAGAAGACTGGAATGTTTCGCGACCGCAAATGCACATCGTAAAAACGTAAAAAACAGTAAAAAAAAAAGTCCGACGACGCGCATGTACTGTATTTTTAATTTCTACATACCAGCAGTCAGCTTTTCCGAATGAAAACGGATTAACAAGTTTTCCACATATCTGAACATCCTATATACTGAATTTCAAGGTTGTACATACAAAAATTGTTAAGTATATAGGTTGAGAAGGGTTTTCATATGCACGAATATCCTCACTTTTATACATATACTAGAACGCTCCTCGGCTTTTCCTGGTCGTAAAATACGCATGAATATTATAATTAAAGCAGATTGTTTATATTTATCATAATTTATATATTATCCTGTTCGAAGGGCGTGCAATAAGTAATGCCACTCACCCACTTCCCAAAAAGTAGAACAACAAAACTTGGTATAGCTATTAGTCTTTCTCTACATAGGAACCACCCAGAGTTACGCATTTCTCTCATCGTTTGATGCAGCTTTGGAAACCGTTTTTGTAGAACACCCAGGTTGGTCTTCCAACCACGAGGTGACTTCAGAAATCAAGGCTGCATCAGCTGGGGAATGCTTTCCTTTCAAAAACAACTTCATGGCTTGGAAGAGGTGAAAGTCAGAGGGTGCAAGGTCAGTAGAGTAGGGAGTATGGGGAGGATTTCATAACCACAGTCCCGTGCTTCTGATCTGGCGACATGCGAGTTGTGGACAAGAGCGTTGTCCTGCAAGGGGCAGGGTACCTTTACTGATCTTGCCAATGAAGCATAATAGGCCCCTGTACTTGTGGTACCCTTTGCCAGGAAATCTGTCATCACTACTCCGTCCTGGTCCCAGAACACTGTGAGCATGACCTTACCAGCGGAGGGCTGCACTCTTGCCTTCTTTAGAGGTGGTGAGTCCAAGTGCTTCCACTGCATTGACTGGGCTTTGGTCTCTGGATCATAGTGATGGATCCAGTTTTTATCCTGTATAATCAGTCTTTTGAAAAAGTGTGACTCATCTTCTTGGCACATCTCCAAATTCATCCCCAAGCACTCGACGCGTTCTCGCTTCTGGAATGGTGTGAGCAACCTGAGAATCCATCTGACAGACACCTTATGCATATGCAAATAGTCATGAATGATGCTTTCCACAAACCCTGTACTAATCTTGACATCTTGAGTTATTTGGCGAACAGTAATGCGCCGATCTTCCAAAATGGCAGCCTGAACTTGACGGACATATGCCTCATCAATGGTAGTAGGGGCGACCAGGTCTGGGAGCTGTTTCCACAGACTTCCTGCCATGTTTGAATTCACGATGCCAGCGTTTTACAAGGTCTCATAGTGGGGCATTATCACCATAAGTTACTTTCATTTTATCAAAAGTCTCCTGTGGTGTGCGTCTTTTCAAATACAAAAACCGGATCAGTGTTCGACATTCGACAGGCTCCATTTCATACCTGACTCAGTTCAAACACCTGTAAAACAGAAACCACTACTAGTTCAGAGCTGTAATTTGCCACATAACCCGTGGAGATATGAATACTTGCACATGCAAAATTTCAGCTAGATCAGTCTACTGGAAGTGGGGCAGAGGCATTACTTTTTGCACGACCCTCGTATAGTTTTTGTGCTGAAATAATATTGTTTTTATTTATAAAGCAATTTTCACCTTCGGAAGGGGATGGTGTTGTGTCACTATTAAAAAAATTAGCGGGAAACTTGAATTTAACCTGAAAATACTATTTACTTATAGAGCTGTCTCGTATTTACATTATTTTTGTATGATGTAAAGAATTGTAAAAATTATTATTTTAAGCTTCTTCTTTTAAATGGTAAAAATAGTTGGATGATAGTATTTCATTACTGTTACATACAGGGGGTGAAAGCTCTGGCGTGCGTTCGAGGTACATATTATTATTACACTTATTACAAAAATAAAACAACGGAGTAGGTTATTTTCGTAGTACAGACCTTAGTAATTTAATATTCGGCCAACAACAAAAATAACAGCTGTATTTGAAAGTTTTATGGCGGAGGAGTGGGGTGCATACTACCACAGGCAACACATTCTTACGGGTCCTGCTAGAAAGAAATGACGTAGATAACCTTAAATTCTAAAAGGGATTGAAGTAAAAAAATACTGAAAGAAACTGAGACATGTGCATTCGAGTATTATGTGTTTTTCGATACAGCTCACTTCTTATAAAATCTTAACATAAAGAAACTGTAATGTTTCACTGTCGCGAGTGCGCTTTCGTGAGGCAGTATGCAAGCAGATAAAAATCCGACTACCTTACGTATTAATATTTCAATTTTGACCCCTTAACAACCTGTTTTTTCCGGGTGAAGGACGTTAAGAAGTTTTTCACGTGTATGAATATGCTATATACTAAAGAATTCGGTTAGTATGTAGGTTGAAACGTATCCTTACACATATATTCTCATTTCGTCGGCGAAGATAACTGCCACATAACAGAGTACATAGTATACCGTAGAATTTTATATCAGAGTTTCCTTCTCCGAAATACATGTCTTAACGAAGAATGTGGAAGGATGTCTTCCAGTAAATTAATGCGCCCCCAGATACCAACCTGGAAATTTCTACGGTTCGGCGGTGTACATACAGCACCTAACCTTTCTAATGGTAACCCATCTGGTTACTTTATTTGCATATCTATATATATTAAAAAGTTTGATTTATGTCCAGGCAAACTACATCTAAAATTAAAAGTGTTTGGACCTAAAATTGGCGTAGGAGTTTAGTAGAGTATGTAAATGTCAACTCTTTAAACTTTGCCCCTTGGAATCCAAATGTTTTCCCCAAAATTAATTAAAATGCTTGCTGCATGTCTGAATACATTTTATGTAAAATTTCAAATGTTTAAACACAAAATTGGCTGAATAGTTTTGTAGAGACAGCAAAAGTTAAATCTTTGAAAGTTAAATCTCTTGCCAGCATACTTTTCGGCCAAAAAACGATTTAAAAACTTGCACTATGTCTGAATATAGTTTATGTGAAATTTCAAATGTTTAGACCAAAACTTGGCAGAGAATGTTGCTAGAAATCGTAAAGGTATTTTTTTCTAAATTTGATCACAAATTTGACCCCGTAACATTTATTGTTTTGGGCTAAAATCAAATAAAAATGTTTGATCATGTCCAAGGTACCTACATCTAAAATTTCAAATATTTAGACCCAAAATTGGCGGAATAGTTTGATAGCGTTTAAAAAGGTAAAATCAGTGAACTTTGACCCCTGTAAAGACCAATTTCTGGCCGAAAAACGATTAAAAAATTCCAAATCTCCCTTGTTTGTAGCCCTTAAACTTATTGAGTTAAAAGATTTAGAATCTTTACTTTTGAAACAATCCTCATCGATGATTCTACATTCAAGTATAATGGATTTTGAAACAAAGGTGTTGCGCGTGTGGGTCAAATCATTACCATATTTAATTTTTGTTATTTATGTAGTTTCATGCACAGTCATTCAATCCATTTTTAGAAATTCAGATACCTTTGATTTGAGGAAATGTCAATAATTGGTCTTAAACATCAAGTAATAAATCTGTATATTACAGATTGTGTTGAGAATTTTATATGTCATTTCGAGAATATGATATAGGAATAACCTACATCTTAAAAATGTAAGTATGTTAAATATGTATCGCATATAATCTATGGTTAATATATCGCATTTTCATATATATATATATATATATAATTATATCGCATTTATATATATAATTATATTGCCTTTATATATATAAAATTATATCGCATTTTTATATATTTATATAATTATATCGCATTTTTATGTAAATATAATTATATCGAATTTATATACGTATATATATATAATTATATCGCATTCTTATATATATATATATATATATATATATATATATACATATATAATTATATCGCATTTATATATATATATATTTTATGATAGCATACACCTCAGAAGGGGTGATTTTTAGATCGTCTAGTGTGGCGTCTGTCCATAAAGGAAAGTCAGGGAAAGGGTTGTTAGCCGGGTCTATTGCGGAGCTTGAGCAAACAACCCCATTACTGCTAGATCGTGGGGGAATTGTTGATTGTCCATTATTTACTACACTGTTGCAGATTCTCCAGAAGTCAGGGGTTCCCAATTTCTGTGCCCTAATGCGTTTTCTTGCGGTTTCAATAAATTCTCTCTTAGTTGTTGCTATTTCTTTCTTACAGTTACTTCTGGCTTCTATATACTTTCGTATGCCCGAACTGGATCCATGTCGGTTAAATCTGCGGTAAGCATGCTGCCCTTGCGCGATGGCAACGGCACACGTGGACGTAAATCATTGGGGAGAGTGGGGCTTGCTATAAAATTTCCGCGTGGAAAAGTGTGTGGTATTTTGAACCATCCAGTGGCCTCATCTGCGGACTATTCAACAGGAAGTGAAAAGATATTTCGCCATGGTTCGTCTCAGATGAGATCTCGACGGTCTCCCAGTTAGCCTGTCTACAATATCTCGTTGTTTTGAGCAATGTTTCTTCCGTTTTGGCTCTAGAGTCTAGGGGGATTTCAACTATTATCACTACATGATCATCATTCCCAAGTAGGCTGTGGGTGTTTGTAACACAATCATCTGGAACTGTAATCAGAAATTGATCTAAAAGTGGTGCATGTTGTTCTTGCTGGTCAAAAAAAAGGCTTGGAAGCGTAACGATCTGTGATAGGGAATGAGATATAGCGAAGCTATGTGTTATGCTACCAGCTGCGTCTGTGTAAGTAGAAAATCCACTCCTTTTTCATATATATATTATTATATCGCATATATATATATATGTATATATATACATACATACATACATATAATTATATCGCATTTATATATATATATATATATATAGTTATATAGTTATATAGTTATATCGTATTTATATATATATAATTATATCGCATTTCTATATATATAATTATTTCAAATTCATATACATATATATATATATATATATATATGTGTGTGTGTGTGTGTGTGTATAATTATATCGCATTTTTATATAATTATATCGCATTTTTCGTGAAAACCACTCCCGAGAAGGCATGAAGTTAGCTGGTGAAGGTGCTAAAAATAAAAATAAAATAAACGAAATACTATTTCCAGATAAAGAATTAGGCAACAATAAATATTAGTTGAATAAATTTTTACACAGCAATTCTTTTGTCTTTGCCAGAAACATCGGGCCTCGAATATGATGACTTAATTACAAGAAAAGCAAGTATTACGATGCTGCCAAACCCTCACAATTCAGTATGCATAATGCATAAAATATTAAATATATCTAACGTTTTACAAATTATCGAATGTATACAATTAAGAACTTAATTTCATTTTTCAGAATTATTTGTTTTGATAAAAACTCAACTACCAATCGATGTCTCCGTTTAGTTCTAAGAGATAATGGATACCCTCTGTAAGGTTAGCTGGACGTGTAATTGTGAGTTGCGCAATCCCCAAGCACATCTCTCATAAGTCGGCACTGCTTGAATCAGTGAAAAAGAGAACTCCAGGGCAACTGGAAACAATGCACAGATAAACGGAAAATACATATTGCACCTGTAATTCAAATGGTCACCTATGTTAGTACCGACCAGTCTCAACGTTGCTTAATTTCAATGATTAAACGGGAATCGGTGTGTCAACGTGGATATACCGTGTATGCAATTACCAACTAGAAACGTTCATTCTGGTCAATTCCCAGCTATCAAATAACCGTTAAAATCTCAAAACCATTTTATCTCCCTCTTCTAAAAACCTTAAAGTTTAGTCGCGTACATAAAATCTAGTCTCGAGGAAATAAAAAGAAATAAAACAACATCTTTTTACGACAGGATGTTCAGGTAAGATATATTATCATGTACAAAGAAAAGGCCGGAAGCGAACAGTTCACTATATTAACACGGTTAAATAGAGATAAATCTTACATCGGTAACCGGGCTAATGATTGTTGTTCATGATCAAGTGTTCCATAGCTTAAAGCAATAGCTGGAATAAACACAATTTTCGTTATGAGGAAGAGATTAAGTTTTCAGTCCAACCTGTCCACACTATCGCCTCCGCTGCAAAGAAAATAAGATATTTGCTGGGAATAATATATTGGAAGCGATCTACGAAAAGTTCTTAAGTCTAGACAATATGCATTGTACTTTATAACCGTAGAAAATTTTCAGCCGGGCTTAATTGCTGACATTTTTTTTTATTAAACTGAAGAGATGTTTTCTTAATTTACCATTTATTTCTAAAACTTCAAAAAACATCCTTTATCTGACATGCGTTTTCTTAATATTATCGTTTCGTCCGTTGAGTTTTAATGAACACGGCGATTGCACCAGAACACACCTAGGTTAGTAGCATTTTAAAATATTATTTCACTTTCACCAACATATTAGTATCTTCAATTACCGTACATGTCACATTTTATATGAAACTAGACTGCGTGCCCGGTGTTGCCGGATGTTTGGAGGTGTGTGTTGAGCGAAAAAAAAAGTAGTAGTAGGCGTCACGCGAAGGCGAAAAATAAAGTGAAATAAACCTGACGTCCTACCCCTACTCTAGAACATGACCGGAAGTTCAGTACGATGACTTCCAAAAATGGCGACGCAAACAACCCTATCCTCTTTGTAGAAAAATGTCCAGTTTCGGGTGAGGAAGTTATGTTTTTAGCCAATTTTTTTATATTTGTCATCCGAAGGGTAGGTTTTCAAAACGATACCGATGCTTTGAAAATCCGTCGCCTCTGTCAAAAGTTTAATGCATGCATACATACATGCATACATATATACATACATATCTACATTTAAACACACAGGTGAAATTTATATTAGAGACTAGCCTGGGTGACCGGCGTTACCCGTGTATGTCGCGAAGGTGGAAAAGAACATGAAAAAGAAAAACGTGGCGTCTTTGCTGTTGTGCCCTTATCAGAACCAGAAGTGACGAATGTTTAAATTAAGGCCAGTCAATCGAAATGGGGGGGGTGACTTTCGAGAATATCGACGAAAAAAGCGACCCGCTCCCTGTAGAAAAGTGATCAGTTGAGGGTGAAGGAATTAATGTTTAGCCAATTGTACGCCTTTTTCGAGAGAGGGCATACAAATATAGATACACATAAATACATGCATTAAAACAGACAGGTGAGATTTATTTTATAGATAGCTTGTTTATCACTGAAGTTTGTAATTAAACGCCATCTGTTAATTATTGTAAAATATCTCAAGAGGCTGCTTCACAAATTTTCCAGAAATTTTTTACACTTTAATTCATCGCAAACTCTTGAAAATTATGTATGTTATTGCTATCCATCTTATTACATAACTAACCAAATTTTTGAATTAGGATTCAAATGTACAACTACACCAGGAATTGGAATACGCCCTACTAAAGCCTGTCACAGCTAGTGTATTTCAAACATGCAACCAGAACATGATGACATTCTAGAAGAACGATATGCAATAAAATTGTTTTACACTTGGAAAATTCTATAGAAACTTATAGAATGCTTCAGACTGCTTTTGGACCACCTTGCATGAAACAGACATGAGTTTTTCAGTGATATAAAAGATTCAAGGGAGGAATGGAGTCTGTGAGGGATTATGAGAAGTGTGCCAGGAGTAAGGAAATCGGAACACCAGAGTTGATTGGCCAAATAACGAAACCAATAGATAAGGACCGACGTGTGTCTGCAGAGGCAAGAAGTGCACAGTGTGGTGTGAATATGCAAACTGTATACACAATTATTCACGAGGAAATGAATATGCGGAAGATTTTCGCGAAATTTGTTTCAAGGGTGATCAAAGATGATCAGAAAAAATACGTTGTCATCGGCATCAAGACAGTCACTCGCCCTCCTTATAGTTAAAACCTTGCTCCCTATGATTTTTGGTTATTCCCTAAGCTCAAGGAAAATCATTAGCAACTGACGTTATTGGACGATTTAGAAGATGAAAGGGGCCGCGACGAGGGTCATTGACACGCTCACACAAGTAGACGTGCATGTGTCCTTCCAAAAATGGTTGGAACGGTAAAACAAATGAATTATAACCGAAGAAGTTTACTTCGAAGGGGACTACAGTTTTATATCTGTACTATCAATAAAAGTTCCTACATCAAAAAAGCCTAGAAACTCATTGAAGATACATTGTATTTACCCATCCCAAATTAATATCTTAATCTTTTCGTTTTTGATGAATTCGTTTTTATAGCGATAACTCTTGGTATATCTAAAGCGTTTGGTATATTCTGACATTATTTTGATTTTCATTTTTATAAAAGAACACATGTCATCATTACATTCCTTTTCCAATAAACATATATGTAAGCTAAACAATTGCAATTCCACATTCCTTATTTCAATAACATTCAATATTTTAACTTATGATTGGGATTTTCAATTCCAAATCTACTTCGTAAGTTCGAATCCTTGACTATCCTATTTCATATGTACATTTAACTAATTCCCTATTTTTTTACTTACATGAAAAGGGGCCAGCCCTTTATCATATAACAATACCACGCTCACTAAAAGTAAAGCAAGATGGACATCTAACATCTATATATCTATAAAAGTGAAATTATTTGTGTGTGTGTCTGTGTGTATAAATTTCCCTACCAAATTACTTTGTCAATTTTCAGTCTACAGACACCAGAGTTGACATAAGGGGTAGTGAGAGTAGGGCAAATATATAAATCGGTTTTCGGTCAGAAATCTTGCCGTCAAGGGGTTAAGATTCAACGATTCGATCTTTGAAAAGTCAATCAAACTCGTCCGCCAATTTTTGGTCTAAACCTTTAAAATTTTAGATTACGGTAACTTAGACATGGGTAAAATTTTATTGTGATTTGAGACCGAAATAATAGAGTTAAAGGGGTCAAAATTGGGATCAAGTTTTTAACTAATTTTACCTCTGCGTTCTCTAAGAAATTTATAAATAGCGCTAGTAATTCCCACACTTCTTAGAGGGATGCGACTTCACTTCAACTGTTAGCCGAGTGCCCAGCAGATATACACGCTTTCCTATCTTTGTACATTCTTGTTAATACATGTGTTTCCTTAACCGAAACTCGACTTGATTGTTCTTATTTTCACTGTGGTTCACAACACAACAGATTGGCGCCAAGGAATCGAAACAAGCGTCACTACAGAGAATCAGCAGAAGTGATTGAAATAAAGAGTCGTAAAATCTTTACGGCAGAACACCTTCGTCGTTTCAACAAATATTTGGATAGGCAAGGATAAACTGCGTATTAATTACTACAATAGTAATTTGCGGACGGGTAAACACTTGCTACCAAAATCGACAGCGAAAAACGCGAATGTTGTAAATTATTTAATAATTGAACACACTTATCAAGTGTTTTAGAAAGGGAAAAAGGGTTCATTTTTCTTCACCAGAAGCCATTTTTCTACGGTAAGAATTTTCTTCTGCAAAGTTAAATGTCCAAAACCAACTAACCAATACCGTGTAAGCTTACCGTTATTTCGATAACATCTGGGATTTGAAAAAAAAAAGACGCTTGACTTTGTCAAGAGGAAAAAGAGTCAGACTGTGAAAAATAAGTATTCGCGTACGTCATTTGTGCTTAGCAAACACGTAAAGAATAAAGTCACTTTTTGCAAAAGGCAAAGAGGGTAAAAAAAAAAGAAAACATTTTCCCATAGGAATTTGTCGGATATTTACAGCGACGGATTTTATATTTGCTACGTAAAAAAAATTTTAAAGAAATTTTATTTCGCTCGATTGTTTCTAGTAAGACTAGAAATATAGCATTCAACAAATTAAGTTACAAAAGGACTGCTATACTGTTGTTCTTCAAACAAAAGAATTGGGAAAGAAAACTTGGTTGATTTTTTTTTTACTAAGGAATATTTCTTTCAGGCAAGCGTAAATTCTAAACTGACTTCGTGTGATGGATGCGAAATTCAAAGATTCACTTTTCGCCGGAAAAGCTAGAATTTGTACCATGCGAAAATCATACAACCTCTTGGGAACTGATCTGTTCGAAAGGTTTTGACTATGGGATCTGCCTTTAAGCTCATTTTTCCAGAAGGTTGAGGAATCAAATATGAAGGCAGAAAAACTTAAGAGGGAGTTAAAAGAAATTTCCCAGACGTATTCTCAGGCGGTTTGGGAAGGTGTACAAAAGCGGTAGCAAAAATTGATGTAAAAGTAAATGAACAGCCAGTGTTCAGAAAGAAAAGAAATGTTCCATACGCCGCTATAGAACAGATAGACGGTGAATTAGAAAGACTCGAAAACATGGGAATCATCGGAAAAATTGATCACAGTGAGTGGGCTGCACCAACGGTTTACATAAAAAAGAAGAGTAAGGAGACTTGTGTTTGCGCCGACCTCGCGGCACGCTTAAACAGAGCATGACAGGATCACCAATAGCCTCTTCCGAGCCCTGAAGAAATATTTGCGAAACTGAGTGGAGGGAAATATTTTTTCTAAAATCAACCTCAGTGACGCGTACTTACAAGTTCCAAGCGATGAGGAGTGTTCAAATCTGCTATGTATTTTTGGGGTCGAAGTCGCCCCTGCGATTTTTTAGCAAATTATGGACATTATCTTAAATGGGTTGGAGTTCGCAGTAGTGTAACTGGACTATGTGTTAATGAAAAGAGCTATCAAAGAACAACACAAAGCTCATGTAAACAAAGTATTCGAACGGATCCAGGATCATAGATTTAAAGTAAAACAGGACGAATGTACATTTTTCATGGAGAAAATAAAATACTTGGGCCAAAGCATCGATAAACATGGAATAAGTCCGGATCCAGATAGACCGAGTACAATAAAGAATACGCTTATTCCACAAAATATTGCGTCTTAACAAAGTTGCTTAGGTTTAGCAAATTACTACAATGTATTTATGCCAAATATGCATCAACTAAGGTCGCCTTTAAATGAACTGT
This sequence comes from Euprymna scolopes, assembly GCF_053919585.1. Taxonomy (NCBI): domain Eukaryota; kingdom Metazoa; phylum Mollusca; class Cephalopoda; order Sepiida; family Sepiolidae; genus Euprymna; species Euprymna scolopes. Next base: position 108,783,683 of record NC_136494.1, on the reverse strand, counting down.
TAAGGAAAGACAAAAATGGGTCTGTGCGCAAGAGTGCGAAGAAGCATTTCGGGAAATTAAAGGGATTTTTACGTCTGACTTGTTTCTGGCACATTATAATTCCAAGCGTGGTATTATAGTTGCAAGCGATACCAGCTCCTATGGCATAAGAGCACGTATTTTTCACAAAATGGATGATGGAAAAGTGAAACCCATAACACATTCATCCCGATCACTTTTGGCAGCAGATAAGAATTACTCACAAATTGAAAAAGAGGCTCTAAGAATTATGTTCGCGGTAAATAAATTTTATCGTTTCCTGCACGCTAGGCAATATCTGTTACAAACAGACAACAAAACATTATTAACGATTTTCGGATCGAAAAAAAGGGACTACCACAACATAAGTCGAATAGACTTCGAGGATGTGGGATCATACTCCTGAATTACAATGTTCAAATGGAGTATGTACCATTTAAAAAATTTGGTCATGCAGATGGGTTATCGAGGTTAATACCTTACTAGGCAGAAACATTGGAGGATATGGTAATAGCAGCCATTCAAGCGGAAGTTGAAGTAAAAAATACGTTATGTGACACAATAAGAGAACTTCAACTAACACTTGATGAGATTGAGAGTAAGGCAGAGATGGACGAATTTATTATACGCATGAAAGAAAGGATCAACAATAACGAACTGGATGAAGAAATTTATTCAATTTCCGATAATGTGCTGTTATATAGCGACAAGGTCGTAATTTCTGCATTACAGAAAAAAATGCTTAAGGAATTCCATGTAGGACATCCAGACATATCAGAAATGAAAAGCCTTATGCGCTCTTTCGTTTATTGTGCAAACATGGATAAGGATATAGAAGGAAAAATCAGGGAGTGTAGAGTATGCGCATTAGCTATGAAAGGTGCTTCAACTCAATTCTGATCGTGGGAAAAACCGGACCGACCTTGGTCTAGGATTCATTTAGATTTTGCAGGACCGCTAGATGGGTTCTACTATCTCATTTTTGTAGGCAGCCTATCTAAATGGCAGGAAATATTAAAATGTAAGAATCCCACATCCGAGGTAACTATCAGCTTCCTGTATTAACTATTCGCTAGGTTTGGAATAGTAGACTGCATTGTTACAGACAATGGAACGCAATTTACGTCTACCGAATTTAAACTTTTTTGCGAGGATCATCTAATCGAGCATATAAATATCCCGCCATACCGCCCAAAAAGTAATGGAAAAGCAGAGAAATTCATTGACACATTCAAGAGAGCTCTGAAAAAAGCTAGTGAGTCGCCGACGGATAAGTCACTACAACCGTTTTTACAGGTCTACAGAGTCACTTCGAATCCAAACATTGAAATATCAAAGATACCTGCTGAGTTTATATTCGGACTCATGGTTACATCGATTTTTCACATATTGTTACCAAACCAGGATAGGTCAAACCTCCAAGAAGCGATTGAAAAAACTGTATAAAGTAAGCGAAAGAATCTTCAACAAAAGTTACAAAAAAATACTAAACTTTCTGGGAGTCCGGCATTGTTGAGAAACACATAGGCAATAGTCTACATGATTAACGAACCAGACTTCGTGCACAAACGTCACACTAACATAATTTGGAAAAGATACTCGAATAGTGAGATGATCAGATCGCCCGAGGAGGACATCATGGACACAGTATTCGATACTTTTCAGGTACCCATACCAGACACAGCTCCGGAGAACAGAAGATAAAACAAAAAACGGAAATCAATGGAATTGATTAGGGTGAACTCCCCAAAACAAACGTTATTAATCCCAGACGGAATATTTTCAAAGCGGGGTGTTTAAATATATATATATATATATATATATATATATATATATATATATATATATATATATATATATATATATATATACTGACTACAAAAAACAAGTCTTCTGCAAGCAAACACACCTGTCTACGGAATTATCTCTCTCTCTCTCTCTCTCTCTATATATATATATATATATATATATATATATATATATATATATATATATATATATATACATACATACAAGCAGTTCAGCACGGCCTTGCTGGGGCCCTATGCACTGTTAAAAACTTTATATGCATATATATATATATATATATATATATATATGTGTGTGTGTGTGTGTATGTGTGTGTGTGTATACAGTGCGTTACTTGCTTTATTGCAGATCACATTTTCCTTGATAACTTTTTTATTACTAAACGTAATTAACTGAAATTTTGAATAACTATAGAAAACGCATTGATAAGTTAGTCCATAAAATTTTATCCAAATATTCTTACTAGTTCAAAAGTTATAACAATTTTTGAAAAATATGAAATTTTTACTGTTTCTCGCTTTATTGCAACGTATTGAAAATACAGTTTAAAGGTAATAAAAGTATGAATTTATTTGTTAATTTAATTCAAATTAGTAACAATAACAGATATATAACCATATAGAAATCAAATACAACCCACAAAGCGTGACATTTTAACGAAAAACGAATTATTTATCAACATAATTTCCCTTCCTTGCAATCACCTTAAACACTCTATTATCAACAGATGAGGTTAGTTTTTTTTTATTTGAGAAGGCGTTATGGTCCTAGACACTTCAAAAATTTTATTCCAAAGGGCATCTTTTGATGTGAATTGCCGTCCTCCTTCATAAACCCCTCTTTTCAAAATTGACCAAAAGTTCTCTATTGGGTTCAGGTCAGGAGAACAAGGCGGCCAGGTCATGAGAGTTTCGTCTTTGATCCACAGAGACTCAAGGTAGGATTTGGTAGTTTTTGCAGCGTGAGATGGAGCGTTATCGTGCATAAAAGTAAGGCGTCTACGACGAAGAAGTGGAAGGTCGTCCAGCCAAGTTGACAAATGCTCCTCCAAAAACTGGATGTATGTTTGGCTGGTAAGTTTAACGCCGTCAGGCACTCTGAAGGGTCCTAAGAGTTCATCTCCAACGATTCCAGCCCAAAACATAACTCCTCCCCCTCCTTGTTGACGCCTGATACGATATGGCATCGGATCTCCCTTAGGACTCCAAACTTTAGCCCATCCATCTGTACCATCCAGCGTGGCTCTCGATTCATCCGTGAATACAACTTGCTAAAAGTCTTTTTCATGTATTTTTGTGCCCAAGCTATGCGTTTTTTCATGTTGGTTTGGTTCAAAGGAGGTTTTGAAATGGGTTTTACGTTTCTTGCAATTTCGTTTAAAATACTACATCTTGTTTTTCTTGACATTGTAGCAACGCCAGCTTTTATAAAAATAGACCTGCTGGTGTCATTTGGGTCCTTATTGACTTCTTTGCTTATTTTTCGCATGTCACGAGGAGAAATGACCTTTCTTTTGCCCTTATCCTTACGTGGTGAAATCCTTGGCTTCTCCACAAAGGATGCCACAGTTCTCTTATCTCTACCAAGTTTTTCTGATAACTGGAGAATTGTAAGACCCTCTGCAAGACCTGCGGTTATCCTGTTCTTCTCTGGTGCAATCAATCGTCCATTTTTAGGCATTTTAAGAACTCCTTCAATAAAGCGAGAAACAGTAAAAATTTCATCTTTTTCAAAAATTGGTATAACTTTTGAACTAGTACTAATATTTGGATAAAATTTTATAGACTAACCTGTCAAAGTGTGTTCAATGGCTGTACAAAATTTGAATTAATTATGTTTAGTATTAAGAAAGTTATTAAATAAAATATGATCTGCAATAAAGCAAGTAACGCACTGTATATATATATATATATATATATATATATATATATATATATATATATATATATAGTGTGTAAAATTTTGTTGAAAATGTAAAGCCTCGCGTTTTCTTTTTAATAAACTATTATAAGTTTGACTCATGTCCAGGTAATCAAGATTTTAAGTGTTTAGATCCAAAATTCGCGGACGTGTTTAGTAGAGTCTGCAAAGGCAACTCTTTCAACTTGCACCTCCTGGCAGCAAAATTCCCGCGTAAAAACTGATTAAGCAGCTTGACGCATGTCTAAATACCAAAAATGTTTAGACCCAAAATTAGTTGAATAGTTTGCTAGAAACCGCAAAGGTCAAATCTTTTGAACTCTGACCCATTTGGTAGCCCAATTTCCGGCCTTAACCGATTAAAAATCTTGCTCTATATCTGAATACACTTTATGTAAAATTTCAAATATTTAGAGCAAATTTAAACAAAGCGACAAACGCTTATAAATCAATACTGACCTCTTTTTATTTAACAGTCAATAAAACTGCAAATATTTCTGTTTTAATGACAGTGAGTGAATTAAACAATGTAATTTGTGTTTTGGCTATCCGAGATATGAAGTTTTGTCTGGCTTTTCATCTCAGCATAATTGCATTTCTATGACCATATTTAAAACATACTTTAAAACATACCATTTCGTATTTTAATTTTTACACGGAATTTCTTGTCGCATATCATGTTAGTCAATAGGGTTTCAGTCAGTTACTTAATCACCTTTGGAAATCAATTTGACCTCTGGATATTTATTTGTAATTTTCCCTTTCACTGAGGTCATATAAATACTCTCCTTTACAAATTTCCTAAGCAAGTTGTTTTTTTTTTAATATATTATTTAATTGTTTTATTATGATATTTCCTTTTATTTCAGTGTTCCATCTTTATTCATCCGTTCACCTGTCTCACCCTTTTAGACAAAAAGCTTTTGCGGTAGACCAATCGGGTTGGACAGATTAAATGGGCTCATATTTATAATACCTGTTTTTTATTAACTACTTTAATACTCTCAAGTGAAATCTATAATCGACGATGGCGTTCAGTCTGCCACATCTGAATGCATTATTATATTAGTCAAATAATTTAAGAGGCGTCAAATTTGGTTTAATGGATAATAGTTTAATGTGCTTGGAGCTGTCGATATTTACTGCTATTCGATAATATATACACCCATAGTTTCTACAAATGTATCGTTAAAGTGTATGCTTAGCTTGAAATAATGATACCTAATCTACTGTCCAATACTTCTATTTCGCATATGATGAAATAAATTTCAAAATATTGAAAATTCCGAAAGATAATAAGGCACCCATACAAAGGTAGAATGAAAAAAAACGCATAGGTCAGGTGTTTTAGTTGGTAAATTAGGTTTCCCAAACATGGACATTGTAGGCTGGTACAATATTTTTAAATTGTCAAAACGATCATTGCCAGATCTTGAAAAACTAGTATTAAGTCACGTGTTCCTATCATAACTTAGGTCAGTTTTAAATAAGTTAATTCAATCCTCTTTATTTTGTTTCTGATATTTTTAGGTGAGTATTAGGAATTTGAATCGTTTAAATCATTCGGACTGTTGTATTCTTTTCACAATGTCTCAACTAACAAAACCTCTGAACATTAGGTGTATCATATTAAACTCGGATTTTTCCTGTCAGACACGTGAATTATTCTGTCACCCTCGGAAATCTGCAACATATTTCGAAGGAAACCCATTTAATCCATTTGAGGTCAAATGCTCTCATTCCATCAGCCATTACCACGCAAAGACAGGTTATGTAACTGATAATGTGCTAAATAAAATTCAAGCTTAACTGATATTTTTCTGGATGTTGGAGGCTCAATTTTCGGCCCTGGCGATCAAAGAATAAAATTACGAAACATTAAAGATTAATGAATGACAAAACCAGAGCATGTTCCACTGTGAATTCAATAAGAGTTTTCGTTTGAAAATCAGTGCCTTTTAAAGATCGCTAGAAAAATCTCGATTTCGGCAAGATAAACCTAAAAATGTTGGAGGCAACGTTTTTTTAAATAACACTCAAGATAAGAATACTAGTTAGAAGAAGCCAACTAATAAAAACTTCTTTATTTTGTTCAATCAATGATTTTCTAGTGACAATTTTATAAACGTGATAGCATGCGGAATATTTCCTATGTGTGGTTGGATCTAATTATAAAAATTAGAGTTAATGAGCTCTACTGTTTTTCGTGTTGCACTTTACTAGACAATAAATAATCTTGATGGGTCAATGTGAATATGTGAAAGCAAGCAGAATATTCACGAAATCAGATTCCGAATGTCTATGTACAATTAGCATGTTGCGTTGGGACATGCTTCACAGTATCTCTGGAGTATTATATGCACTATTGGGATATTTCGTGGCGGAATGTTTAAATATAAACCGTTTGTTATTTGATAATGCTCAGCTCCTAATTTCGATTTCATAATGATGGCTAGGCACCATGAAATTAAATGCTATATTTGAATACTGTATTTTCATATTTGTGCATTAATAGCAGACTGAGTTCTAGGAATTTTTACTCCCTAGTCCTATCTTTTCCAATAAAGAATCCGGTATGTACTTTATTTTTCAGCTGATGGAAAATTTTTGCGTTTATAACTTTCTCGACTTATTTGACATAATGATAAACGTGTGAGTTAAAGGGCGGAAAATCAAAGTTTGAAGCTCAGTCGATAGATTTAAGAAATATTATTTACAAAACATTCAGCGTCATAAAAGGAGGATCACTAGTAAGTGAAATGATCATCAGGAAGGGGTAGCGCTCTCCCCTATATCTTCTGAAAGTAGGCAATGCAAAGGAAGCCTTGTGATAACTCTCCACTCTGGTGGAGTAGTTTACAGTTACTTTTAAAACTTTCCCATCAGTAACCATTAAGTTAAGAAATCATTTCTCAGAGGAAAACAGACCAACTCAAGCAAAGCAGGAATCCGATCTGTTTCAAGAGAGGACAAATAATCCCTGAATGCGATGTAAACAATTCACATTTTATAGAACAGCAAGATTGCATAATCGCAAATATTTTTCGAGCTTGATATTATTTTGGTTCAACAACACGAATAAATACAAGAGAAATGAACCCAATAGATGAATACGCAAGAAAAGGTCTGGCGTCTTTTCAAATAATTTGATAATTTCCCGACACAAGCTTACTCATTTAATCTATCATAACATTTTTCACATAGATAAAAGGAAGAGAGATTCATCCATTTGTTATATAGAGAGCTACCCTGGGATGCCAAGTAATCTGAACGACTATTATTGCAATCGTTGTTGAAGTAAGAAAATGAAAATGTTTAGAAAATGTGTTTGGTATGCTAGCAAGCAATGTTAACTTGATTGGCTTGATAAGCATAGACAATATTGGTTTTACTTGACAAGGGAATTTGACATCAAGAGGTCAGTTTGGAATGTGGGTATAATACCAAATTGATGATGCGAAAACCATTAGGTGATATTGTTATAAATTAACATGATAGTTTTAGATACAAACGTGAAATTTTCTTAGTTAGTGCTGGTTGTGTATATGTAAAACACAGGGAAACAAACGAGATGCTATGTACACCCGAACGTTTTTCTTGTGCATACATGTAATGCCACTACAGAATATATAATATATACACGATGTACATCCCACCGATGTTATATACACCAGTATGCAACACATCAAATATGCAAAATAATGAATACATAATTGCAGTGATATTTATTACAACAATTTGCATATGTTTTACACGTAAAGATGTTGCATAGAATTGCAAAGAAAATATGTGCCGCCTTCGATATTTAAGGGCAAATTTTATTACTAAATATAATGGAAAATGGTTTCCATAATCTATGTCTATCAAGGTGAGGATTTGTGCATGAAGACCATTATATACTTAATAATTTTTTATCTACATACATAAATTTTGGTATATAGCGTATTCAGACATGTTCATAAGATTTTAATCGGTTTTCCTCCTAAAAAATGGCTGGTAAGGGGTCAGAATTAAAAATATTGGTACGTGGGAGTCATCGGATTTTTATCTGTTCGTCAACTGTTTCACGAATGTACTTGCCTGAATCGTTCACATGACAGTATCCGTTTGATAAGAATAAGGTTGCTTGAAAACACTTTTTAAAGATCGTGTCAAAATGACGTAGTAGGTACTGTACTTGATTCACTGTCTTAAGCTTTTGGTGGTTTTGGTTTCGATCTCAGCTCAAGTACTTTTGTTTTTACGTACAAGAATTGAGCAGTGTAAAAAAAACGATAATACTCGCATGCACATGTCTCAGTTTCTTGTATCAATTAAAATATAATATTTATGGGTATTTTACGACGGGGCAATGCCAGACGGGATGCTAGTTTCTTATAATTCAATTGTTTCTTATAGTTTTTACTTCAAAAAACCATGGTGTGTTTTATGTAATAATTAATCATAAATTATTGTTGATTCCGAGTGAAACCGATGAAGAAAATTCTTTATAATTGCGAGGAAATGTAATTTCTTGCCAATTTTCTAAGCATTTTACTATTTATGTTTCTTCTGAAAAAGTCTTGTTCAGGTATTTGCTTAGATATATCACTATATAGCGCGATACAACATTATGCGAAAAATTTACAAATGTTAAGAAAATCAGATAATTAAAAAAACTCAACATAAAATAAAATAACTTAATAGACAATGTCAGAATAATGCGTCTTTTCCAATTAATAGTTTTATCAATAATACAATAAACTTCCAAGTCGATAACACCCAGAAATCATTGATTTAATACCATTTTTAATATCTTAATTTAAACTAGATGCTTTTGTTAATAGTTGGTAAAGTTTTAAGGGTTTAACAGATGATTTTGATACATGCAAATGGGAGCTTACAAAATAGTAATATTTAACATTCTGGAATAGAAAAAATCATTGCGAAACTAACACCCGTGGTGGTATGTGAATCGTAACATAATCAATACTAAATACAAAATCTATGTATGTAGAGTGATGTAACTGAACTAAATAAAAATGACAGACATGTATTTGTCTCTATTATTTTTATTGTTTGAACGATTTTTTTTATCTTGAATGTGACTGAAAAGTTTTAATCGATGTAACTTCAGACCTTCTCCATGCCTATCTTGATGGCCTCGGAAACTTGTACAACTCGCGAGTGTGACCTAAAGATCTCTGAAAAGAGACGACGATGGACCTTTAATAACTTTTCGTTTATTACACAAACAAAGAAATAATATAATTATCTGTAACAAAATTAGATAAAGCGAAAAAATGTAAGAGAGATTTGCTATAAACATTTCGGGCTGACTACGCACCAACGATATCTCAGCTTCCTCTGTTGACGGCACAACGCCCCTCAAAAGGTCTGAACAGCGCTAAAAATATATCTTTTGGTAATTTAAATGTCTCACATTGGATATATTAGTTTTAGTATTATTATAGAAAGATATCTTATCCCTCCCAAGTGGAAAAAGTGACTATTATTGTATTTAAAACACAGCATACGTACTTGTAATAATAACAGACAATGGCATTTATATTTTATTAATTGCCGCCAATGTTACAAATATAACAACGATAAGATATGCACAGCATTAGCCAAGATAAATATAAAGACTCTAGTAAATGAATGAAACAGAAAAGACATAGATTCTAAGTTAAATAATACATATGCTATTATGCATTACAAATAGAAAGATTATAAGGGAAATATGCCAAGGCATATAAATATTAATGCAGTTATATATATCGCAAATATAGAGATTTCCCAGCTAGATTGGGATGAAGCTAAAAAGCAATCTGATGTGCAGTTTGAATATTGTGCCAATAATAAAACAATTAATTCAATTTACGATCATCTGGAGAAACAAACAAATCAGATTACGCGATAGTAACGTTCTCATTTACAGAGCCAATTGTGCATTTTCAGAAATAACTCCGGTTCAAATAATACATTGTGATTTTTCTACGCTTTCGATATCCAAAATGATTTCATATTTGCAATTCCATGACAGGTGCTTGTTGCTATACTTGTGCAAAATTTTAAAAGCTACTCACGGAATATAACGTGCTTTTTACGGATTTGTTGTGATATAATCGATCCTAGATAAAAAAATATAAAGCTGGTTAATACTTTTAGCGTTGACCTAAAATCTGAGCAAACATGTTATTCTGTTTTGGTTTCCCTACCGTAAAAATGTAAGTACAGTAAATAATATACTTTGTGGTAAAGATGAACACCTTCAAAATGTAAGCAAAGTTTTTAGAATACTTCAGGGTTATGATGAGGAAAAATACTAGTGTAAATGCGGTTAAGAATACACCTTTAGGCAATGCAAACCGTAAAAATGCATATACAGTTAATAGAACACATTTGTGCAATGATAAAAAAAACATCCAAATGTAAGTGCAATTAATAACCCAGCTTAGTTTAATGTTAAAAACTGTATAAATGTAAGTAGAGTTTATAATACACAGTAGGGCAATAGTGAAATCCTATATGTGCATGCAGAATTAATAATACACCTTTACTTAAACTGCCGGATGTGCTATAGTTTAGACTCATCTTGCTTACATCATAATTATCATGGCGACTAATTTAGTAATACCTATATTATACTATAATCTTTAGTAACTACCAGATGTAATAATTTCCGCTCAAAAGGCACAAGTGAATGAATACAAAATTCTGCATATTTCATGGAGTTCAGAGTCTAATACGTTTTTAGGATTTGAAATATTTTGCAACTTCAGTTCGTATGCTTTGTATGTTTGGTTTTGTTGTTTTTTTTTTCATAAAATTTCGTCTGACAAGAGAAATCAATTTACGGCAAAATAACATGAGTGTTTTCTTAAATAATACCGGATTTCAATGTGACCATAGTCCCGTAAAAACTAATGGTAAATGTACAAGCGGAGTGCGTTATAAATATAATCAAGCAAGCGCCAAGAAAATCAGAGGTAAGTGAATTTTAGTACGATTTCCTCAATTTTTCAGGAGGCACCACCAAATTCCAAATCTGAATATCAGGTTGAGAAAGTCATCAACTAGTTGTAAACACGATCTGATCGATATTTGCTTTTATATATATATATATATATATATATATATATATATATATTTAGTAGGTTATAAAATATATATGGTTATAAAGCTTGACTGGATATTCCGTGTTTCATCAAATCTAGGACTCTTCAGGCTTATGCGCATAAGCCTGGAGAGACCTAGAGGGGATGAAACGCGGAATATTCAGTCTAGCTTAATCGTCATATAAATTTTATAACTTACTAACTAGCTCTACCAACGTTTTGAAGACTTTTGAAGTAAAAACTTAAAGTTTACGCATAAATTTATGCTTTCGAATATTAATGTTATGTGAGTAAATGAAGTAGTTATATATATATATATATATATATATATATATATGTACTCCTATAAATCTGTTTTTCTTTTGTATGTATTGATATTCATATTAAAAACCCTCTTTTCTATTTATTTAAAAAGAAAATACAATTTTCTTGTATACGGGTTGTAGTAATGCATTCACTAGCAAAAGATCTAAGTTGCATATTCTTTTAAACACTCATTTTAATTAATTCCCTATTAGTTTTTTTTCGGTTTTCTCATGGGATGATCATCTAGAGTTTACTATTACGTGCAATTATATTCATGCCGATATTCTACATGATTTATAATTGCATAATATTTGCGTAAAATCTTTACAGTAAACGAAATATCGTTTCCATATATATTTATGTATACGTATATATTTTTGTTTAATCTATTTATGTTTCTATCTATCTATGTTTCTATCTATCTATATATAAAAGTGAACGTTTCTGTGTATCTGTTTGTCTGTGTATCTGCCTGTGTGTCTGTGGGGGTATATTTCCCTACGCAATAACTCTGTCAATTTTAAGTCTAAAGACTCGGAAATTTGATATAAAGGGTACTGAGATTTGAGAAAATGTACCTGATCGAATTTAGGCCAGAAATTTGGCGATTAAGGGGTCATAGTTCAAAGAGTCTACCTTTGAGAACTCTACAAAACTCCTCCGACAATTTTGGGTCTAAACACTTGAAATGTTAGATGTAGGTTACTTGGACATGGATCTAACTTAATAATATGATTTGAGCTCAAAACAATAAATGTTAAGGGGTCATAATAAGGGTCAATTGAAAAAAACTGACACTTTGTTTTCTGGTTTTTTTTTTTGCTCAGCATACACCTCCAAACAACCGGGCAAAGCCGGGCACCCATGCTAGTATATCTATAAAAGTGAACGTGTCTGTGTATCTGTGTGTCTGTCTATGTGTCTGTCTGTGTATATTTACCTCCGCAATAACTATTTCAATTTTAAGTCTACAGACTCGAAATTGATATACAGGGTACTGAGATTTGAGAAAATCGATGTGATTGGTTTTCGGACAGATTTTGGCTGTTCAACGATTCTACCTTTGAGAACTCTGCCAAACTTCTCCGACAATTTTGGGTCTAAACACTTGAAATATTAGATATAGGTTCCATGGGCATGGATCTAACTTAATAATATGATTTGAGCCCAAAACAATAAATGTTAAGGGGTCATAATAGGTGTCAAAGTTAAAAACATTAACCGTTTTTTTTTTTGCTCAACATACACCTCTAAATACCCGGGCAACGCCGGGCATCCATGCTAGAATATATATATATATATATATATATATATATATATATATATATATATATTATATATATATATATATATAACACTACACTAATGCAATAGCATCTTTTAATTCCAGCTGAAATTATGTTTTTTTTAATTATTTAAATAAAAGAATTAGTTAAGAAAGGATATTCTTAAATTCGTAATTACAAGACGAAAGTATCAATCATTTAAAATAAATGATATAATTTCACTTTAATTTTGATTGGAAACGTATCCATTGAACCATATCATCGTGTGAGAAAAGCCCGTAAGAGTAATGTGTGATTTGATGTGATATGTACGACACATAGATTCGCACTTGAACAGAAAGTGCAACTACACATATTTATCCAACAGGAAACACGTTCTTTACAGAAAATTCTATATTTAAATATTATCTATTGTTGTGAAGTGACTCCTCGCCCATAGTATGAAGGAAATACCTCCGAAAAAAAACTATAAATCAGATGTAATATGTTAGTAAATACAGATTTCAGAAATTGTAAAGTTGCATTGTTGAGTTTCAGTAATACCGCACTGTGTATTTCTTTCTATTAATATCTGGACTACTATATAACATTATTTTATAACACGGAAAATTAATTATGCCTGAATCTGGGAGCTTAAATGGATGTAGAAAAATCACACATTTGTCATTATTCCCAGCTCCATTTTGACACAAAATCCAAGAATGTTCTCGTGTTTTATATAATCGTTCAATTCACATAATATTTATTTACAAAATATATTCCTATTGTTGAAACTAAGCTACCCACTATTTTTATCAAAATCATTTGTGTGCCTTCCATAAAATTATCTGTTAATGGTTGACATGCCACAAAACCAATGAACAGTGATGTTTTTTTTATAAATAAGTGGATATCATAACACAGTCTAGCAGTTAGGTTTTAAATTGGTATTTGAAATTATTTCAATTTCCTATCGTTATGAATGCAAGCATAAATATTTAAACTATCCTCCAAGGTGTTTCAATTTCAGAACTGATTTGTTTCCAAATTTTTATTTGATAAATAGTTCAAGTGAAACATTCGTAGTGGATTTAATTGATCCCATGAGAAAATGATTTCCATTATGTTGTAGTAAGAGCAATTATCCAACGAAGTAACAGACGAAGAAAATTAAAGCACTGTTCTCGAGGGAATCATGGGCATGTTTGATGCTTAAGTTACATTTCATATAACCAGATCAAATGCTAGCTTAAAGCAATGGTATATATATATATATATATATATATATATATATATATAGAGAGAGAGAGAGAGAGAGAGAGAGAGAGACAGAGACAGAGACAGAGACAGAGCGAGAAAGCGAGAGACAGAAGGAAATAAATAAAGATAGGTTAATCATTTACTTGAAATGTACTCGGTTTGTATATCCCAATCGTAATGGATTTAAAAGATATTTCTGGTAAATAAAGATTTTAATAATAAAAAGATTTTATATAAACTTTGTAAATTTAGAAAAAAAATCCAAACTCAATGAATGCTTTTTTTTATTAAGTTGTAGAACATATATAATGTCATATAATAATTCTTTAATGAAAACATAGCAAGTTTACTCAGTTGGTCATTGATTACTTTTCAAAAGTTTACAATATTTTTTAGTATTTCGACTATCGCAACTGCAAAATTATGTTATTGCTGCATATTAAGTCATGTACTTTTCAGATGTTTACTTTACAAAACTTATAAAAGCGCCATTTTGAACATAATTTATGTAACCAACACACTCTGCCGGTCTTTGTTTTAAAGATTTGATAATTGAGTATCAATTAATTCTCATAAGTTTTGTTATGATTATATGTATCTAAATCATAATGTTTTATGTCATCTTTATGTTGAGCCTTAAGTTTTTAAATTTTGATTAATAGGAGTGAAATTGTTCTTCCTTTCTATTTTATCGTCTTGGCCGTCAAAGGGAAGTAATTCTTGTAAACTCAATCTCTCAGATCTTATTTACTTCGTGTTCTACTTTAATTGAATTTCAGTTGACCGAATCTTGTCTTTTCTTAGTTTATTTTATTTTGCTAACCCTGTGATATAACCTCTGGGTGCGTTCGTCAATCCGGGCCCGCGGTCCAGCAAGGCTAGGGTGTGCACACAGGTAAGTAAATGTGCGCTAACCCTAAGTCCTGGTGGCTACACTCTTGGCTTGTCTATAGTGGACCTCTGAAAATGTAATCATACACTTACTGGTTATTGGAAACTACCGCTTTGATACTCTGGGTATGCAAAACGTGCACGACGCTAAGTGTGTGGCAACACTTTTATTTGCCGCTAGCCGTTTGTCGTGAGATGCTGCGATTGAGTTCTTTCTCCGTCATTTACACGGGGAATCTGGTACTTAAACATAACAAATGGCTCAATGACAATATTTCCTAAACAATAGAGCAAACTTCGTCGTCATTATCAAGGTCACTCTTATTTTCTGTCCACCATATCGACAATAAAAACACAGTTTAGACTTTGGAGGAAAGGAATGAATTCCTTAAACCCTATGTCAAACACTCCACCTAAGTCTAAACCCCGTAAGTAAGGTGAATTGTATCACCCGAACATGTAACACCATTACAACTCGTTGTAATTATTATTTTTCTATAGACGTTGCTGTTTGAAGTCCAATATTTTATGTATAACAGTCATTATTTTTTCTTCATTTTTCTCCTTTTTATTATTTCATTGGTATTTAGCTATGCATATATTATAGTTTAAATATTGATCAGATAATTCGACTTAAGCATTTAAATTCTTCCGGCAAGTTTTTTTCCAACAGATAATTTCTATTTACTTAGTGTTATATTATTAATACTTATTTACTCTTATCTTATTTGTATGGTTTATCGCAACGTTTTATCAGTGGCTGATAAGTATTCTAGTTGCATTTAATTCTATAATTGTAAATTATAGATGAAATTCTATTCAAAATTTATTAATGACAGATTAATTATGCATGGATAAATTATAATTGTTGTCTGGTAACAATAATAAAGAAAGAAAATCAAGTCGAGGTTCGTTTAACAAGCGAATTGTATTAATATCACAGGTACAAAGGATATAACTGACGAGTTCTCAGCATGGCAGTGGAGTACTGACGCTCCTTCTAACCGGTGTAAACATTATTGGCACTATATATATATATATATATATATATATATATATATATATATATATATATATATAGTGGGAACTGATGTAATTTCCCTTATGCATAGAGAGGCTGTTTTAACGCCCATCCCCTTTGAAAATATCCCGTCTAGGGATTAATAACGTTTCTGTTTTTGATTCACTCTAATCAACTCAGTTGATTTCCGTTTTCTTTTTGACATCCTATTTTCACGGGCTGTCTCCGGTATGGGCACCTGAAAACTATCAAACACTGTATCTATGATGTCCTCCTCGGGCGATCTGGTCATCTCACTATTCGAGTATCTTTTCCGCATTTGATTAGTGTGACGTTGGTGCACGAAATCTGGTCCCTTAATCATATAGACCATGTTGCCTATTTGTTTTTTCAACAATGCCGAACTCACAGAAATCCTATTATTTTTGTGAATCTTGTAGAAGACTCTTTCACCAATCTTATACCGTTTTTTTTCTTATCTGTTTTTTTTTTTAGGTTTGCCCTATCTTGGTTTGGTAACAACTTGTGGAAAATCAATCGCGCCTTGTGTTCGAACATGACCTTAGCAGGTGTCTTCAACATTTTGATGTTTGCATTCGACGTGACCCTATAAACATGTAAAAACGGTTGGATTCACTTATCCGTTGGTGATTCACTTGCTTTTTTCAGAGCTGTCTTGAATGCCTCTCTGTTTGCCCGGTGCTTCTCGGGTGGAATGGTGGAATGGTTATATGCTCGATTAGATAATCCTAACAAATGTTTAAATTCAGTTGCGTTCCATTGTCTATTACCCCAAACCTAGTGAATAGTTCATACAGGAAGCTAATAGCTGCCTAGGATCTGGGGTTCTTGCATTTTAGTACTTCCAGCCACTTAGGCTGTCTACAACAATAAGATAATAGAACCCCATCTAGCGGTGCCGCAAAGTCTAAGTAATTCTCGACCAGTGTCGGTCCGGTTTTTCCCACGATCCGAATTGAGTCGGATCAGCTTTCATAGCTAATGCGCATCCTCTACACTCCCGGTCTTTTTCTTCTATATTCTTATCCATGCTGAGCCAAGAAACAATAGAGCGAATAAGGCTTTTCATTCTTTATATACCTGAATGTCCTACAGGGAATTCCTTGAGAATGTTTGTCTGCAGTGTTGCAGGAATTACCACCTGGTTGCTATATAACAGGACGCTACTGCATATCGAATAGATTTCCTCATTCAGTCGGTTGTTGTTGATATTTTTCTTTCGTGCTTATAATAAATTCGCCTACCTCTGCCTTACTCTTAATCTCATCAAGCGTTACTGGAGGTTCTCTTATCGTGTCACAAAGTATTTCTTACATCTCTTTCCGCTGAATACCTTCTATTACTATACCCTCCAATGGCTATGTCTGCTTAGATATTAACCCTAATAACCCGTCTGTATGGCCAAGTTTTTTAGTTGGTACATACTCCATTTGAAAATTGTAATTCAGAAGCATAGTACTCCATCTTTGGAGCCTATTCGCCGTATGTTGTGGTAGTCCCTTTTTCGATCCGAAAATCGTTAATAATGGTTTGTGATCTGTTGGTAAAATAAATTGCCTACCGTACAGGAAACGATTAAACTTCTTTACGGCGAATACAATGACAAGCGCTTCTTTGCGAGTAATTATTTTCAGCAGAAGTAGTCGGGATGCATGGGTTATGCGTTTTACTTTCGCATCATCAATTTTGTGTAATATGCATGCTCCTATGTCATATACGCTAACATCGCTTGCAACTACAATATCAAGCTTTGGAGCATAAAAACAAGTCAGACGTTTATATAATTTAATTTCCTGAAATGCTTCCTCGCACTCTTGCATCCAAACCCACTTTTGGTCCTTCCGTAACAGTTCATTTAAGGGCGACCTTAGTTTATGCATATTTGGCTCGAATACATTGTAGTAATTCGCCAATCGTAAGATGCAATATTTTCTGGATCAGGCATGTCTCTTATTGCGCTCGATCTATCTGGATCCGCCCTTATTCCACGTTTATCGATGATTTGCCCCAAGTATTTGATTTTCCTCGTGAAAAACGTACATTTTTCCTGTTTTAGTTTAAATCTATAATCCTGGATTCTTTCGAATACTTGGTTTGCATGACCATTGTGTTATTCTTTGCAAGCGCTGTTCATTAACACATCGTCCTGGTACCCTACTGCGTAACCCAACCCATTTAACATAATGTTCATAATTTGCTGAAAAATCGCAGGGCGACTTTATCCCCCAAAAGGAAGTCTGTTAAACTTGTATAATACCTTATGGGTATTGATACAACGCAGCTTTCACCACTCCCCATCGACTGGAACTTGCTAATACGCGTCACTGAGGTCGATCTTTGAAAAATATTTCCCTCATCTCAGTTTCGCAAATATTCCTTCAGGGCTCAGAAGCCGATAAATTTGCTCTTGCAATGCCCTGTTCAAGCCGTTTTAGAAGTCGGCACGAACCCGAATCTCTTTGCTCTTCTTTTAAATGTAAACTGTTGGTGCAGCCCACTCACTATTATCAGTTTTTTTTCAATGCCACCCATGTTTTTAAGTCTTTCTAATTCCCCGTCTGTTTGTTCTATAGCAGCGTATGTAACCTTCCTTTTATTTCTGATTGCATGTTCATTTGCTTTGACTTCAAATCTTGCTACTGCTGTTGTACACCTTCCAAGTCCGCCTGAAAATACGTCATGAAATTTATTTTTTGACTCCCTCTTAAGTTTCTCTACCTGCACATTCGAATCCTCAACTTTCTGGCCAAAAGAACTTAAAGGCAGATCCCATAGTCCTAACTTTTCGAACAGATCAGTTCCAAAGAGGTTATTTAATTTCCGCATGACAAATTGTTGCTTTTTCGGTCTTATTCTGAAAAGAAATATTCGTCAATAATTCTCATTCGAAAATGTTTTTTTACCACTGACGCTTCTCGCCGTTTTATTTGATTTAATCATAGCAGTTCTCCCAAGCATCTTCCATTTGTGTAGATAATATACGGAAATGTCAGACCTATTATCAAGCTGTAGTGTTACTTTCTTTGAAAACATTTTAACCTGTACATATTTCCCGATATTCCGTTCTTCAGATTCAATTTTCCTAAGGTTAATGGATGTCTTCTTTCTACCAGATTGTTTCCTATAATGTGATACTTTATGTCCTTTCTGGTAGAATATGTCACATTTTTAAAATTTGTAGGGATATTCATTGTAAGAATAACTTTCTCCACATCTCCAAGACGGTCTAGATTGATTTTTTCCCCTATTTTCCACTCTGGTAATTTTTTTAAGTCAATTGATTCGTCTGATGGATCTTTTAATGTGCGATACTTCGCTTTCCTCTATGTCCCGACTATACTGTTTCAATGCAACAGACTGCCTACACTCTTCCGCTAAACTTTGTAGTTTTTAATTCGGCTCCTTTTCGAGTTTATTTAAAACACGAAGCCTGATTTCAGTGTCTTTATTTAAGACAAGCCCTTGCACAAATATTAAAAATTTAAATTTATTTGATGATAATTCCTCCAGTTTGAAGTCTTCGCAATGCTTGTTTACTATATTTCATAAGTAGTGTAGTCGTCTTCCTGTCTTGGAGTGACATTCATACACTTATATCTCCCGTGTAAATAGATGTTTTTTAGAATACACTGCTGTTAGTAGCATAACTGTCTCATGGAAGTTCAACTCACTGATTTATTTTGAGGGAATAAAATTCATGAACTTTGTATGTTCGGCTGTTCCCAATTTTCTTAGCAAAAGCCTTACTCTTTTAGCGTCTGTCCATGTACCGCAATCCGATAGAAAAATATCTTCATATCTCCTATAGAAATGGGTAAAAGCGACATCTTCGGGAGTTATAATTGAAGTTTTCAATGGCGTTCCACACAGTCTACGAGAATTGGTTATGATTCTCGTTTGCTTTCATTAAATGTGTTGTTTTCCTTTGTTCTTCCTGTGTTTTCATCGAGACTTTTTCGAAATGTTTCTGTTGTTGCCACAACTCTTTTAAATTTCCCCTCACTTTCAAGTTGTCCTTGTTCGAAAGTGGGGGTTTGTTCTGCTTGAATTTTTTTTAAAATTTATCCTCATTTTCAAGTTGTCTTTGTTGCAAGGCGAGATCGTGTTCAGTTTGAAATTGTAGTAATTGCAAAAGAGGCTCGGCGTCCATTGTAACGAATTACATTTAGGAAACACAATTTACACTTGAAATAAAAAAGTCAGTTTTCCCAATATCTTTCGTGAGCAAAAAGTCCATCCAAGCTTTTTCCTCAATTTCTTTGATTGAAGCATAATAGTTAAGAAAAGAGTACTTTCGGAAATGTAATTTGTTGTACGCGATATTTCTTGTAAGAAATAAAGTCCATCGAAATAGCATTTGTCCACATTTTTTTTTTACTTGTACATGGTTTCCCGTAGCAAACAATAAAATCATTCGTTTTTTGGGCGAGTTTGCTTTTTTGTATGGGATATTCATTTATTTAATTTGTAACCTCTGTGAGTTGAACAATATGACTTGCTAATTTAACAGTTCTTTTATAAGCACTACTGCTTCCGAATATATATTATTTCTTTCCTAGTCCGTTCCTCCTTCTCTTGTCAAATTTGATGGTCATTTACTAATAAATAGTCAACGTGTTTGTTCCAATATCAGAAATAACGACTCGAATATGTAGTAGTTAATCTGAACAAGTCATTTGAAGAAAAGGACACTTACCGTGAAAAAAAAAACTTGTTTCTTGCGCAAAAAAGCAGTCAACCTTTATTTTTCCTTTTTGTTTTGTTTCTCGAAACTCTCGTATCAGTCTGTTCAATTATTTTAATAATTGACCATATTATTCGCGTTCTCTAGCTGTAGGTTTTTGACAGCAAGTCTGAAGTTTTTTTTTTGTTTTTTTTAACATCGTCACATTACTATTGTAGTAATCAAATTTGCTGTGAATCCTGACGTATCCAAATATCTATTTGAAATGACGAAGGTGTTTTGCCGTAAAAATCTCGGATTCCTTGTTTTTCAATCAATTTTGGTGATAGTTTGCAGTGATATCGTTTGGATTCCGTCGCCACAAAACAGTAAAAGAAGAAAATCTAGTCGAGGTTGGGTTAACAAACGAAGTGTATTAACATCACAGGTACAAAGGTAGGAATACGAATATAACTCCCTAGCGCTCAGCTAAGCAGTGGAGTACTGACGCTCCTTCTCAATTGTGTAGACATTACTGGCACTATATATATATATATAGTGAGAACCGGTGTAATTTCCCTTATGCATAGAAAGGTCGGTATAACAGTAATAGAAGATGTACAGTATGAATGGTGAAATAATAATTTATAGTTGGTTTAATCAATTAATACAAATTAAAAAATATCTGAAAACAGCTAAACACTCGTAGGCTTTATTCGTAAATAGAGCTACCATTAGAACACAAATATAAGTTAATTGAAAACTAAAGACAATGGCAATTTGAAAAAAGTACTAAATTTACTAAGAATGAGTATATGTGACCAATGTTTGCAAGATATCAGTTTGAATATAATTTCTACTGGTATTTACAACTATTGTAATTAGATGCAACTAGAATAAATACTCAGACATCATTAATAAAACGTTACGATTAACTATACTAATACTTAGGTAATCATGAGTCAGTATAAAAACACAGAGACACAAAAGAAAGATTATTGATAGAAAAATAGAACTTACTGAAAATCAATAGGGAGCGCCATGAGTAGAGTGGAGTAGAGGGTTGACAAGTTGGAATGAAGAATGGAAATCTCACATATATATACATATATATATATATATATATATATATATATATATATATCATATATATGTATGTGCGTGTGTGTGTATATATATATATATATATATATATATATATCTTATATATACAAGGTGACCCCAAAATACTGGTCCTAACTCTAATTAGGTCCCGTTTATAGGTGTTTTGTCCGAATGAAATGAAACTTTGTGCACAACTAGTTTATTATATCGAAAACATCACATCAAAACACTAGGGTCTTTGGCCTTTTTTCTTCGTTCTACAGCATATGTTCTAGATCGCCTCCATGTAGCTTTTATTTTTTTGGGGGGGGGGATCATCCTGTACATATAAACAAATGTGGATTAATTTATCTAGTTGAGTAAAATAGGAAGCTCATTAAATTTATTTGATAGAAAGATTATCTAAAGGTAAAGAGATCCGATTAGCGTAAATAGGTTTATTAAACATGATAGTAAAAAAGTATTAATGATATAACGCTAAGGGCATAGAAAATGTCTATGGCAAAAAGCTTTAAAAATTGTAAGTTTAATTATCTGACTCATATTTGAACAATAAGATATGCATATCTAAATGCCAATTAAATACTATGAGAGAAAAAGATGGTGAAAGATTAATAAATTACTATAAATATACTTATATTTTTTTACTTTAAATAGCAAATGACATACAAAATGGAAAATTAATTAGAAAGTGTTAGCAAAATGGGAGAAACTAAGAATTTAAAAAGGCACATTCATTCAACTGAAATTCAATTTAAGTAGAAAACAAAGATTACGAGATACTGAGCTTACTTCACTTAGACTGGCCAGAAGATAAAAATAGAAGGAAATAATTATTTTACTTCCACTAATTAACAATGATTAGCACTCACAACGTAAACAAAGATGATATAAGAAAATATGATTTAGATACATATACTCATAAAAATATTATTATAAACAGTGACGAAGATTACAAAGGTATTTCAGTAATTTAAATTCAACTAAAAACAAATCTCTACAGAGTGAAATCAAATAAAAGGAAATAATAAATAAAGCAGAATTAAGTTTTATATCGAAGACAAATCACTAAAAACATTCTCGCTGCAAAATAAATAATAATCAATATAACTTAAAAATAGGACTTGAATAATGGTAAAATAAGTAGGAAACAAACGAACAAAGCCTTTAAATAACATTAAAATAGAAACTCGAACTATAATAATACAAAAATTCGAAAATAATTAATATAAGTTATAATAAATTCAAATTCGTAACTGAGAAAGAATGGCAGAGTGTGTCGGTTGCATGAACCATATTAGTTGTTCAAAATGGTAGTTTTATTGTAAACATCTGGAGAGTACGTGACTAATTATGCATCAATAACATAATTATGCAGAGTTGTCAGTCGTAATATGAAACAATATTGTAACGAATACCTTTGGAAAAGTAATAAATATCCAACAGAAAACACAGTTTATTTGTAACTTTGCGTTATATATATATATATGTATGCATATATATATATATATATATATATATATATATATATATATATATATATATATATATATATATATATATACGATAGAACCCGGTATTCCCCATTTAGAAATAGTTACAAAATACAGTATAGTATTTAATACACATATATATAATCAAATCATATTATAAATAGCACCGGAAGGCTCAGCAAATACCGTAAGCAGGGTTCGGAGAAACATTGTTTCACATCGTAACATGAAAAAACGTGCCTTATGATCGCCGTATTCTGGGGTGCTATATATATATATATATATATATATATATATATATATATATATATATATATATAATACAACGCAGATCTATTCCTGAGTATAGCCTGATAGTAAGAAAATGAAATATATAACAATTAAGCTATATATAGAGAGAGATGGAGAGAGAAGCACGAGCGGGGAAGAGAGATAGTAGAGAGAATGATATACCGATATTGACAGACTGATACTTCAGTAGATTCTTCCTCACCCAAAATTACTCTTGATTAACATAATATCATTTCTGTTTTGTCGGTTGAAGCTTATGTTTTTAAGAAGTTATGTATAAGAAACATTCGTAACAGATTATTCATTTCTTTTGAAATAATTTTTATCATTTTAGTCGATTTAGTCTCTATGTTGGTCTCTTTAATGAGTATAGGAACTGATCCAATGCTATACATGCTCGTGTTTCTTCTGGTAAATGTAAAAGCTTACAAGGTATTCTTTTCAGCATCAGTAATTTGTGGTAATAAACTTGTGCATTGGTAAATTTTTATATGGGAGATAACATTCACGCACTCGGGTTGCAGATTGTTCCTCAATATTATATTTTAAACGAGAAAATATTTTGTGTGTCGTCATCAACGTCTAACAATCCTGTGAGTCATGCAAACATATGCTTAGATGTTTACGCTTATTTATTCCTTTCTACACTGATATTTCTTTTTTAAACGTCACTTCCTGTGTCTTATAAGCATTTAATGTCACAAAGCGTTTATCTAGTTCCGTTTATAGCAGGTATATGAAGTACTAAATTTGTTTTACAGAATCCAATAGACAAAACTAGCAAAAGTATTTTCTAGTATAAAACTTTTATTAATATTGAGAAAATAAAATTAGTGAATTTGGTGTTACATCTTTGACAATTATGACGTAGTTCTGTCTAAAAACCCCACGGTCAATACTTTTCTAATACTTATATCTATAAAAGTAACATTTTTCGTGCGTATAGATAGGTCTATAACAAACTATTCTCTTAATGTTTCGTCTATGCGCATAAAACTTGATATATAGGGGATTCGGAACTCTGCAACAAATTCGATTTGGTTTCAGCCAGTAGAAATTATTGCTTAAAGAGCAACATTGAACAGTTAGAACTTATTAGGCGTAAGTTGACTTAATGTGTATCCTCTACGCGTGTGCAAGTATGCACTTGTGTGTTTAACTGCGTTCATTCTTAAGGGTTGATATACATGGGCACTTACATCAGATGGTACCGAGTACTGCTTGAGAGCTAAACGATTTGGTTTCGATTCTAACTGATGGAACCGAAGTAATATTTTTTAAAAGTGACACAATGTTCAACGAGCGAGATCGGAGATGTGCCGATCCAAGTTCTGACAACCTGACTATTACTAGCAAAATGCATCGCTGGATTGTCATGAATAAAAGGGACGTTAGAAATGCCATTGGAACGATCAAACAAGTGCAATGCAGCCGGAGGAGATTACTTCGAAGGGAACTCGTGTTTCATGTGTGTACTATTAAAAAAAGTGACTATAAGAAAAATCTCTAAACTTATTGAAGGCACCTCGTATGCCATTATAAGAATGTAAAGTATTAGATAGGTCTGTCTTATTGGAAGCATTATCTGATTCGTGCAAATGTTACTCCGAATGACATAAGATTTCCCTCAAGGGAAGTAAGAACACATCGTTGGGTGGAACATCTGACTTCATTTTCGTAAGTAAGACTTTAGATAAGAAATGAAAGATCATTCTTAGAAGCCGATTATAATTCTTATTAGTGGCGTCATTTGTAATGGGGAAGACACTTAAGAAACGATAACCAAGATTAATTCTTCGCAAGGTAATTAAATTACATTACGGTATGATTACTACATCAGATAATAAGAATGTCTGTTCTTTCTTGAAGAGTCAGAGCGTAATCTATTAGATTTAATATTTCTCATTTGTTTAAGTGATAATTACAGAACGAAAAAAAACCTATTGTTGTGTAGTAATTGCGAGCATGGGTATTTTCGCCATGATAACATACTAGACTACCTGTGATCCGTTGGGTTAGTACGTTATATTAGCTATGGAATTAATGTATGAGTGTGACACTTGTGACGTAAAGAAAGTAGTTTTTTTTGTGACATAACGGAAACATTTCTGTGAAAGTAAATTAAAATGAAAAAAGAATATAGATAGATTTCTATGAGTCGTTCTGTTTATAATTTTCATTTTTGAAAACAAAAAACCTAAAGCCATTGAATTATAAGTGGTTTTCTATACTTATAGGTAAATGTGCACTGAACAGATACCAAAATACTTAACGTTACATTCTAATTTTGATATATATTTTAATTTAAACGCGCAAAAAGACAATTGGGACGCTGAAAACGTACGCAGTAAAACAACACGTTTTATTGTCGCGTTGATTATTTATTTGTAACGCAAATTAAAAAAAAACATATTCTCAGGCTTATTTATTTAAAAAGAACATGTATGTATGTTTTTATTTTTAGAAAGGTGTATTAAACAATGAAGAATATATTTAAAACAATTTAGACGGCGGGTAAATCGCCGTTGTAAAATGCTCTTATGATTGTCAACGGGTAAAGTAGATTTATTTGTGAGAAAATTGCGTTAAAATAACTTAAACGTAATACGGAAATGAACATTGTAAAGAAATGCGGGAGGTATTAATTGTTTATTTGGATAATGTAAACGCGAAAGAAAAAACAATTGGGGCGCTGAAAACGTACGCAGTAAAATAATACGTTTTCTTGTCGCGTCGATTATTTGTTTATGTACGCATGCACAACTTGAAGTTATAAACCGGGTGTTGTAACACAACACCCGTTACAAGGTTATTTGAGTTTTATAATTATATGGATTTATATTTATATTAGCAAAAGTACCCGTCGTTGACTGGGTTCAAAAACAGCCTACAGAAAATGGACTTGATTTATGAAAGAATGATAGGTTATGAAAAGGAAGGGCTGTAAACTTTGGGTTTAATTTGGGGGTATCAAAACCAAAGCAAAATATGAGGAAAGTAAAAATAAAATAGATCAACCCCATAATTTAGTATACCATACTATATTTAATGGATAAACGTATAACATAACACTGGACAGGACATAGTAAGCATACACCTCTCATGTCGGCGTTTATTGCTCAAATGACAATTATTTCCGCTTACACTTAAGTGGCGCTAGGATCAATAGGCAGTTAACCATTCGAGAAAGATAAACAACTAAATCAATGTGGGTACCTGAACCTCTTTTAGAAACTATACAAGTCTTATATATATATATATATATATATATATATATATATATATATATATATATATATATATATATACATATATATATAAATTCGTAGGTATATATATATATATATATATATATATATATATACCTATGAATTTACTTTTCTTCAACATTAATATTAAAGGCATACTTTGTCTATGCAAAACTGTTTAAGCGAACATTTAATATACACAGTCATTGATTATTTATTTTCATGTTAGTTTCATATTAGATGATTGGTTTCATTTGACTATTATGCTGGATTTTATTTATGATATTTTCTCCATTCTGCATAACTGCTTAGAATTTAAAATGAAAACGTTCTATCACACGGATATATACATATATATATATATATACATATATATATCGCGATATAATATATATATGTATATATATATATATCTCTCTCTCTCTCTATATATATATATATATATATAACGATATGACGAAACGGCTGTAATGAAGAAATCCAAGATGAAATAAACAAAAGTTATAAAAAAAATGTAAGTCTTTGAATTTCAACAAAGGTTTGTACTATATATATATATATATATATATATATATAAATATATATATATATAAATATATATATATATATATATATATATAGTGGGGTGTACCTTGTCACTGCCTGCGAGAAAAGTTTTCTGCCAAACTCCCATCTGAATACTTGATACATAGGTTACTTGGTTATGTATCACAGTTTCGATTTGCCATTATAGCCGCTGAAAAACATTGACTTTTATCTGGAGTCAGTCGAATAGTCCCTCTTTTTTTGCTCAAGCGCTTATTAATAAGCATAGGTTTAATAAGTTATTTGGGAGGATTATGTATACGCATGGATTTAGGTTATAAAGTAATGGATAAGTCTGCAGAGCTACATGATGTTGTTTCGATTTTTGATTATGGCACACAAGTCATTTGATTTTTTACTTTAGAAATTAATACTATATTTTAGGTACACTATAATAATCTATAGATATTGGCTTTATGATAATAACTATGAAATCTGCATGAATTAAAATATATTTAAGCGCATTTTACGACCGAGCACAGCCGGGGGCCTTGCTAGTAATAGCAGGATAGGAATAACTATAACATCTACTTTTATTTAACGTTTTATGTTAGTGTTAATCGTTTATTTGCCCATAGTTGTTTATGCAATCTTTCTTCTGCTGCTTTCTTGGTTGTGTAATTTGCTTGATAAGTTATGTAACCGGTTATACAGAATAATATTCTTTATTGCATCTATTGCTCTGTGTGTATTGATAATGTTGGGAAAAGTAGGGACCCATAATTTTTCACTAGATAAATATAGCAACTTCTCTTTTAATTTAAAAATATGCAATGAATTATATACATTGTATGACGTACTATGGCTATTATTCTAACTATTAAATAATTTTCTTTTCAATAAGATAGGGAAACCTTTCGTTTACTCCTCTTCAATGTCTGTGTTTGACACTAATTATTTGTTTTGCATTTTTTTTTAATTCATTGCAGATTAAAAATCGAATTTATGGAAGCACGTAAGTGTCATATATTTAAATCCATTTCTTATATCATCAGTTTGTACACGCACATATCATTGCTAATTTTTTTATATTATTAGATTCTTCGGATGCTATTTTTTACTTCAGAATGGATGTGAATATCCAATTTTCACAAATAAATGCCTGTGTGCGCACCTTTATAGAAAAATAAATAAATTCCTTGGATTCCTACCAATATCTCAAAATATTGTTAGCGTTGGAAATATTAGGTGCGTAAGAAAATTATGCTAGTTTGAGCATTCTGATTTCAGATTCTCATAAATCCCTTGAAATCAATATTAATAGAAATCAGAACAGCTGCATCAAATACATTATTCAAAGCCAGAATGGTGTAGCCATTGCAGCAAGATAAAATGTCATTAACCGCGGCATGAAAAATAATACCAAAAGACAGTTTTCTTTAGATGTTTATGAAGATTGTTTTCCATAAGAAAGTGGTTGAAGTGCCTGAAGAAAGTGTAATCCTTTAGGTGAATAATGCATGGTTTCTTGAAAAGAATATGATGACACTTCACACTGGATATGTAAGACGCGTGTGGTAGCATTGTCGAGCTAACATAGTTTGGCATATACGATACGATTACTGGGACACCCACTCAGATTCTTGACAATGCTTTGATGCAATTGGTGTTTCGCTGAGATTGACGAAGCTGTATATATATATATATATATATATATATATATATATATATATATATAAACACACCCAAGTACATCAAGTATATATATATGTATGTGTATATATATATACATATATATATATATATATATATATATATAAACACACCCAAGTGCATCAAGTATATATATGTATATATATATATATATATATATATAAACACACCCAAGTACATCAAGTATATATATATATATATATATATATATATATATATATATATATACATATATATATATATATATTAATGAAATCAAAGGGATGTAGTGTTTACCTAATATAAGCAATGGCAAACTTAATACTAATATAAACAGCAGTATTTATATAAAGAAAATTTAATCCCAACCGAATAAAAAAGATACATTACGCAATAGAGAGTAAAGCTTATTATAAGAGACAGAAAATTAAACCTGTAAGTTGAACTTTACAATCCAAATGTATTATTCGATTGAATACGCCACAAAAACAATATACAGAGTCCTTCTCTGATGAAAAGAATAACAGGAATAGCATTCTTTGAAACTCCGGAGAATAATTGATTGAACACGGCAGAGTTATTCTTTTTCCGATATTTCTGGATATCTTTTCAATTCACTGTGCGGAAATTTAAAATA
This sequence comes from Euprymna scolopes, assembly GCF_053919585.1. Lineage (NCBI taxonomy): Eukaryota > Metazoa > Mollusca > Cephalopoda > Sepiida > Sepiolidae > Euprymna > Euprymna scolopes. Next base: position 108,754,419 of record NC_136494.1, on the reverse strand, counting down.
TAAATAATTCGCCCCTAACCATCTTGCGCCCACCTTTATAACTAATTAAAAAAAAACTATAAATGCACCAAGCCTCAAAAAAAAAGAAAGAAAAGAAAAACAATAACAACAACAATCACGCCTGATGACGATCGGGTATACCGATAAAAAAATGATTGAGAAAAATATGGCTGAACAATAATTTGGGGGCGTCATTATATACAACATGCCAGCTGAAATAAACAAGGCCGCTCAGCGAATGGAAAAAATATCTAGAAAAATCGGAAAAAGAATAACACGGTCAGAATATGGCTTAGAGTATTTTAGGTAAATAAATATGTTAGAGTAAGCTGGATGTTTAAGTAATGTGGCGTATAAACACAAATGGACAAATGAGTCAAGGTCTGTCATTTGTTATATTCGTATATCTATTTATTTTCCAATAGCAATCACAAATGCAATTCAGTAGATGTGGACTTACTGTTGGATGTAACCGGTATGCTAATGTCTTTAATATTTCAGGAATATAACGTTTTTAAACGTGCCCAGAAAGTCCTAGATGTCAACGGGGAGCACTTCCAGCATCTTTTGTTGGTTGGATGGTTGTTTTTGTTTTACGGCATATTAACCTTTTCAGGTTATTTAATGCCGAATCCGGTGATTTTGAAGAATTTTTTTTAATAGAATATTTGTTTTTTGCAAGTCAGTTTCTATTTAACCCATAGTTGAGACCCAAACAGGTACTGCCACTCCGGGTCAGAATGGACCTGGGAGCAATGGCAATTAAAGGGTGGCTCAAAACTCCCCAGAGCCTGCAAGCTGGGGCCTCACCATCGGATATAGTTTAAGGTCATATCAAGGACCTCCATTGAAGAACTTTTACCCTCTGTAGGGGGGCAGTCGGCGTATTCTAATGCCCCACCGACAGGGCCGCATCTTTTTTTACATTACAAGTAATTTAAACAATAAAAGAATGTTCCCCTTTCTACTACCTTTCTCTGGGCTATTTTCGAGTGGGCCACCTTGTATACCAAAGTGTATTGTTTTGCTGTGCTCATGGAAATAGTTTATTATAGCCTCAACAAGACGAAGAATATTAACCGCAACAGGAAAAGCCAACGGGACTTAAAAGATGTACGAGATGTATTTTGATCTGTACGCTACGCTGGAGTGATATTAGTAGATTGTTGCCGAACGGCCATTTTGTTTTATTTTCTGTGAACTCTTTATGTAAAGTAAGCATAATGAATTGTTACGGATGTGTAAAATACGCACACCCCCCACGCCAACGCTTGCATTGTTGAAATGATAACACAGCATTGGAATTATATATACATTAAAGAGGCACAAATTGGTGTCTGTATACACACCACTAAGAGGAGCAGTCTCGACTAACACGGTTCGTATTTATTCTGTATGTTATATAACGGTGGTTGCTATATAAAGGAAGAACCAAATTGCCATATGTTCATACTGGGTTCTATATTACAGGTTTACATAATATTGACTTGTATGTACTGATGGTCATTTATGTGTGTTACCCGTGTGTTCGTCTAGTCTTCTATATTTCGTGATCGTCTCTAGGTTTTCTATTGTTCATCGAATTGATGTGTGTATAATATCTATCACAGTTTTTACTATTATAATCTAGCGTTCTCGTGTTTTATTTTGGTCTTGTTTTGGCCGATGTATACAGCTGCAATTAAAGATTCATCCCAATGAAACTACGAGATATCTTGGATGTATTTTCATCACCTTGTATTTCAAGACTATTTCCCAATTGGAAAGTTGCACGCTCGTCTCTATGATTTGGATTCTGATCGATATTGCCCAGACAACTTCCTTGAAGTTCAAATCTATCTTTACCGGTTGTCAGCTTGTTCTCTCTCTACTGTCATTTTTATGCTTTAACTACCAACTCTAATCTATATGTATTAACTCTTTGTAATTATGTCATTAATACACGTAGCACTGATATTATTACTTGATGCTTTGTCACGTATTCATTTTTTATTATTTTGTCAGCTCAAATTTCTATCGTATTTGCTTAACGAAAAAATTATTTGATATCAGTTACCATGCTTATTTATTGTAAACTACTCAGCATAAATATTTAATTCTAAAATATTTATTTAGCTGATATTCCATTTAGACTACGAAACAGAATCATAATAATAATCGACCAACACATCTTCTCACGTTGCCTTGTATCCAACAATACAACTAATATGTGCCCTTTATATTACAGGCAAATACGGGTAATTATAAACAAGAACAATGAAAAACTACTCCATTATCGACTTTAAATGACTTAACTAAAACAATAATTAGCTCCCACAATGCAAAAGTAAATAAAATCAGTGACAACAGATATATTGAAATACAGGAATCAAATAGAAGAAAAATTGTAACTGCAGAAATCCTGAGAAATGCCAACTTTATTAAACTTCTAAGACCTCTGGTAATGTATATGAATGCAAAGTTATAATATCGAATATTACTAAAAGATACACAGGATGCAGGTTTAATAGTGGAAGGCGAAAGCACTTAACATCCAGCAAGTTTACTATTGAAGATGAAAATAAGACTACCAATAAATGAAAATAGCAATAATAAGATGGCAATAGAATTAATGGTATAAATAGGAATAATAATAAAAAATTTAACAGCCTTAGGTGATTGAACTTCGAAAATGTAAAACTAAATATAAACTAAAATGATCTATAGCTGGAAGTGCAGTTAAATATAAACCGTGAGAAATAAAGACGCTTGAATCTTTGTATTCTTGAAGATTACGACATATTAACTTCGAAATATGATTAACTAAATAAGCGTTAATACATAATAGTGGTTTCATAGGAATAGATACGCGTTGTTCTGGCTTACATCAGATTAAATACAATAATTTAAAGAAACTACTGATAGTGGAAAAGTTGATTAGAATCGGATTTTAACATAAACTCAAGTCATAAAAACTAAATAAAATATAAGTAAATTGTGTCAACCAATAATTAAATCCTAAAAGCATATATATTATATCAAGTAAAAAGATATAAAGTACATAGAACGAAAAAATAAGATTAAGGAAATATAATTGAATTAAGGAAAATTGAAATTATCATACACATATAAGTAAGCATAACTTGTTAATGCTAGATGACTCCATACCATGATAAATGCTGATATACTATTGGTAGGATAAAAAAGTTAAACTCATTTAATATAACCGTAAGGCAAGCTGAACATCTTAACTGGAAGACCATATATAATAAGTCCACATGAAATTTAGGTAAAATTAATATAATGAAACTGTGATTTTAGATTACATTATCAAATGAGAAATAATAATTAATAATTAACATGTCCAATTAATATAAATTAATAAAGATGATAAATAAACGGATGGACGCCAAACATTCGTAGTTTTTAATCGTAAATCGGATCAACATAAGATCATAAACATGAATAAATATCTTTGGAAAACACGATTAACTAAAACAAATGTCAATTTCTAAAACAGCTATTAAGTACTTACTTATTTGATGATTGAAATTAAAACGACAGAATTAAATGCAACTAGAAGTAATACTCCTCAACCAATGAGAAAACATTGCACTTTACCATACAAAGAGGAAAGTATTTATAAATCCGTATAAATAACGATTAATCCACAGATATGTTATAACTCCTACGTTAGGAAAATGAAACCTATCGAAAAGCAAGAAGAGACGTAGTTTGATTGAAGTGCTATGACATGATATCATGAATAAATCAAGATATAGTAGAATAAAATATATATCAGATTTACTTACAATATTAAGCTCATTAAATTCATCAGATGCAAGAATAGTTTACTGTAAAGACATCCGGCTTTTGAAAATGAGTTTAATAAATGTGTTAATAAATGAGTTAGATAAATATGTTAGTAAATGAATTTAATAATTATGTTAGTAGATGAGTTTAATAAATATGTTAGTAAAAGTGTGTTTAATAAATACGATAGTAAATGAGTTTAATATATATGTTAGTAAATGAGTTCAATAAATATGTTTGTAAATGTGTTTAATAAATAAGTTAGTAAATGAGTTTAATAAATATGTTAGTAAATGTGTTTAATAAATATGTTAGTAAATGACTTTAATAAATATGTTAGTAAATGTGTTTAATAATTATGTTAGTAAATGAGTTTAATACATATGTTAGTAAATGAGTTTAATAAATATGTTAGTAAATCAATTTAATGAATATGTTAATAAATGTGTTTAATGAATAAGTTAGTAAATGAACTTAATAAATATGTTAGTAAATGAGTATAATAAATATGTTGATAAATGACTTTATTAAATGTGTTAGTAAATGTGTTTCATAAATATGTTAGTAAATGTGTTTTATAAATATGTAAGCAAATGATTTTAATACATATGTTAGTAAATGTGTTAAAAAAATATGTAAGTAAATAAGTGTAATAAATATGTTAGTAAATGTGTTTAATAAATAAGTTAGTAAATGAGTTTAAAAAATATGCTAGTAAATGAATTTAATAAATATGTTAGTAAATTACTTTAATAAATATGTTAGTAAATGTGTTTAATAATAATGTTAGTAGATGAGTTTAATAAATATGTTAGTAAATGAGTTTAATAAATGTGTTAGTAAACGAATTTGATGAATCAGTTAATAAATGTGTTTAATGAATACGTTAGTAAATGAGTATAATAGATTTGTCAGTAAATGAGTATAATAAATATGTTGATAAATGACTTTAATAAATGTGTTAGTAAATGTGTTTTATACATATGTTAGTAAATGAGTTGTATAAATATGTAAGTAAATTATTTCAATAAATATGTAAGTAAATGAGTTTAATAAATATGTTAGTAAATGGGTGTAATAAATATGTTAGTAAATGGATTTAATAAATAAGTTAGTAAATTAGTTAAATAAATACGTTAGTAAATAAGTTAATAAATATGTAAGTAAATAAGTTTAATGAATATCTTAATAAATAAATTTAATAAATATGTTAGTAAATAAGTTTAATAAATATGTTAGTAAATATGTTTGATAAATATGTTAGTAAATGAATTTAATAAACATGTCAGTAAATGAGTTTAATAAATATGTTAGTAAATGAATTTAATAAATATGTTAGTAAATAAGTATAATAAATATGTTAGTAAATGAATTTAATAAATATGTTAGTAAATGGATTTAATAAATATGTTAGTAAATGAATTAAATAAATTAGTTAGTAAATGAATTTAATAATTTAAAAAAAATATGTTAGTAAATGAATTTAATAAATATGTTAGTGAATAAGTTTAATAAATATGTTAGTAAATGAATTTAATAATTATTTTATTAAATGAATTTAATAAATATGATATTAAATGAGTTTAATAAGTATGTAAGTAAATGAGTTTAAAAATATGTTAGTAAATGAATTTAATAAATGTTAGTAACCAGATTTAGTAAATATTTCAGTAAATGAGTTTTATAAATATGTTAGTAAATGTGTTTTATAAATATATTAGTAAATATGTTTAATAAATATGTTAGTAAATAAGTTAAACAAATATGTTAGTAAATTAATTTAATAAATATGTTAGTAAATTGGATTTAATAAATATTTTAGTAAATGAGTTTAATAAATATGTTAGTAAATGAATTTAATAAATATGTTAGTAAATGAATTTAATAAATATGTTTATAAATCAATTTAATAAATATGTTAGTAAATGTGTTTTATAAATATATTAGTAAATATGTTTAATAAATATGTTAGTAAATAAGTTAAACAAATATGTTAGTAAATTAATTTAATAAATATGTTAGTAAATTGGATTTAATAAATATTTTAGTAAATGAGTTTAATAAATATGTTAGTAAATGAATTTAATAAATATTTTTATAAATCAATTTAATAAATATGTTAGTAAATGAATTTTATAAATATTTAATAAATATGTAAGTAAATGAATTTTATTAATATGTTAGTAAATGAATTTAATAAATATGTTAGTAAATTCATTTTATAAATATGTTAGTAAATGAATTTTTATTAATATGTTAGTAAATCACTTTAATAAATATGTTAGTAAATTAATTTGATAAATATGTTAGTAACTGAGTTTAATAAATATGTTAGTAAATGAGTTCAATAAATATGTTAGTAAATGAGTGTAAAAATATGCTGGTAACTGAGTTTAATAAATATGTTAATAAATGAGTATAATAAATATATTAGTAAATGAGTTTAATAAATATGTTAGTAAATGAATTTAATAAATATGGTAGTAACTGAGTTTAATAAATATGTTTGTAAATGAATTTAATAAATATGTTAGTAAATGAGATTAATAAATATGTTAGTAAATGAATTTAATAAATATGGTAGTAACTGAGTTTAATAAATATGTTTGTAAATGAATTTAATAAATATGTTAGTAAATGAGTTTAATAAATATGTTAGTAAATGAATTTAATAAATATGGTAGTAACTGAGTTTAATAAATATGTTTGTAAATGAATTTAATAAATATGTTAGTAAATGAGATTAATAAATATGTTAGTAAATATGTTTAATAAATATGTTAGTATATGAGTTTAATATATATGTTAGTAAATGAATTTGATAAATATTTTAGTAAATGAATTTAATAAATGTTAGTAAATGAATTTAATAAATATGTTAGTAAATCACTTTAATAAATACGTTAGTAAATGAGTTTAATAAATATGTTAGTAAATGAATTTAATAAATATGTTAGTAAATTAGTTTAATAAATCTGTCTTACAAGAAAAAAATGCAATATGTGTCGGTTGCCTAAACTATGGAAGTTGTTAAAATGGCGTTATTTCAAAGCTTTCTTGGATAAGCTTATGCTTAGTACGTGACTAAAAATTCGGCAAATATATAATTTTTCACAATGGTTAGTCGGAATAAGAAACAATATTGTAATGGCTCCGTTTTTAAAAGTGATTAATGATAAACTGAGAATGCTTGATATTTAGAACATGGAAAATTATTATATTACACTACAAATGCTCTGGAATCCGATAAAAATGGATTAATTTCATTTGAGTTTTTTTTAAACTGACATAATTGTATTTTTATTATAAAAAACATTACTTGTGAAAAAGATTTTAAATTAAGTAAGATTGGCATATACAAAAGAAGTAACGTTTTAACTAAATGATTAACATATATATATATATATGTGTGTGTGTGTGTGTGTGTGTGTGTGTGTGTGTGTGTGTGTGTGTGTGTGTGTGTGTGCGTCTGTGTGCAATAAGTGTTCAGCTTTAAGAAAAATTCATGGATTTATCGTTTACAAAAATCTCTTCAAAGTAGAACAATTCAACACTGCCATAGACGCAATAAATTATATTACTTAAACGATTAATAATAAAAGTGCCTACAACTTTATTATACATCAGAAGCATAAGGAAAAGTAAATAAAAGAAACAAGAACCAAGAAAACTTGTTAAGCCATGGAATTCTGAAGGAAAATAGCTAGAATAGCACAAAATGTCAATTCCAGAGCAACCAGATTAATTACAATTAGATTGGAAATAAACATGAATAAGAAATTAGGAAATATTAAAAGTAGGCCTAATATATAAAGTATAAGGATGCGACGTTTATAAAAAAAAGAAAGAAAAATGCAAAAATTATGAATAATAAAACGAAAGAGAAAATATCGTAAATTGTCTCATAACAACAGCTTATAAGGTTTTCCCTAAGCTTATGGAATAACCAAAAGTCACAGGGAAGAAAGTCTGAACTATAGTGAGGGTTATGAACTGTCTTAATGCTCATCTTGTAACAAGGAGGGGGTTGTAGACCTGTGCCTTCGCGCAAATCTTCCGCATTTTCAATTCCTGCAAATAATTGTGTGTCCGCAGTGACATCAAACCGTGCACTTATTGTCTTTATAGACACATAACGATCCTTCTCCATGAAATTCATTTCATTTTCTAATCATCTCTGGTGTTATGAATTCTTTACTCCTCGGACACTTCTTATCATCCCTCACAAATTCCCTGCCTTCATCGAATCTCTCATGCTACTAAAAAACTGATGCTCGATTTATGCTGGATGAGGTGGTCCAAAATCAGTCTGAAGCATTCTATACGTTTTGTGGCATTTTTGTCAAAACATAATTTTATTGCCTATCGTTCCTCTAAAGATTTCACACATCTAAATTGCATTTTTGAATAGCAGTTACAACCAGGCATTAATAAGCTATAGTTCAATGCGTGCTGTAGCTGTTCATTTGAGTCTGAAATTAAAAAACATTGGTCAGTCATCTCATAAGATGTATAAAAATAACGTACTGAATTTTCAAGAGTCCACGAGAATTTTTAAACACCTGTACAAGAAATCTAGAAAAATTTTGAAAGTACCTCGTGTATATATATATATATATATATATATATATATATATAGTGTGTATTTATGTGTATAGTTTCCTTACTCTAAATATCCTACATATAAATTTCCGTTTCTTTCTCTTTTTTATCTCTTCCTCCTTACTTTCCCTGTTTTATTTTTAGTAAAATTCTACCCTTCTAAAAACCACCTTTATACACACACACACACACACAGATATATATATATATATATGTATATATATATATATGTTCATTTGTCATCCTATATTTATCTTACATTCTTTCTCTTCATCTTTTAGCTCTCGATACTTTCTTTCTCTGTTTTATATTTGACATCATAACATTCCTCTCATCGTTTGCCTTATCATTCTTTATCATCCATGATCCATTACACCTACTACCATTAAAACAGTTTTAAATACGCACGTTTACATGTAGACAACATAAGATAATTAATGGTGTGCAGGTGCAGAATATTCTCACCTAGTATACTTCTTAATGGGAACTGCATTTTCAACTAAATATTTCTGGACATATCACCTATTTTCATAAGACTTATGTGTCAATGGGTTACTAGAATTCTTCTCAATTCACACATCGTTATAAGCATCATATTTCACACTGATGTACGATAATTTATTAGTTTTCTTCTACCATCCAAGCATTCTGACATAAGACTGAACAACGTTACCTCGATAGACGTACAACTCTTTAGAATAGAAACTAATATTAAAGTAGAACGAATCAATAATTTAGCATGTCTTTTGAGTCTTCTGTTATTTTGCTTAATATTTTCTTTTCATTTCCAAAGATTAAATCTAGAAATAACCGAAAAGATTCAGCCAAATGGCCCTAAAAACTATACGAGCTTACATATTAAAAATAGACACATTCATGTTTAATCTGAAACAAATAAACGCAAGTGTATATCGGTAAATCATGGTTTTACACCCAAATCGATAGAGATGTTCGCACACCCTTAATATCCAATGCTATATCTACTTGTATATTTTTTTTATTTTATCATACACATTTCTGCGCAGGTTATTTTGTCTAGTATGTGTATAAATAAAAATATTAAATGGAAAATTCCACGTCGGATTAATTTTACCAAAATTAAAATTTTCCATTAGTAAATTATTAGTAAATTAGTTAATAGGTAAAACTACGTGTCAGAATATAACGACATGGAATGGAAGTCCGAAATCAGAGATTATTAAAAAAAACGAAAACTTTCGTTTTGGTTGTTGAACTGAGAGGGTTCGGTTATTTTTTTAAGTTTTGTCTTGAAAAAGCGGAAGATTGGAGCATATAACTGTACAATGCTATAGCATAATTAAACATGATATTTTATGTTGTTGTCATGCTTTTAATTTTTTACCGTTTCGTAGATACAGAGGAATAGGGAAAAAACATGAGAAATGTGTAATGTGTTTCATTTACTACAGCCAGGACGACAGTTTAAAATCAACACGAATTAAGAGCAGAATAAGAGACATCACTAGATAATGAATAAACCACTTCCTCATAAGGAAACGTTTACAGGCAATGACTTAAGGATAAACCTTGCATTGTTAAATCTGTTATCAAATCGATATCCAAAGATTGATACAATGGAGAATTGGGAGTAGAGTGTAAGCCCCTATTCCTAAAAATGCACTCATAGTGTGCGTCTAAACTAGCCTCTAACAAGCGAGTCTATTTCATGGCTCTCTCGTTTGGCTTAGCTACGAATCCCGGCCAAACTGTTTATACTAACTGGGAGAAAGAGAAAAGGCGACCCACTGGCGCCTTAAAACCAGTCAGTTCGGGCAGGTATGCTCCGTCACCTAAAAGAAGGCAACTTTAATTCAAAACCTCCTCTGATTTGCAGGATTACCCCATCAGGGGAAAGGCTAAGAGAGTAAACCTTAACAGTAAATCCGGAGAAAGAGTCCCTAAGGCGACCTGATTTTATATTGTCATCACTGGCAACTCCTGTGCCGTAGCTAAACTCACACTGTATTGCGTCTTTGCATTGGCTCATTTGGCTTCGTGGAGAGGAGTATAGGTTTACGAGCAACAGCTATCCTCCCATATCACTCTGCCTAGGCTATGTAGCTCAACTGCTACACCCTCGTCTCGTAAGACAGATGGTTCTCAACACTAAGTAACGCAGTAATGAATGTATAAAAATTACATAAGGCGTCACTGTTGTTCGTAACGTAAAATAGGCAATACGTATTTTGAACGTAAATTTATTTGTATAAAATGAAGATAAATTGGAAATAACATAGCTGTTTGTATGGGTAATTATGAAACCTTTTCTTTTTAATTTTATTTCTATACAGAAACCATTCCAGAAAAGGCATGAAACTATTTGATTTAAGCAGCTGGAAATAAATATTTCAAAGTCAAAGCCCGCAGAAGATAAGGATTATATGGATTGATTCTGTAACAAGAAGAAGTAAGACCTGTCAGAAATATTGCTCGTGGAATCTACGGACTAAAGGACAAAACAAGAGAAGTTATATATACGAGGCTTGCGCAAATAAAATCAATGGCCATTTCATAATCCTTTTAAGCGATATTTCTGTTAAGGTTTTTTTCATTATTTCAAGGTTTATATCTGACCGCCATTGACCCCCTCATCTATTTTAAACTAACAAGTTTATTTAATTACACTTCAATTTTAATTACATTACTTCTGCGCCTGTTGTTTGCTGAAAGTACTGTAAGAAATTGGGTCCTATTAGTGCAATTAAATGCAAAAACGTATTTTAAAATAACATCTTTAATTTTCTTTATTAATCTCCCAACAACATGCATATCATTATTTGCCTTTTAACTAAAATTTAACTTGCGATTAGGCGATAGTTTTGAATTGCTGTAACTTGGATATTGCCATTTTTAATCAAAGGCCTCATTTTAAACAACGAAGTTTTATTAAGTTTTAAGTTTGCATTTCGGTACAGGAAAACGCCGGTTATCCCTGCTAGTGCAGTATCCATTTACTTGAAGTAATAGCAAACAACAGAAGAACAGTGGTTCTATTATATGCTAATCCTTTTTAAATGAAGTTAATAGTATCAGTGTTGATAAGTTGCGAACTAACATGTAATGAGAGGTCAATGTTTACACAAGATATTTTATCTTGCAAGTATGTTGTATTCCTTCTCTTCATGTGTATATGTAATGCGAAATGACAAAAAGTGTTTGTGTAACTATGTGTAAAATTATACACACATACACATATATACATGTGTGTCTATTGTGCAAGGCGTAGTTGACGTTTGAACGCAATAAAATGAGTAGGCTGTAATTTGTATGCTAAGACACTAGTTAATGTACACACACACACACACACACACACACACACACACACATATATATATATATATACATATATATATATATATATATATGGTTTCTAAAATTAAGAGGTAAAACATCAAATTAATTTATAAAGGTATATACAAGAATGCTCAATAGAGAATAGTGCGATTGTCTAGCTTTAATTAAAACCTATGTCGCTTCTGGTTTGGTGGTGGTCGTAACAGCAAAGACGTCAGTTTTTCTCCCCGTTCTTTTCCTTCTTTGCGGTACTGGTTCGGACCTGCCGTTTGTTTTGCTCAACATACACCTCCAAACATCCGGGAAACGCCGGGCACCCATTCTAGAATATCTATAAAAGTGAGAATGTCCATTTGTCTGTCTGTGTGTCTGTCTTTCCGTGTACATTTCCCTACCAAATAACTCTGTCACTTTTCAGTCTACAGACTCAAGATTTGACATAAGGGGCATTGAGATTTGGGAAAATCTTTTTAATTCGTTTTCGGCCATAAATTCGGCTTTCAAAGGTAGTTCGACCATTTGACCTTTGAAAACTCTACCAAACTTCTCCATCAAATTTGGTCTAAACACTTGAAATTAAAAATGTAACTTACTTGGATATGGATCAAACTTTTTAATTTGATTGGAGCCCCAAAACATAAATGTAAAGAGTTCAAAATTTGGGTCAAAATTTAAAAAAGAAATGATTTTTGCGGTGTCTACCAAATTACTCAGCAAATTTCTGGTCTACAAATTTGAAATTTTACATAAAGGGTCTGAAGGGATAGGGCTGGCTTTTCAATCGGTTTGAGCCGAAAATTTGAGTTACAAGAAATCAAAGTTCAAAAGAGTTTACCTTTGCGGTGTCCAGCAAACTACTTGGCAAATTTTGGGTCTAAACATTAGAAATTGTATATAATGGGTATTCAGACATGCGGCCAGCATTTTAATGTTTTGGGACAAATATTTGGCTGCCAAAAGGTCAAAGTTTGATTAGTTGACCTTTTCAGATTCTACCAAACTCCTCCGCCAATTTTTGGTCTAAACACTTGATATTGTAAATGTAGGTAACATGGACATAGGTCAAACATTTTATTTGGATTTGAAAGCAAAATAATAAATGTTAAGGGGTAAAAATTTGGGTCAAAGTTTGAAAAGAATTAAATCTGCTGTCTCTACGAAATTACTCAGACAATTTTTGAGCTAAACATTTGAAATTTTACATAAAAGAGTATTCGCATATAGGGCAAGTTATGAACAGTACAAAGGGCTCGGGCAGAAATGCAAGTAGTAAATAAGGTTAGTGTAGAGAGTAATAGTAAATTAATAGGAAACATTTTGGGTTTGAGATTAATAATGAATAAAGAGTAATTAAGTTGAGAGTTAAGAGTAATGTTGAATAGCGGGGACCAATACATATAACGATGATGAGGGAGAGACGGAGAGACATGCTTGGCACTTCATATATATATACTGAGGGTGATAGATGCACAGTTCTTATATTTCTTGTAACACATATAGAGAGGAGGAGAGATACATATTGTTGGTAGGGTTACGCAATGTTCATAATAAGATGTTTACAGACAAAACACATTTACCTATCAATTTGTGGAATTATGACAAAAAAAACAGTTACAAAATATTGATGGTGATTCTTTATTTCATTGGACCGGTCGAATGTTGATGACGCCAGGAATTAATATTGGTATATACATGATTTAATCTTGTACCCTTCGCTTCCAAAGGGACAGCTGACCACTGACTGCCAACTGACTGAATCTCCTGATCTCTGCTGACTGACTAGCAGACTCAATTGTTCTGCCTCAACTAGCCTGATCTGACTAACTTTAGCTCCTTTATTGGGAATCCCCCTTTTGCTCTAACATAAGAATTGTGTTTCCCAAACCTGTCCAATTCACGTGGCTATGCACACGTTTTCCATACACGCTTTTGACAACAAAAAGTATCCTCAAAATATACTCTAACCTATTTTAAACCTAACCTATTTTTAACAATGTATATTTAATTTGTATTTTTCATTCTTTTTAGCTGACATTTTTAATATTCAGCTTCATAAAAGAATTAAGAATCAATACTTTTTACAATATAAACAATATCTAACTGTTGATAATAGTGTTTCACAAAACACGTTTCTATCATTCCGATTTCTAACATTCTATTTCTTAATCTTTCTTGCAAACTCCGATCCTCGGCTTATCCTAATCTCATTTTCACTTATCTAATGTTCTTATTTACATGGAAAGGGACAGCTCTTTTTCTTGTAACAGTAATAGTAAATAAGTAACAAATAATTCTGGGTTTAAGATTAATGGTTAATTATAAGTAAATAAGTTTGGTGTTAAGAACAATAGTAAGTTAATAGAAAATACTTTTCGGTTTGATATTAATATTGAATTAATAGTAAATACGTTTGGAGTTGGGAAAATAGTAAATTAATAGCAAATAATTTTGGGTTTGAGATTAATAGTGGATTCTTAGTAAATAGGTTTGGAATTGAAAACATAGTAAATGAATAGTAAATCATGTTGGAGTTGAGATTAATAATGGATTAATCTATCTATTTATCTATCTATCTATCTTTCTATCTACAAAAGTGAAAATGCATGTTTGCCTGCGTGTGTCTCTGTGTACATTTCCCTAACAAATAAATCTGTGAATTTTCGGTCTACAGACTCAGGATTTTACATAAGGGTTTTTTTTTTACATGGGGATCACAACTTATCAACGTCCGTAAGCAACACGGGGATAAGGGCTATTTTGTGTACAATAATCAATGGGATAATATCGTAGTAATAGTTGGTATTGGATCTTGGATAAAACGTCTTCCTTAAGGGGGCGATTAATCAGGAAATTGTTTATGCTGGACTTGCAGACGTCCAAGTTGTAGTCAGGTGGGAAACAGGCAAACGGAAGAGAATTCCACAGGCGTGCACTTCTCAGAAAACAGCTATGTTTATGGAATCTACGTTTTGATTTAGGCACAGATAAAGAGTGGGGGAAATTACAGACAGTAGTTTTAGCTAGACAGGTGTTTATCATGAAGGATTGGCGAGTGGAGACCAGAGATTGAGCTCGGACGAGCACTTGCCATGGAAATAACGATAAAACAAAGACAGGCTCGCAACGTCTCTTCTGTGGGAGAGAGGTTGCAGGGAAGAGAAGGGAGCATCCCCCACTAAGCCACGACATCTATTTTGTACTTTGTACAAGCAGGATAGGCTGTTTTTTTGAAGCTCTAGCCCAGATGAGGCAGCAGTACTCCATCTTTGGGCGTACTTGGCTTTTATAGAGGTAGAGAATTGCATCAGTAGTGAGATAAATTCTAGAGAGGAAGAAGGATCCTACCATTTTCCCAGCGGCCCGGGCAACAGACTTGATTTCAGATTAGGAGTAAAGGTCAAACCCAGGAGCTTGTCAAAACATGAAGCCTCCCCAAGACGAGAGCCATCCATTTCAATTGATGCTAGATGAGGAACAGAGCGTTGATGATGTAAAGTTAGGAGCTTGGTTTTAGATGCATTAAAAATAACCAGCCATCTCTTCCCCCACGGAACGACACGCTCAAGATCAGAGGAGAGGGAATCTGAGAGAGCTTTGTCATTTACGGCCTTTGATGTGTTGCCGTAGAGTGTCGTGTCATCAGCATAGATTTCAATGAATGAATTTAGTATGTGTTTTGGGAGATCATTGATGTAGATCAGGAAGAGAGTTGGGCCCAGGATGGACCCCTGGGGGACTCCAGCATTAATACTGTGGGCTTCAGATTTCTGCCCATCAACCACTACTCTTACCAGCCTATCAAAGAGAAATGATTTAATTATTGAGAAAACATTTCCAGTAATCCCGTAGCTGAAAATCTTGTGAAGTAGGCCCTTATTCCAAACATTATCGAATATGATATGTCAAGAGTAATTGCCCTAGAAAGGAAGCCTTTGTCGAGAATTCACTAATCCTATGAGATATAACTGATAGCACATCTGTGGTAGATCTAGCAGAACGGAAGCCATATTGCATGTCACTAAGGAGGTAATTTCTGCTGAGGTAGTTTACTACTACTTTATTTAATATGGATTTCGGTAACTTACTCATGACACACAAGAGACTTATTGGTCTGTACTGAGAGGGGGATGATTTATCATCTGAGTTCTTAAATACAGGGCATACTTTTGGAAAGCACTTCTTCTTAAGGCAACGCTTAAACAGTTTCGTAAGTATGGGAGCAAGTTCTGGTTGAAGCTTTTTTAACACTATAATTGGAATGCTGTCAGGGCCAGTTGCTTTACTGGAATCAAGGTTCTTGATTAGTTTGGCGACCTCGTGCAAAGCTATGTTGTCTGTTGTAGGAGGAAATACGGGGAGTTGATGCCCTTCATCGCAGAAGGTAGGGTTAGCTGCAAAGTTATTGGCAAATAGTTTGGCCTTGTCTGATGCTGATGAGATGACCTTAGGTTCAATGATGGTGGTTGGGATGGGACGCACGCTTCTGTTCAGGATCCTGTTTGCTATTTGCCAAAACTGGTGGGAACCAAGCCGCTGCTCAGCTACTTTGGATTTGACGGACTGAGCATATAGCTCTCTTGCATTTTTTATTACTCTTTTACAGTGGTTGCTGGCAGTCCTGAAGGCAGCTTTAGTCTCAGTGCATCTATTACGTTGGTAGCTATGGAAAAAAGTGATTTCTGTGCGCAATGGCAGCTGCACATTCTTGGGAGAATCATGGTGGCTGTTATATTTTTGTTGGAATTTTTTGAATGGTATGAATCGGTCTATGCCTACAATTAATCATTCGGTAAAGCCTGGTACTATAGAGGATACATCCTTTTTAAACATGGAATGCAGAGGTCGATCAGATATGAATGTACGGAAGCTATCCAAGTCAGCCATAGAGTATCGATATACAGTACGGTGGAGAGGTATATCTGAAGACTTAGTACATTTCATTTTTATCTTAACTGATACCACTGTGTGATCGGAGGATCCCAGGGGAGATAGGACGGAACATGAACATAGCTCAGGGGAAGTTGTGAGAAAAATGTCTACAAGGCTTGCATACTGACCAGTAGTATCGGGCACAGGGGTGGGTTCATGAACAATATGAGTGAGGTCATAGGCAATGGCAAAATCATGACAGAACCTCCACTCATCATCTGTCTTATTTGAGTGGGTCAGCTATTTCACATTATGGACATTGAAGTTACCGCAAATGTGAATAGTAGCCGAAGGATGAGCAGACAGGATGAGGTCAATTTTCTCAGATATAATCCTAAGGACAGTAACCCCGTTGTTGTGGGGGCGATAGAGAGCAAATATGAATGCGGTGGTGTAAGCAAGTGCAACCCGGAAGCACATATAAGGTAAATTAGGGTCTTCTCTTGAGATATTTCTACCACACCAGAAGCCATCTTTAATGTAGGCGCATATTCCATGCCCATGGCGATCTTGGGGGTCAGATTTAGATGTTAAGTTAGAGTATTCTTTTTATTATGAACTCAGCTTGGGAAGTGGTCAGCTCTATGCCAGTTTCGCTTAGAAAGAATAAGTCCGGTTTCCTCTCAGGTAATTGGGTTTCAACCTCTGTAAGGTTGGGTACTGAGATTTGGAAAAATCTCTTTAATTCGTTTTTGGCTAGAGATTTGGCTGTTGACGGCAAAATGTTCAACGATTTCACCTTTTAAAACTCTACAAATCTCCCCCGCAAATTTTTGGTCTAAACACTTAAAATGTTAAATGTTGGTTAGTTTGACATGGATCAACTTTTTAATTTGATTTGAGCCCCAAAATATAAATATGAAGGGGTCAAAATTGGGGTCAAATTTAAAAAAAAAATAACCTCCGCGGTCTCTACGAAATTACTCAGCCAATTTCTGATCTAGACATTTGAAAATTTTTAAGAGTATTTACAGATATGGCAAGCTTTTCAGCGAGTTGGATCGAAAATTTGAGCTTCCAAGGGTCAAAGTTCAAAAGAGTTGGCATTTGCGGTTTGTAGCAAACTTCTCAGCCAATTTTATGTCTAAACTTTTGAAATTTATACATAACGAGTATTCAGACATGCGACAACATGAAAATGGGGTGAAAATTTGGCTGCCAAAGATCAAAGTTCAAACATTTGACTTTTGCAGATTCTACCAAATTCCTCCGCCAGTTTTGGGTCACATGACCTGAAATTTTAGATGTAGGTAACTGGGATATAGGGGAAACACTTTTGATTCGACACCAAAATAATTAATGTTCATCATCAGATGAGGGACTCCTTGCCCGAACCAATGTGACTCTTCCCCTCCAGTTTCCTCTCTTTCATCAGCTGCCTCAGATCTTTAGGTTCACAGTTAGCGTCGTGTGCTATTTGCTGAATGTACGTGGATCTAGGTCGCTGTATCGCGGAGTCCAAAACATCACCAACCAATTCATGTGTGCTCCTCATACAATAACCAGCAAATCGTAGGCGGCTTTCTCTGATGGCAATATATATGACAGTAAGGTTGCCTTAAAGTTGCTGCTTTGTGGGATGATTTTGTCAAGATATATTTAATACTGTTCATAGCATACGGGTGTATGTGCCGTCTAGTTTTCTTTCCAATCTTTTGCTGAGTGTCCAAGTTGTAGCACCGTAAACAAGGACAGACTCTACCACTGCCCTGAAGAACTGCCTTTTCAGTTTGTTAGTTAGTCCTGAAGTCCATGCTGAACGTAGCCCATCCAATGCGGCCCATGCTTTGGAGATGCGAATTGCGATATATGTGGAAGCTATGTTTCTGCCCAGATATGTAAACTCAGCAACTTCTTTTAGTGTTGATCCAACCAGAGCCTTGATTTCTCCTTTCACATTGAAAGTCATAAACGTTGTCTTATCCGCATTGTTGTGAAGACCAATGCCATTTGCGGAGTTTTCTAGCTTACGTAACAGTGTTTGCGCATCAGCAGTGTTGTTCGCAAACAAAGCAATATCGTCTCCGTAATCTGCATCAGTTATGTGTGCTGATTGATGACGTCTGTTTCTGGATACATTTAGGGTGAAGCCTAGCGTGCTGTGTATATACATAGAGGTACGAAGTACAATATATAAAATAATATATATATATATATATATATATATATGTGTGTGTGTGTGTGTGTGTGTGTGTGTGGGTGTGGGTGGGGTGTATATATAAATGTTAGGGGCCAGAATCGGGGTCAAAGTTTTAAAAAATGACTTTAGCGGTATCTACAATATTATTCAGACAAATTTTGGTCTAAACAGTTGAAATCTTACATAAAGTGCATTCACACGTAGGGCAAGTTATGAACAGCATATAGGGCCCGAGCAAACCCAGGCAGAAATGCAAGTTGTAAATAAACTTGGTGTTAAGAGTATTAGAAAATTAATAGTAAATAATTTTGGGTTAGAGATTAATAGTTAATTAAGAGTAAATAAGTTTGGAGTTAAGAATAATAGTAAATACGTAGCAAATGTATTTGGTGTTTTAGATTAATATAGTGAATTAATAATAAATAGGTTTTGAGTTGAGAATAATAGTAATTTAATAGCAAATAATTTTGGGTTTGAGATTAATAATGAATTATTAGTAAATAGGTATGGACTTGAGAAACATTAGTAAATTAATAGCACATAATTTTCGGTGTGAGATCAGTAATGAATTAATAGTAAATAAGTTTTGATTTATGGGCAAAAGTAAATGTTCATCAAATAATTTTGGATTGGATGTTTATAGTAAATTATTCGTAAATAAGTTTGGAGTTAAGAACAATAGTAAATTATTTACAAATAATTTATGCTTTGTGATTAATAGTGAATTATTAGTAACATGTTTGGAGTTGAGCAAATAGTAAATTAGTAGCAAATAAATTTGGGTTTGAGATTAATAATGAATTAATAGTAAATAGGTTTGGAGTTGAGAGCAATACTAAATTAATAGCAAATCATTTTGGGTTGACATTATTAGTGAATTAATCTATCCATATATCATTAAAAGTGAACGTGTCTGTGTGTGGCTGTGTGTTTGTGTGTGCATATTTCCCTACGCAATAATTCTGTCAATTTTATGTCTGCATACTCGAAATTTGATATACAGGGTACTGAGATTTGGGAACATTTTTGTAATCCGTTTTCGGCCAGAAATTTGGCTGTTAAGGGGTCAAAGTTCAACGATTTGTACCTTTGAGAACCCTACCAAACCTCCGCGAATTTTAGGTCTAACGGCTTAAAATTTTAGATATAGATTTCTTGGACATGAATATAAGTTAGGGGTCATGATAGGGGTCAAATTTTAAAAAAGTAACAGCCTTTTGTTTTTGGCTCAACATACACCTCCAAACACCCGGGCAACGCCGAGCTGAAATGCTACTATATATATAATAATATATATATATGTATATATATATATATATATATATATATACTTACATATATGTATGTATATATACATACCCCCACACACACACATATATATGTATGTATATATATATATATATATATAAAGTTATTCATATTTTTAAACTAGAAACATGCTAAACCCTAGATGAATAAAATCAAACGTTTTGCTCTTCTTGTATTTAAGTCAATATATAATAAAGATAATCTTTAGTACTAGAACCTTTATTTGAATATTCATTCATTTTGTTACGTGATTCTAATTCTAAAAAAATGATCTAACATTAATGGATCCTTAAAAGCAATTTAGATACACAGAATCTTGCTAGTTTTTTTAATTACTTCCACTCAATTTAATGCAAATCATCTTATGTTTATTATACAACCAAAGGTTGTGCACATAGTTTGTTCCCTAAAATCCCTTACAAATAATAAAAATATAGCCATATTAAAATAATAATAAAAGATAGCTATATTTATGAATTGATTTCCAATAATTATGGTTTATATTTTATAACATGAACATATACAGACATTTTCTCATATAGATTCCATAAACTAATTGCTTCCCTTAAAAGAATGTAAATTAAATTATGTATTTTTTCATGCTTACGCCTAGCCTCCGTATTTGCAAATAAATAATGATCAGTTACTTAGTTTGGGGAATATCCCGTACATAAAATATAAACGTAAACACACATATACCTATATATATATATATATATATATATATATATATATATATATATATATGCAGAAAGGTAGTAAATGACAGCCAGAGACCAATCCAGACATTCAGTATGAAAATACTGATAACGTTGTGAATTTTTAACCAAGACGAATTGACTGCTCCATCTTAAGGTGAGTTTTGCAGTAGCGTCACATGTCAAATGTTTATGAACTACCATGATACAGTGTCTGTTGTATAGACTGTTTTAAAAATTATTGTGCGTAGACAGGTAAGATCTCACTGAAACATTTAATTACGTAAGGAAAGACCGGAATAAATACAGGTATGCATCGTTGATTTTTGTTACACTTCTGCAGTAATATCAGTAACTGAAAAACCGTATAGAAGTGGCAATAGTGCACCCATCTAACATTTTGTTGTGTTATTTGTTATACTTATTTATCAGAAGACTATCATCATGCAAATATTAGTACTGCAATCTCTAAGACTATTACAACGAAGTTTGTAATTTGGAAATTAAGGATAATAGTTCAATTATCTTTTACATGGTGGAACGATAAAAGTGTCATCCCAAAGAAAACAATACCACAGCTTTATTTTTAAACTTTTCTTTGAAAAATTATTTAAAGTAACTTGATTATGTAGTCGAGCTGACATCTTTTTAATGTAGCCGTCATTAGCCTCAGACAGCGCCTCGATAGGGGTCCTGAACTGGGACTACACCTATTCCACAACACCGGCGAGACTTCGGTAGTTACCTGGCAATCAGGCTGTCTTTGTTGTTGTGGGAGCTCATATTTGCGATGTTCTCGAAGTATGACCAAACAAATAAGTGCAACGGGTTTAGGTTGAGAGGGAGGGAGCCAGTGAGGGAAGGGTATAAAATCGTAGAACTCCTTCTGAAGCCAACCCTATGCCTCTTTGGACTTGTTAGCCGGCGCCGAGGCGTATTGCCACGACCAGAGTGTGCCAGAGGCAACCTGATTGCAGGAGGGGATCATCACACTCTTCAACACACCCAAGCACACTTCGGTGTTGACTTTCAACTGACTTCAAAGAGGTGAAATGGCATGATGTTACCTTCACTTGAAACTACACCAAGTACCATAACAGTGGCCGGAAACTTTGTTTTAATCATTCTGGACACGTCCCTATTATTCGTGGCAATCCATCGAGGCATGTGGAGGATGCTGGCAATGGTTCTGTTGCCATAACTTGAATTGATAGCGAGCATGTCCGATCTCCCCCATTGAGTATTGTCTCACTTTCAGACATGATACAAGGTCCCTATTGCTTTTAGGATTCGTATACCACTGCCCAACCTGTAGATGGTATGCAACAAAAAAAGTAACCGGGTTTTCATCAAACAGAAATGGAATCATGTAGTCTATTTTAGGGTGACAATTTTATCGTTCCACCCTGTACTGAAGTAGCTAAATATTCTATTCTAAATGATCTAACCAAGAATAGGAATTGATCCTGAGAGAGAGAAGACGACAAATGCAGTAAATATTATTTCAAGTCTAAATTTTTCAAGATAACAAGAAAATAGTCCACAGCCACTATGAAGGAATAATATTGAAAAAATGCAAGAAAATATAACATTGCTTTAAAAATATAATTTTCAGATGAAAAAATCTCGACTGCAGGTGGATTTCTAAAACGTGGAAATAACAGCTCTATCACAAAATCGACAGTTCAGCCTTAAGAACATTCAGCATAAAACATTCTGATCAAATTACGGCCTTTGATGTTGTGGATGCTGAGAGAAATGAAATTCATACGAAATTCTCCAAATCTAGTGCAAATATCAATATTAACACTTACTACAAGTGTGTGAGATATCAGGTATTGTTATGGCGTTAGGCAAACTTCACAGATGATAACTATCTATAGAGACAAGAGAGTGATCCATATCAAACTGCTAACAAATAAAAAATAAAAGACGTTCTTAGTTCAAATCATACTTTTACAATTTCTGATAAATCATTTTAATGTCGGAAATTATGCTTATGTCCAGATGTGAACATTTAGTATCCTGCTAATTAGAGGGTTTGAAATGTTACAAATAGAACAGTACACAACAACGTCGTATCACTTAAATATATTAAAATAATCAGGTTACTTGTTTTTAAGTTTCATTAGCAATAATAATATATAGAGTTCAAACAGTTTCTATTATATAAATTTACTAGTGGAAATATATTTGCATGCTTTTAAATAAACTAATTCATCATAGACCGTTTCTTTCTCTCTGCCTCATTTCTAGTAATGCATCTCACTATATTTCTTCTCGTATAAAGTTACAGGCTAAATAGCCTTATAACCTATGCTGCTGTTCTTTTTATTAATAATCGACTATTCTAAATATGTAAACGTTTAACTTCTTCTAAACACTGTTTACCATAAGAGGTGTAGTTCAAATAACATATTGTAAAGCAAAGTGAATGAAACAGATATACATTTTGTAAGCAATGAATCCCTTGGAAAGTAAATTGTGATCAACTGCTTATTGCACTAGTTAAATACATAGTTTTAATTGAAAAGTGAAAAATCATACAATTTCACGCACGTACACGTATGTGTACAGATGTATGTATATATACCGACATATGTATTGTCAAAATATAATTATGCTTTGAAACATGTTTCGTCGTCTACGACTCATAAAAGTTGTTTAATCTAGCAAGATTCGAAATTGTCCCGATGTCGGATCTCGCTAGGTTTTGCTACTCTAATGAGTCGTTGACGACGAAACAGGTGTGAGTGGATGATTATGTTTTAACAATACATATGCCGCTCCCCATTGGTCAGAGGGAAAATTATTCCCAACTTGCATTCATGTGAAAATGCCCTTTTATATAAATAATTGAATTCATTCAAAAAGTATCGCATAGCAAAAACAAATAACATCTGTATACACGCGAACCCACACACGCGCACACACACACACAAACGCACTCATATCTATATATCTATACAAGTGAAAGTGTTTGTGTGTGTATCTGTGTGCCTGTGGGCCTTTGTACGCAATAACTAGGCCACTTTTAAGTCTACAGACTCGAAATTTGATATACAGGGTACTGAGATTTGGGAAAATCTTTGTAATTTCTTTCGGCCAGAAATCCGTCTGTTAAGGGGTCAAAGTTCAACGATTTGACCTTTGAGAACTCTAAGAAACCTCCACCAATTTGAGGTCTAAACACTTGAAATTTTCGATATACGTTCCTTGGGCATAGATCTAACTTAATAACTTGATTTGAGCCCCAAACAATAAATGTAAAGGGGTCATAATAGAGGTAAATTTAGACAATTGACCGCATTTTTTTGCTCAACCTACACCTCCAAACACCCGGGGAACGCTGGGCTAAAATGCTAATATATATATATATATATATATATATATATATATATATATATATATATATAGAGAGAGAGAGAGAGAGAGAGAGAGAGAGAGAGAGAGAGAAAGATAATACATATAGTACATATACCTTTTTGGTTTCAATATTTACTCCAACCATTATTAATATTTGAGTAGAACTTTTTAGCAGTATCATTCAAACAGCACCGTGTTTGAATGATAACGTGGCAGTTTTAGTTATTTATAACCGCTTTAAACCTTCGCCATTCACTCATTTTTCGACCAAATTTCAAACAATTATTACGGTTTATAGATAACCCTCTTAGTTATATTGCGAAAAACATTTCAATTTTCGTTCAGTAAAACAAAAGATATGATGAATTCAGTTGTGTTCAAAATCGTAAAAAACGTAAGGAGGTGAGCCACGTTTTTTTATGACTGGAGTTCCATAGCAACCACATCGCTTCAGAGAAGTAACAAGTGAAACATAGAATGAAAGCATGAAAGGGAAATAATTGGGGGATTTTATTGAAAGCAGACGAGTGCCGTATATTGTTATTATGTATGTGTATGTGGGCAGAAAATACGACTGAAATTAAATAAAGAACAAGTAAATCTACTAGAAGTCGGGGAAAATCATGAATATTTTTATTACAATAGAAAAATGCGTGTATGAAAATTAATAGGTTAAACTTAAACATGGAAAAGTAAAAGACTAGTTGGTAAAACTGGAAAAGAAAAGGACAATATATTCTAGTAAAAAATATAATTAATTTATAACTTGAAATATTGCAGAATTAAGATTTATTTTTAAATTTTATTTAAAACATTTTATAGTCAATTCTTAATGCTGCAATATTTTAAGTTATATTTTTCTTAATAATTTACTAGAATATCTTGTCCATTTCTTTTCCAGTTTTAATAACTAGTCCTTTACTTTTCCTTGTTTATGTTTAACCATATTACTTTTCATGCACGCATTTTTCTATTGTAATAAAAGTATAGTCCTCCTAAATGAGCTATTGACAAACGTTTGTGCTTTATCATATTTAATACGTACGGTTCTTTTTAGCCGACTGTTGATAATATATTTTATACTACTCTGTATATTATAATATGATTCACGTATGCTTAGTAAATATATGTTGCAAATCGCTTCTTGCAAATCTGATAGATTTCAAAAGGAATAAGAATAGAACTTAAATCTACTAATATATTCCTACCCGCACTCGAAAACGTTCGAGCCACAACTAATAATCTAACTGTACACAATGTGGCCGACATATTGGCGATATATTCTATATGATATCTCATAGCAAATAAGCTATAATAACTTTTAACGCATACATAAAAGTTTACATCAACACTGTTAACCTCACATTTGTGTAGTTTGATACATTTTACGTTGCATTAATGAGTCAGTGGCTCAGTAGCACTACTGAATCTTATCCTTCGAATCCCCAGCTATGAAATAATATTAAAATTTCAATGCGAAGCATTCGAAGTTATTCTCAGCTCTTGTTTATGACTTACACACAGTCACCCTTACCAAAGCAGAATACAAAACAAACATAACACACGTTTCTATTAAAGCATGTTCTTTTAAATTGGTTAACGAACCTATGCAGAAACCCCTAACACAACGTAGGGAGAAAATGGCAACCTACAAGATGGAAAAACACCTCGTCAGAATCTCAGTTATGTTTGACTTTAATGACAACGCCGAAAATGCATTGAATGTTTCTTGTACGACGTAGCATCCATCTACGAAACAAAAATTAAAGTTTTTTTTTTTCGTATAGATAGATCCAATACTCGGTTAAATGCACACACATATAAAATCACAAAACGGACTTTAAATAAATAAAAATAAAAAAACTTGAATATTACGTTTCTAAATCTTTTAAATGAGGATTGGTTATTCGTATTAATAAGATTCAACGGACTATTATTCTCATCTTGATTATCATTTTTACAACTTTCCGGTCGATGTAACCTCCAACCTTCTTCAGGCGATGCAACCACCGACCTTCTCTAGGCGATGTAACCTCTGACCTTCTTCAGGTGTACCTTGTTGAATGTTTCTGTCAGACCTGGGAATTTAGGCGATATTTCGAACGGAACCCTTTATTTACTTCACGTGGGTAACATGTTCTTGTTCCGTATACCATGACTTGATTATATTCACAGGGTTGGATACTAAAAACTAAAATTGCGAATCATTTTGGACCTGATAGCCGCGTGAAGTAAACAAAGGGTTCCTTTCAAAATTCCGTCGAAATTCCCGAGTTCGACAGAAACATTCCTGCGTTCGACAATAAATACATTCTCCTTGTAGGTCGATTCCAGTTTATTATAAAGTATTTTGATCCTTCGTGATAATCCGTTGCGTTTATAAACTCAAAGGATTATCGCGAAGGACCAAAAATAAATACATACATATCATCCTATACAATTATTACAACGACATCCGTATATCCTTTTATTGTATCTACTTTTATTTCATCTACTTTCTTTATCTATGCACCCAAAAAGATGTAATTAATTGTTAAATAAATTTTCTTTGTATGCGCTAAATAATAACATTACTTCGAATCAGATTTTATATTTTCTAATGACTTTTCCTCCGAGGAGATTAGCCTATATCAAAAACCCATGGGTTAATGAAAAAAACTGGTCTGTATTCTTTATTCCAATAACAAATTTATACACACAGACACACACACACACAGATATTTATATATGTGTGTGTGTGTGCGTGTATGTGTATGTTATTTAAAATATCGATAATACATGGACAACATGGTGGTATATTTACAACTATGTGTATTTATAGTTCTTCTATTATGTTATTTAGAAGAACCCATATATCTTACGTTTAGATCATCGCTGTTGAGAACTTGTGTTCGGCACAGGTATCTCAAATCTGTCCAACACGATATCCATTAGTTCGTACGCTGCAGTATTATTCTCCACAGCATCTGAATATCGCTTCCTCATCTACGTGCCTTTTGGGAATAATCTTTTTCCTCTTTACTATGTAAATCATATTCCCAATCGATTTAATCACTATCCTTGCTTCTAAATAATAATATTTGTTCTTCGACATCCGAAAGAAACCCTTTCCCTCTTTCTTCGAAGCGTATTGTCGTTATTATTATTTTTTTCATGTCCTGGCTTTGTATAGGTGAGCAACAGTTTATAGAACCCCGTTTTAACTTTTTTGCTAAAATTTCTTCTACTGGCGCCATAGAAGATAGAACATTGTTATTTGTAGCCGTCGTATATATTTGGGAAAATTCTTCAATAAAGCATTTGGTAGGTGTTCATCCCGACTTGAAAAAGATATCTTTTAAAAATATTTGTGAATCTTGCGGAATACGAATTGCTTTCCGGAAATACGGTGCAATCATAGAATAATCTACTTCAAGTTAAACAGAATTCTTAACATTCACTAGTATGGAACGCTGTTATTCTCTGTGTGTTAAAAAATCAGTACAGTTTTAACATCTCGCAGTTATAGTTATCATACTTTTTCGACCACCCCCACCAACTTCTTTATCTCGAAAATAATGCTTTAGCATTAGTTGTTATAGTATTCAATATACATCCGTAAATTGCTTGGACGTGTTATTATATTTTTACATCTCTCTCTCTCTCTCTCTCTCTCTCTTTCTATATATATATATATATATATATATATATATATATATATATATATATATATAAAATATAACACGGAAATTACATAATTGTCGATGCAATAATTTATTTCAACCTTATGGTATTTTCAAGCATCTAAATCAGACAATTACATTTTTGATACTGAAAAAAAGGAAAGAAAAGATCGGGCTTCGACCCTCAAAAAACACGAGGGGGTGTTAGTAGCAATCCACTTAATACATTTTATAGAGAGGGTGGTAGGGATTTTAAAAAATTAAAATTAAAAATAACAAATAAAAATATTAGATTAGACACTTATAAGCGGCAGCTCGATGTAACCATAGATATACACACACACACGCGCAACACATATACATACACCTACACCCACATACACATACACACACACGCCTCTAAAATGTACGTTCTTACACGTAAATGCCTTGACACGCGTTTACTAACCTAGGAAGAAAGGGGCGAAAGTATGCGGATATATAGTGAAAGAAATAGAACAGCGCGTAATGGAAAAAGAAGAAAAAAAAGAGAGGAAGAAAAACAGAGGAGACAGTGATCAAATGTTAACTGTCATATTAGTCTAGAAACTCTGAGAAAGATAATGGAAAGAAAATGGATGTTATATAATTGTTATCCCTAATAGTGACAGCCCCATGGTATCGAAAATACATAAAAAATTAGTAAGAGCCTTCAAATACCTAGGATTTGAAATAGATATTACCCCAAATTGTAAAGAAGTTAATTATCTAGACATAACTCTAGACTTAAGAAAGGGGATAAACAAGCCGTTCAATAAAGATAATAACACACCTACTTATATTAATACTAGATCTAACCATCCAAGTTGCATAATTAAACGAATACCTAAAACGATTAACACTAGGATTAATAAACTTTCGGCTAACAAAGAAATTTTTGAAGCAAATAAAAAATTATACAATAGAGCACTAGAGATAAGCGGATACAGTGAAAAACTCACATATATTAAGAAGGAAAATAAAAATAAAAATAAATCTAAGAACAGAGGCCGGAAAATAATATGGTTTAATCCCCCTTACTGTCAACTATCCAACATAAACATAGGGAAAGTATTTTTGAACCTAATAGATAAGAATTTTACCATAAATAATCCACTTAGGAAGACATTTAATAGAAAAACAATTAAAATAAGTTACTCGTGCACTAAAAACATGGACAGAATAATTAGCACTCATAATAATAAAATATTAAACATCTCTAATAGAAATAAGGCTACAGTAGACAAATGTAACTGCCAAGTGAAAAATAACTGCCCACTGGACCGTAATTGTAAAGTTGAGTGCGTGGTTTATAAGGCCACGATCCACCCAGAAGATAATAACAGGGACAAAAAAGTTTACTTCGGTATCTCCGCCGGAAGCTGGAAACAACGTTTTTATGACCACAAACATTCTTTCAATAACCCAGAACTTAAGAATTAAACCGAGTTAGCTAAACAATGGTAGTTATTAAAAAATGAGAATCGATCCCCAGTGATTTCATGGTCAATCCTATGTCATTCAGACGTTCAAAACGGCTTTAGGCAGAGATGCAGTTTATGCCTCGAGGAAAAAATAAGAATCCTGAAGTACCAACACAATAATCTCCTAAACAAACGAGATGAACTGATGGCCAGATGTAGACATAAATGTAAATTTAAAATAACCAATAAATCTAGATCCGGCAAACAGAGAATTCTATAATGGTAAAGACACCGAATCTAACACCACTAGATTATTTACGATAAACCCTAACACCCCACCCCACTGGCAATTATAGTGTTGTCCGGTATATACTCGATAATAACTACTTTATGGTTTGTTGTCCGAAATCTAAGTTAGGTATTTTTTCCCCGAAGTACCTGTTTTATCCAAATTACTTATAAATAAATGAGATAGCCTTAAGAAAATAATTTTTCTCTGCAGATAATACATTAGTTATTAAACTGAGTTAAATCAAAAAGACCAAATACTAGAACTAGATATTATTAGATTTGATACAAATCAACACAAAGATATAATTATTTTACTTATTTCTTTATGCGTGCATGAGAATACTTTTGTTGAACGGAGTGAATAAAAGTATATATTAACCGAAACTAGATACGTCCTATCGAATTGGGGGCGGCCAATATTACAATTGTCAACTTCTTAATCAATTAAGAATTGAAATATAAATTATTTACATGAAAATATATAAAATATTAAATACATAAGACTCAATTTTTTTAAATTCATAGTATTATATTACAAATACAATATTTAAATGAATTATAAGATAATATTTATTTCTAACTAATTTTTACATAATAACATACAGATAGTTTTAAAACTTTGTATATAATATTCTTTTTATTTTTATTTTTATTTTCTTACTTTTATTATTTTTTATTTATCTTTTAATATACCTACTTTCCATGACTCAATTAACTATAGGACGCGTGTATAACATCCATTTTCTTTCCCTTATCTTTCTCAGAGTTTCTAGACTAATATGACAGTTAACATTTGATCACTGTCTCCTCTTTTTTTCTTCCTCTCTTTTTTTTCTTCTTTTTCCATTACGCGCTGTTCTATTTCTTTCACTATATATCCGCATACTTTCGCCCCTTTCTTCCTAGGTTAGTAAACGCGTGTCAAGGCATTTACGTGTAAGAACGTACATTTTAGAGGCGTGTGTGTGTGTATGTGTATGTGGGTGTAGGTGTATGTATATGTGTTGCGTGTGTGTGTGTGTGTGTGTGTATATCTATGGTTACATCGAGCTGCCGCTTATAAGTGTCTAATCTAATATTTTTATTTGTTATTTTTAATTTTAATTTTTTAAAATCCCTACCACCCTCTCTATAAAATGTATTAAGTGGATTGCTACTAACACCCCCTCTGGCTTTTTGAGGGTCGAAGCCCGATCTTTTCTTTCCTTTTTTTCAGTATCAAAAATGTAATTGTCTGATTTAGATGCTTGAAAATACCATAAGGTTGAAATAAATTATTGCATCGACAATTATGTAATTTCCGTGTTATATTTTTTACCTTATTGCTCTGTTTACCAAATTGAGCTCTCATACCCGGATTTCCTCTGGAATTATTCCATTATAACACTATATATATATATATATATATATATATATATATCAATCTATCTATATATATATATATATAAATCTATCTATCTATATATTTATCTATCAATATATCTATACTTATATATGGATATATATATCCATATACAAGTACACACATATATATATGTATAT
This sequence comes from Euprymna scolopes, assembly GCF_053919585.1. Taxonomy (NCBI): domain Eukaryota; kingdom Metazoa; phylum Mollusca; class Cephalopoda; order Sepiida; family Sepiolidae; genus Euprymna; species Euprymna scolopes. The sequence goes on along the minus strand of NC_136494.1, from coordinate 108,723,332 downwards.
GTATATATATATACATACACATATATATGTATATATATGTATATATATATATATATATATATATATATATATATATATATATATATACAGTGCCACGCAAAAGTATTGGATACATTACATTTTTCTTCATAACTTTAAAAATACAAAAGAAAGATTCTATACAGTCGCAGGGTAATTTGAATAAAGCTATTTTCTCTGCTGTTACTTTTGCGCATGAGCAAAATTAAAACTTTAGAGCTAAGACTCGCTTAATTATAAACCTTTCAAATCTATATGTCGGTAGCTTAGACTGTAACTATGCTGAAGAAATGTATAACAACTGAGACTGGCGTGCTAAACGCTTCGGGCTCAATTCCAGCATCCTATTCATATGTTTTATAACGTTTAAACTCTAACTACATGTTTATAATCAACAATAGAACATTAACTATATAATAAGAATAAATACGAAATCTGCATGAATTAAAATATAATATTTATGCTTATTTTCCGATTCGGCAACGCCTGGCGACATTGTAGTATATATATATATATATATATATATATATATATATATATGTATATATATATATATGTATATATATATATGTATGTATATATATATATATATATATATATATATATATATATATATATATATATATATATATAACGGGTTAATAAATCCCAACGAGAGAAAGATGTATATTTAAATAAGGGGGGGTCACCAACAATGTGTATTTTTAACATTATTTTATTGTTCCGTGTTTGTTTTTTCATTGAAAATTAGGTGTAGATCATTTTAATAATGTTTTTAAATCATTGAAATCGTTTTTAACGCGTTTCAGACGTTCTGCGAAGCATCCTCTTCAGAAAGTATTTAAAATGTAAGATATTTAGAATGTAAAATATTTAGAATATACTCAAAATGTGTTTAAAATGTAAAATATCATTTTCGTAGTTCATTTGAAATGTTTCTGAGCGGTAGAAACATGTGTGAATGATTCTACTTTTTATTCGTATGTTCAATTTATATTACTGGTTCGTTGGGATGGACTGTGGTCACTGCTGTCTTATATCTCTGTCTGTCGGTCTGTCTGTCTATCTATCTCTCTCTCTCTCTCTCTCTGCTTGTTTTTCTATTTATCTTTTTTGTTTTTTTTCTCATTTATTTCCTTTTTTACTCTTACTTGAGTGGAGGTGAGGGGTCCATTGGTACTTGGTCAACTGGGTGCATAAGGTGTGGTGCGTGTGTGTTTTCTTGTATTCGTTTGAAGAATGTGTGTTCTGTTTTAGGGTATTATAAAGTTATTTGCTTCCCATAGGAAGGCAACTGTGATCCAAGGTCGTTACTAACGTGTGTCTGAAGAGGGGGGACGCAGCTCCTCTGAAATAAAGGTAGGGGTGGTTTCATAAAATTTTGATATGTTTTTTTTTTGGATTCTAATATTATGTTGATTTAGATAAGGAGGTCTATTTAAAATATACGAAGGGGATTTTTAATGTTTCTATTTATTTATCTCCCCATATGAGTATGGCCAGATCCAGGATCGGTTCTTAGTGTGAGGAAGGTCTCGTTCCCCAGAGGGTAGGGAGCACTTGGAGGAGTATAGGTATGGGATTGGATAGATATGGAAGAAATATGTATGTATATATATATATATAAATATATATATATAAATATATGTATAAGTGTAGGCATTTAATTATTATAATAAAAAAAAATAATTATATATAAATATATATATATATATGCCCTGCTCTACTTTGATATTAGGCACTCTTGAATGAACCTCGTTAAACCTTATTGGTTAATTAACTTCTCGAAAACAATAAATCAGATTATATATATATATATATATATATATATATATATATATATATATATATATATATAAAGCAGGCATTATATTATAACATTATAAAAAAAGGGAAAAAGAAACCTGTAGCTTTTTTCAAAAAATAATTTTAACGTTTCGTCCCTATTTACCGTGAGAATGATTAAGATGATTGAGGAAAATAAACAAAATATCATGTTTGATATATTTTATTATCCTCAAACATCTTAGTCATTCTCCTAGGGGAATGCCCCGAAAATGAGGACGAAACATTTTTAATTTTCTAAAAAAGGCCACAGGTTATATATATATATATACATATATATACATATATATATATATATATATATATATATATATATATATATATATATATATATATACTGATCTGTAGTTATTTAAAAATAATTATAGTAATAATGTCATCGCATTTAAGAACACGGCTTTTATTGCTGAACACTCAGTTTATGTTAAAATCGCTTACATGTGAAGATCATGGTGTCATAATACTTAGATCAAAATGACGGCGATGATCGTGACATCCTACCCTGATGGTTCCGGAAAGGATGAAACACTAGTGTCTGTAGGCATTACAAAATATTATAGTATTTATAATAATAATTATATATATATATATATATATATATATATATATATATATATAGCTACTTAATTTACTCACATAAAATTAATATACGAAGGTATAGATTTATGCGTAAACTTGAAGTATTTACTTCAAAAGTGCTCAATACGTAGGTAGAGCTAGTTGGTAAGTTATGAAATGTATATGGCGATCAAGCTACACTGAATATTCCGCGTTCCATCCACTCTAGGGCGCTTCAGGCTTCTGAAGAGTCGTAGAGTGGATGAAACGCGGAATATTCAGTGTAGCTTAATCGTCATATACATTTTATAACTTACTATATATATATATATATATATATATATATATATATGTATATATATATATATATATATATATGTGTGTGTGTGTGTGTGTGTGTAGTTGTGGAGGTATTGACAGATAGATAGATAAATTAAGACAGAAAGGGCATGAAGTTAGAAAAAGGGGGAAAGTAGCTGAAAATTCACGTAAAAGAATTTCATGCCTTGCAAGAAAATAACAGTAGGATATTGAACTCTAAACATTCTTTTGTGCGAAGCTTTTTGTATTCATAACACATTCCATATTTTACGAAATCCTTAAAGAAAGATTATATTTGGATTAAGTCTATAACATTGATCGGACATTTTATATATATGTTCTCTCATTTTTTAGAAAGTATATGTAAGTGTGTATGTTTATGTTATTGCTACGGTTGTGACAACAGCATATTCTTCTTTATTGTTTTCACTCCTGCTTATATATCCGTTAATATAGTATATGTTTTTGTATAGATGGATATGGTTCTCGGTTGAATAAGATTATCTGTGTCGGATATATAGTCTAGAGTCAAAAGAATGAAAAGAATATTCTGTCGTCACAACCCGTGTTTTTTTATCCTATTTAAGGAATCTTTCATCACTGAAACATTCACCCTATTATACGTATTGCATTGTTTATTAAATACACACATTCCTAATTATAAATAAAGTGTTATTGCAAAGTAAAATGTTGTACACTACGAATTGAATGACCAACATTGACAGACATATCTGTGCAACTTGGAAGGACCTAGCTTTCCGACATCTACATTGCTTGACACCCGTTGCTCTACATCCGCGAACCATAAAATTAAATAGCGACTCAATTGCCATATTATCTTGAAAAGCACGTCGTTTCTCCTAACTCCATAACGAGGCAACCTAGAATTTAAAAAATTGGGTTGTACTTGATGACCCCTATGCACAAAAGCAGCAGCGCGCATAGGTGGAAGTGATGTAAATTCGATGGAATTGGAGATAGCCGTTTGCGCTATTAAAAGTACATAAGCAATATATATGAAATCCTCAAGCGTGGTAGTCATTCTTCCAACATAAAATAAAAGTATCAGTTTCTTACCAGCGGCTGCAACATCTCATTACTGGATTCTCTCCGGAAGCTATAAGCTCTTTATAATCTTGTTTTACTTTTGAAATAACAGATGTGCGCATGTGTTATTTCATTTCATTGCTTCAACGTGAGAATAAAAGTACTAATAAATTAGCGTCGATTCTTACCATTAAATTGTTCGAATCTGATTTTGATAAAAATATAAAGCTGTTCTGACATCAGATGTGTGCATCATTTTTATCTTCTTCCTCCTAATTACAGATTCCTGCAAGTATTCATAAAATAATTACAGTCAACTGACTTATATTAGATACATTAGTATAAATGTCATTTGGACTATTCACAACATGGTTGTACTCTTGTTTTATTATACAGGGGGGCAGAAATAAGATGTGTGTTTTAAATTGTTATTATAGAAGCGTAAAATATTAGGAACGCCATGTAAATTTTGTATGAATTGTTTTAATCTTATAAAATTGAAAAAATTACTAAAATATTGGTTTCGTATTTTCAACAAGATACAAGTCTATTTGGCCTTATCCCAGGAATGCCCATGGGGCTCTTGAGAGGGGAAATGTGTTAGCGCATGATCTTCTCTGTCCCCAGCACTGTGTTTTTATTATTTTCTATAACCCCTATAATAATAATTTCCAAAGCATCTGCCATTTTTGTTTCATCCTGTATAAGTTCAATATACGGACATTACGATACCCGGATTGTTTGGACCATATATCGAGTCACTTTATCTTATCAACAAAGTTACTTCATCTTATCAAAAAAGAAAAATAAATTCCTCACGCAGAATATTTCATCTTGATTTCTTTGCTTTCGGAATTGTCCTTATAACACTTTATTATATCTTGTGCGTGACACTATAATAAAACAGAGGGAGGAGCCGTGGCGAGAATTACTGTGGTAATTAATTGTTCATCTTTATTGGCGATTTCAATACACATGTGGTTTGACTAAATAATAGCAATAGATTTAGATCTTAATTATCATGAACAGTCATGGTATTACTCATTGAAGCCAATATCTTAGATGCATTTGATCTATGCAACGTAATAGAATATTTATAGCACTTCTAACGTAAACTGATGAATCAGCGATCACAGTGGTCAACAAAGCAACTAATTGATCTTTTTGGTCATTCTAAAACGAATGTTGGGTCTTCTACTAGGTTTATATTTGCGACATTATCGAGGTCTTATGTTGAAGGATTGATATATTAGTGTCGCTAATGATCGCCTTGCATAACTGTTTGTAGAGGATTATTATCACTAATACAAATGATAGAAGTTAGCGCAAAAGGCAGAAGCTTATTATTGAATATAATATTGCGAAGCATACCCCCATGTGAGCAGTGTTTAACTCATGATTAATATTATCCTAAACACCAGCAGCAAGAAAATATCTATTACAAATATTAACTTACTTTCGATGATCCCCATGAATAAATAATGAAGGCGTTTAAACTATGCCGACGTGTTTCAATACGATGTCAGTTACGGTATATGCACCAGAATTATTAAAGTATTGCATAAAAAGAATCGTAGGTTGAAATGGTCTTGGGGGCATGCAATTGGTACTTTGCGACTTAAGTATTTTCCGGGTATTTTGAAGTTTATTTACGCTTCCCAACATATTGTCTCCTTTAGCGAATAGTGGAGTACTACGTGTATTTAATATATTCACGTACAATACCAAATGCATGAGAGATTTTATAGTCGACATTTGGCACGTTCTTTTAAAATAAAATACCACAAAACAGTTAATGCATCAAGTGCAGTAACTACAAGATCATAGATATTCTTAATCGTAAAAAGCACGTTTACTCCCCGCGAATGAAAATCTTATTTGTTGTAAACTTACTTACTTATTATTATTGATTTATTTGTACGTTATTTAGCGATGCTATTAAGGCACGTGATTGGTACTTTTGTATTATTCGCAATATACTTACCACAAATCAGATAGCCCAACTTAAAATTAAAAATTATCATTTATTATTCTTGGTATTCATTGTGTCTTAGATGAGAATATATGCTGAACAACCGATTGCCAAGACACGTCCACAATCAATTGCCACGACTAATAACACTCTAAAACTGATTGCTTCTCGTTCAAACACCGCGTTTAACATTCACAGGTAACATGATTTGGAACAACTACATTGGAGACATTTTCAAGGTTGATGCAAAGAATCTAGACTTACACTATCGTCTTAGAAAATTCTTACCCTCTGAGATTATTCTATGTCATTATAATGTCACTATTCGCCCAGGCATGGAGTATTGTTGTCACATCTGAGCTGATGAACTTACCACGTGCCCTTCTCTCTTGTTTTAAATTTCTCCAATCTATCAAGCATATTGCAAACTATGTCCCATCGTCCCAATGTGTAATCTCTGTGTTTGTTTTATTAGTTGTTTTAATGTAATGTCTTCTGATGAAATCATAGCACTGCCCCCCTAGAACTACATGAGCCTGATAAACCGACCAGCAGCAAAATCATACCCCTTCATTGCTGAGGCCCTAGAGTCCGGAAAGTTTGTTATTCTAATTGTGTTTCTCCTTAAACTAATAGACTTTAGAATAGCACATTTTCTTTGCTGATTGAAGCTAATGATATCTGACCTTTGTCCCTTTACCTTATCAGAAGATGATTGGTAAACAAGAACACATCATGAAACAACAAATAGTAAGAAAAAAACATATGAGTAAACAAAATCAAAACGTTATTCTTACCTTGCAACAAATATAATGAAGTTTTGGGTGAAATGAACGAATATGCCATCCAGTTTGTCTGTTTTTTGTTGGTTTTTTTTACACGGTGGTCACCACTTATCAAGGCCCGGAAGCCACTCAGGGATAAGGGTTATTGCAAGTACATTACGTTAGAGTGGAGATTTGATGAATTGTTTACTTAAAGGGGCGGTTCATTAGGAATTTGTTAACGTTGGACTTGAAGATATCCAAGTTGTAGTCAGGTGGGAAGCAGGCAGACGGAACAGAGTTCCACAGGCGTGTAGTTCTAAGAAAGAAGCTTTGTTCATGGAATCCACGTTTTGATTTAGGCACAGATAAAGAGTGGGGGAAATTTTTCACAGTGGATTCAGCTAGACGGGTGTTTTTCGTGAAAGATTGGCGAGAGGGGGACCAGAGATTGGAGTTCAGACGAGCACCTGCCATGGAAATAACGATAAAACAAGCATAGGCTCGCAACGTTTCTTCTGTGGGAGACAGGTTGCGTGGTAGAGAAAAGGGCATCCCCCACTAAGCCACGAAGTCTATTTTGTACTCTGTCAAGGCAGGATAGGCTCTTTTTAGCAGCTCCTGTCCAGATATGGCAGCAGTATTCCATCCTTGGACGTACTTGGCTTATATATAGATAGAGAATTGTATATCTTAATTTTCCCTGTATATTTTACCATCCCGTATTAACTTACAACATTGTTGTTAAAAGGTTACTTATTAGGTATTTAAAACTATTCTTAACTGTATTGTATTCTGGTTTCCATATATTATTGAGCTGTTAAAATGTAATCTAGAACAACTCTATAAATAACAATATAACGCGTAGTGTTATTAAGACAATCGCAGATACTAGTCTTATACTTCTTCGAATTAGAACTGTGTATGGAAGCGCAATAAAATGACGTTTATATATGCTTAGGCCACCATAAAATATTTTCGGTAAAAAACTTCGCATTCCCATATTGGATGTTTCTGTAAGCAACCATTCATTCATAATATTTTTTTGCAAATGAAGCAGGAAGGAATATGCTTATCAGTCATAAAAGAAAATAATTATAAAACCGAATGAAATGCATAAATGAAAACCTGTTTTTACTAAGTTACAAGAATTGTGCTAGGTGAGACGATGAGTGGATGGGTCATATCTAATCAGTTGGTTTACTGCGACCCCATTTCCTCATATGCTCAATAACTTGGTTGTCATCCTTTTGCATTAAGGATTATCCACATTCCTTAATAGTTAAGTTCATACAGATCACAGTAAACAAGAATTATTTGTTTGTTTTTGTTTTGTTGTTTTGTTTACTGTGTTTTGACTATTTTCTTGTTTACTTAATCTTTTATCCGTCCATTTTGGTGAAAGATTTTATGTTTCAAACCGTTTAGGTTACCCGATGAAGGTTATTATTTGACTGAAAGAGTAGCCTTGTTATTGTCGTAACAATGTAATTTGTTTACTTAAAATTAAATAAAAATATAATTCGCTATTTTTATGGAGTACTTTCAATAACCTCGTTTAATGTATTGCTTTTACTATTGGATACATTTAACTTGGAATAATCAGATATATATATATATATAAATATATATATATATATATATATATATATATATATATATATATATATATATGTGAAACTTCAGAATGCGGGATATGGTAGAATTATTCCCACAATCCAAAAACGTCGCAGCTAACAAGCCATGAGATGAGATGTTTTGAACTGTGGAAAAAAAATTATCATCTCTCACATTCTAAAAATGTTAGTTTTTTAATTCGCTTGCTAGGTTAGCTTGTTGGCCGAGCGAGCGTTAAATCTTACTTATGAGGAATCGGCTTGAGATCTCAGTGATTGGATGACCACCTAGTTCAAGACTAAGCAGTTACATACGATAGCCTGATTTCGCCATGATTTACTTGATCTGTGTTAGCTAATAAAATGTATTGTTAATGGCATAATACTCAGCTTTCATGCAAGAAATTCGGGTTTCGAATCCCGACTTCGGATGCGTTCAACCGAGGACCCCAAGTGAAGACGGAGCTCGAGTCTTTGACTTCCGGTTTACTGGCTGTCATGGCTTTTTGTGAGCTGGTCCGCTATGTACATGCATTTAAGTATCCGAATAGAACATTAATTATTTAATAACATATGAAGGTGTTATTAGGTTTTATATCGATCGAAGATTGGTACATTGATAGTAAAATCACATTATATTCGATGAATAATTCCGTTTCAGTTTTGAGTTATGCAAGATCGGTAGAAATATACCCTCTTTTTGATAAATTAAAGTCCAACTAGTCAAAATGAATTTCCCAATTAGTTAAAAAAAATCATGAGCGACCATAATAATTGGTAGATGAGTTATATTCAAGCAGATCACGTTTTTATTTCCAGTACTATTGTGGAAGGTCGTTCAGAGGTAATTAACTCCAATCTCTGGTCCCCCCTCGCCAATATTTCACGAAATACACCCGTCTAGCTGTGGAAAATTTTCCCCCACTCTATATATGTGCCTAAATCAAAACGCGGATTCCATGAACAAAGCTTCTTTCTTAGAACTGCACGCCTGTGGAACTCTGTTTCGTCTGCCTGCTTCCCTCCGGACTACAACTTGGATGTCTTCAAGTCCAATGTTAACAAATTCCTAATGAACCGCCCACTTGATAAAACACTTCATCAAATCTCCACATTAACGTAATGTACTTGCAATAACCCTTATCCCTGAGTGGCTTCCGGGCCTTGATAAGTGGTGATCACTGTGTAAAAAAAAATAAAAAATAAAAAATTTAAATTCTAATGTGTATGATTTTGCTTTTTTTTAGTATACTCCATTTAATTGAATAAGGAATCTTCTTAAGTGTTAAGTTCTCAACTAAGGTAGTTAAAGAAGTGCTTTATTTATTCTGTATATTTTCGTTTTTGAGATATATATATATATATATATATATATATATATATATATATATATATATATATATGATCATCCACATACAGTACAGTTTCCCCGGTCATCAGTGCGGCTAGACAAGTAACTCCTTCCAACGAGGATCGAAACTCGACTACCGAAAAAGAATTCTCAATCGTTAAGGGTTTAATTAATCAAAGTGCTGCATACTGGGTGTTATGTTTTTGAAGGGATGACGTGTGTATTTGTTGTTCGTGTTAATAAACTACAACAGTTTCATGTTTGATTAAAAAAAATAAAACAAACAAAAAACCATAGTAGATAATAAAGATTAGATTTCATTTTTTTTTTATATATAAATATTAACTATTGCTACATTGTTATTGTGTTTAAAAATTCAATTTTTAAGAAAAGGGCCAATTATAAAATTTAGATAGCAAAGAAAACACTTGAATGAAAGATGTGACCGGCTGTTTTTTTTTTCAATAATAAAGAAATAAACTTGTTTATTATTATTTTTTACAAAGATAAAAAAATAGCACACTAGTTTGAAAAAATCTAGGTCTGTACCGATTTGCCAAAAATTATCGCTACAGTGACTAAAGTCGTGTTATTGTTTATTTTAGTAACATTTTTTGCGCTAACGTACGCAGTAGATCGCCCCTAGTAATATAGAATAGTTAATATAGATATGGAGTTTTCTGTAGTAAATATCTTTTTAAGTATGGACTTAAAAAATATTTGCTAAAAATAACCTCTCGAACTTCTTAGTAAATTCGATTTATTGTTTATTATGCGATTCCGCTTACGAACCCAGTCGATTGCCTTCGTTGAAGTTGGTTTAATCAGCAGCGGCAATCAGTCGTACATTGATCATACATAACTCTTAGTCGTACATTTTTGCATACAGCTATGGCAATAAAATGATGGATCTTATATATTATTAATTTTGAAAAAATGTAAAAAAAAGATAGTTTATTTATGTATACTTTTTTTTTCATCGTATAACGCATAAGAAAGGAACAAATCTTTTTCGTGGAAAGAATTTTCTATCAAGACTGTACGTTAATGTATTGAAAATGCCATCATGTCATCTGACGAAAGGGACAGAATTATAAATGTCTGCACACCACACGAGATAATCACGCATCGTACACATAAGTATTTACATAGACGTCCATCAACACTCAATATCGCTATACAAGAATAGGCACGCAAATATATTAGTAAACATACATAGAAGGAAAAGTGGGAAGAGAGGAATAGAGAGGATGGCAATCAGACACCTACGTTTCATAAACATTTAAACACAAATAAAACGACAAGCGAAAGTAATATATATGTATGAAATGTGCTTAGCTGTGTGTGCGTCTGTGCGTGTAAGTTTTATTTCGTAAACGTTTGTAGGCACGCGACTCAAATAGTTTACATTTTTTACCAATCAAAGGAACATTTATATTCAGGAAATAGAAACCGCCTGAAGCGAGAGATTTTTACTTTTAAGATTTTCGCTTTAGTTACAAAACACTATTTTTTCAAAAAGATATTTCAATATGAAAAGAAAATGGTGATTTTACCCGCGAAAGACAAATAGATATATCCTGTAAGCGTGTTTTAACAAAAATAGCGTAGTGAAGCAAGGGTTGCACAATCAGCACCCATGCTTGTTCTGAACATGCATTTCTTTGCCAGTAACAAGGAGGTATAGGATAACAGAACACAACTTTTTAATCATTATTTTCATGGCAATTGCTCGACTGAGCTCCAATCTATGCCCCCCAATTGCTAGTCTTTCACAAAAAACATCCCTCGATGAGAGAGAGAGAGAGAGAGAGAGAGAGAGAGAGAGAGACATACGTTATTTCATAGTTTACATTATTCTAGACAAAATGCATAACCAAGGCTTGAGAGTATAGTTTACACAACTATTTTATACAAAACTAGATTGAAGATATTTTGATTCATAATTTCTCGGCTGGGCCCAGGTAAGTGAGGTGGTTGAGCAACATGTAATGACAACCTCGCTGTCCTAATTTCGAATGCAAGTCGTGCTACAAAAGCACTTTCAATTAGGATATTCGTAACCTTTACGTGTGCTTCCTCTTCTAAGTATCCGATATAGTTTTCTAAAAGAACTGGGACGCGCGTATGGAAATGCATACTAAATGGGTAAGGTTGGTTCGTTGGTTGTTTTGTTTTACGGCATATCAACCCTTTTCAGGTTATTTAATGCCGAATCTGGTGATTTTGAAGGACGATTTTTTTAATATAGTATATTTGTTTTTTAAGTCGTATTCTATTTAACCCATAGTTGGGACCCTAACAGGTGCTACAACTCCGGGTAAGAGTGGACCTGGGAGCAATGGCAATTAAAGGATGGCTCCACACTCCCTAAGGCCTGCAAGCTGGAGCCTCAAAATCGGATATAGTTTAAGGTCATATACATGACCAAATGGGTAAGGGAAAAAGACTATAAAAACGAAAAAGAGCGCATTAGAGAAGACGGTCACGTTAAAGACGTGGATGACGTTCGAGAGCACGGGAGAAACGTGGGTGACATCTCAGCTATAACGAGAAGTCAATAAAATTAATAAATGTCGTTGTTACAACGGGGAAAATCGAGTTCAAGGTCTTTCCTATTTGTTATGTTTTTTGTTGTTTTTTTTTTACTTTGCGACTGAGGCTACAACGTTGCTTTTTAAGCAATACTTCTACCTCGAAATATATTAGGGAAAGCAATACCAGCAATGGAATTCTCAGATCCATAGACTATTAATAAATAAATAGCACCGCGCGCTTGTCACAATATATTTCAATGTATTTCCTATATCCCAAGCCTAACACGTTTCCAGCAAAAAGTCAGAAGAAATCAATGTATCGTACCAATTTTATATTAGCGCGTTTAAACATAATATACTGGAATCAACGTTAACGCCGAATCTCCATAAAAACGCACAGACAACGTTAAACCACAAGTTATTTAATTTCGTTCATTGTTTAAAATTATAGAAATGCAAAATATGTATAAAAATGTACATACATTTAGGGATAACGTTTATTATTGATAACAGCCGCGTCGTATACTAGTCTCACTCCACTGAACACTCTAGTAAAAGGAAACAACACTTTTTAATAAGCATAATAGATGCCTTTACGTAAAATACTTGAACTAATTCTATAATAAATAGTATATATATATATATATATATATATATATATATATATATATATATATATATATTATATATATATATATATATATATATATATATATATATATATATATATATACTGTCAACCTGACCGTCGTTGCACGGGTGTAAAATATGTATAAATATTTTATTTTAATGCAGAATTCTTATTTATATTATCAGAAATGCCGCAGGTATTAAACGAAACGTTACATTTTTTAAAAATATAATTTTAAAAAACCGGAATGAACGGTGACATGTGAGTATTATCTTTTTTCCTAACAGTTCATTTCTTGTAAGTAAAATAAAACTCGAGCTGAGATCGGACCCAAGACTAACTTGACACTATCTACGAAATGTGCTTTCAAATAATCATGCACTTTAATAAGTGTCTCCCAAAGAGTGCTCAATGTTTAGACAGAGCGATATAAATATGCCGAATATGAAAACTAGTGGTTACACATATGATGATTATGAAAACTAGTGGCTACACATATGCAAATATGTTTCAGTGACCACCCTGATAGGGAAAAATCACATCATCAGCTCAAGAATATGATGTGATTTCCCCTAGCAGGGTGGTCACTGAAACATATAATAATATGTTTTTAATAAAAGTAAATAATTATATATATATATATATATATATATATATATATATGTATACATATATATATATACATATTTTTACATTTTTAATACTTTATTGAAATTAATAAATATTGTATAGGTTAGGCTTAAATATATATTTAAATAATATACAATAAATATATGTATGCATGTGTATATATATATATATGTATATATATGTATATATATATATATATATATATATATACTTTTTAATTGTTATTGAAAATAATAAAGGAGATAGATTCTGTGCACTTTGTACACAGGAGACCATAAAGATATAAAAATATGACGATATCAAAAATATAACCACCCTGCTAAATTCAAGAGCGGAGCTTTCATCCTCCTGCAGCCATAAACCTTGGTTTTAATTTAACAAATATAAACCACCATAAGTCATTAAAATGTTACTTATTAATATTCAATCCTGAAATTTAAGTTTACCTTAACACGTTTATTAATAAAATTTTGATCATCAATATCATTATTAATAATAGTTTATCTGATATATTTACCATTATTGTATATTATTTAAATATATATTTAAGCTTAACCGATACTAAAATTGTTAATTTTAATAAATAAATAGGTAAAGTATTAAAATACTAAATTAAATAAGTTCAAAATATAATATTTTATCATCTAAATAGAATAAACACTAATTATCTCCCTTTGATTATTTAATTAGAAAAATAAGATTATCCCCCATTTTTTTTTTAAATATTTGCTTAATTTGAAATTAGGCGTTTACTAACATATTCTAACCGCTAAAAAATGTTCCATTGGGGTTCTTTTAGAAAATTCAACATTTCGTACATTTATAAGCTACAATCAACATCCAAATGAATGCCTTGACGATAATTACGGTTTTCAAAAGGCGAGCAATTAAAAGGTAAATATATGTATATATATATATATATATACAGTTGTGCGCAAAAATATTCGACCCCTGTCTAAATTTTCTTGTTTCGTTGAATCTATGCTTCAAAAATCTTCATAACGCCTTTTAACGGCTAATTATTAATAAATTGTATATTTTTCAACAATAAATGAGGAAAAGTAATTCGAGATTAATAATATATATCAATTTATTTACAAAAAATATAAATATGAATGTTGCAAAAATATTCGACCCCTTTAATTTAAAGTTTAAATAAAAGCGTCATTAAGTTTATTATTTTAGTCTGACCTTGTATTTATTTCCTATAAATAATATTTATGACTCTACTGAATCTAAAATCAGTTCAAATTGAACTTCAATGCCATATTGAATGATTGAATAATTGTTTCAAGTAAAAAAAAAATCTTTTTTAACGTCAACAAATCTGCAACTATGACAAAGAACAAAGAGTACTCTGAAGACATTAAAAATAAAGTAATCGATGCCTACCAGTCTGGAGAAGGTTATAAAAAATTTTCCAAACGTTGTTCTATACCACGGTCGACTATTATGTCCATTATCAAAAAATGGAAAGTAAAAGGGATTGTATCAAGTTTCCAAGATCAGGTCGTCCAAGAAAAATTACGACACGTGGGGCTAGGAAAATTGTTAGACAAGTTTCAATAGACTCTAAATCTAACCTAAAGGACGTGCAGAACGATTTGAAGAATTCTGGCTCGGATGTACACTTGTCAACTATTCGTAAGGCATTAAATCGTGCCGGATTGCATGGACGTATTGCCAGAAGGAAGCCCTTACTTTCCAAAGCTCATCAAAAGGCTCGATTAAATTTTGCAAAAAGGTTCCAAGAAATGCCTATTGATTACTGGAATAATAATTTGGTCAGACGAAACGAAAGTGGAACTGTTTGGACGCAACCAGCAACGCTATGTTTGGCGAAAAGAAAATACTGCTTATAATATGAAGAATACCGTTCCAACCGTTAAGCATGGACGTGGATCATGGTGTGGGGCTGTTTCAGTATAAATGGAACTGGAAGATTAACCATAATCGATGGAAGAATGGATTCAGTAAAATATCAGTCCATACTGAAAGAAAATCTTGTTCCGTCTGCGAACCGGTTGGGGCATGGAAGGAGGTATACCTTTCAACAGGACAACGATCCTAAACACACTTCAAAGAGCACTAAGGCATGGTTAAAGAATAATAAGGTGAAAGTTCTAGAATGGGCTTCCCAGTCTCCAGACCTAAATCCTATTGAGCACTTATGGCATGATTTAAAAATTGCGGTATATAAAAGAAAACCATATAATTTGATTGAATTAAAACAGTACTGCCAAGAAGAGTGGCTTAAAATTTCAGTGGACAGATGTAGAAGTCTCTTTAGATGTTATAGGAAATGTTTACTTGCAGTAATCAAGGTCAAAGGAGCTTCAACCAAGTATTAATGAAAAGGGGTCGAATACTTTTGCAACATCCATATTTTTATTTTTATAAATAAATTTATTTATATTATCAAGCACTAATTACATTTTATTATTTTTTGTTGAAAACTATAGTTTATTCTAACTTAGTCGTTAAAGAAGGTTTTAAAGATTATTGAAGTATCCATTCAAAGAAATAAGACAATTTTGGTAGGGGCCGAATACTTTTGCGCACAACTGTATATACATATATATGTGTGTATGTGTATTTGTGTATATATATATGCATATGTATATATATATATATATATATATATATAGTTCTTAACTTTTATTAAAAACATATTATTATAACCCTGTATTTAAACCAAATTCAGATTTATAATTTTATTCTATTTTTTATTCTCAACCCGTATTACTTTTCTTATCAAGTAAATATTTTCTTTTTTATTTTAATTTTTTCTATACACATCTGCCTCACTTAAAAATTGCTAGGTTTATTTATGACGTCTTTTACATATAAAAAAAACTCACCCAATACTTTTGCTGATGAGGAGACTTTGTTTAATCCAACTATATGTCAAAATTATTGCCCGTGGCTTAATATCTATCATATTAAAAACATTGTTTCCGAAACGATCGTAACAATTATTGACTTTGTTGTTGTTCCATCTTATGAAACAGAATTGTAATTTTTAATTCTAATGTGAATTTTAAATTATCAATGACATTAATACACAGTGGAGAGTTAGAATATATATATATATATATATATATATATATATATATATATATATTCTAACTCTCAACTGTGTATTGCGCAAACATGAAAGGCTAGTGGCTGCAATTATAAAAGAATTATTATTTCATTATAATTATGAAACACTTTTTAAGAATACTTAAGGATGGGCACTGTCTGGAAAGTATAAATTAAGAGGCATTCAACAAGCGTTTATAGAACGTTCCCGGCCTCCATCGTTCAAACTCTATAAATTGTTTTATGTCGGCATCCGAATTAGGCGTTTATTATTTCAAATATATGTGCTTGCGCGCTAATATCAAAGGAGATTTATGTATCGATACTGTCAGAAACTTGGTTAACTAGAGTACAATTCTGGGATGAAATAGAGCGGTAGAGAAAATATAAATAGCTAACGCTATATTGCAGGTTAATCTAAAGCACATGAAGGATTTGTCGTCTGATTCTAGTTTGGATTCTCTAGTCAAAGGGGGTGGGTGTTTCGAATATAGACTCCAAGTCTGTGCATATGTCTGTCTGAGTCCTTGCCGCAAAGTGCGAGATAACCTGCATGTTAAAAATGATTAAAGGTGGTCGAGAAGGATAGGTTAGTTACACTTAGCGCCAAGATATCAGAGGAGTTTTATAAGAGGAATTATTCAACATCACTTAAACTAGTCCTAAGCCCGCGGATATTCGTGAATGCAAGCGTGTTAGAGACGAATTGGTTTTCATTTAGTTTACACCTGTTTTTTTTCTTGTAAGTTTTGATTAAACTGTCATTTTATTTTATTTAAAAATTTCAGTTTTACAGTAAATGGTGCTGGACAAAGTGGTTTTGTAGAATACCAAATATGCAACACAACTCTTCTACAGAATTATGGCCTCGGGAAAGCCCACTGAAGATAGGTGCAGGGTCTCTTTCCATGCGCGACATGGCACTACAAGCATCCCGATAATATACAACTGATGATGGAGCAGCCTCTCTAAGCGCAAACACAGGGTTATGGCCCCTGTACAGTCAATCGGAATACAGCTCTCAGACAAACTGTCAAACCGATACCCTCAAACCTTCAAACCGATACCCGCAAACCTTCAAACAAAAATCAACCCAATCCAATTGCATTGGCATATATTCGCAGTTTTGTGGGCTGGAAATATGGCGATAGTGGGGAACGAAGTTTATTTTTCTACTTAGGAAACAAGGTCAAGCATCAGGTGTTCTGTTTAGTCCACGTGATCACACCTAAGCGCTTAGCTAATAGGCAAAGAAGGAGTATTAAATACGAGTAGTAGGCTCAGCCTATTTACTCCTTAAGCAGATAAAGATGCAAATTGGAAATTTGTTCGAGTCACAAGCTTTTAAAAGGTTGTCGACCAGGACTAAAGAGGCCTCCATCACCCTTTATTAAGTGCCAAGACGTATGAGGTCAGTAGCACATTTTTAGCTTAAAAGTTTTCTTTCTCCTTTATAGATGGCCTGAGTAGATCTAAGGATCCATCGGCACCGGAACGGTTAACTCCACGCCTAGGCCCTAAATCCGTATCCATGCGGCTGTATAATTACTCGATTAAGTTCTAAAAGTATGTGATCTATTAAAAAGTTACACTCCTCATAATAATCGAAAAGGATTTTACTATGTTTTCAATTGCATTATTTATGGAAAAGTGGGGGTAAGTAAAAAGCATTTAGATTTGAAATATCAGTAAAAAATGAAAAAAGGAGTAGAAAAGGAGGAGGAGAGATTAAAAGGGTTATGTGTACGTTTGAAATTATAAAAGGTGTTTATAAATCGATGTTTCTTATTATTTAACAAATATTGAATCATTTTGTTATTGTCGGTAAAAAGAATTGACTTGATTTGTTTATATGTTTTAAAGATTGTATTCTATGTATGGATATTACTTTTATTACACACACACACACACACACACACACACACACACACATATATATATATATATATATATAGTGTATGTGTGTGTATGAGTGTGTTTGTATGTATTTCTATATTTAAAAATTTCACGTGATTCAAATCTACATGTTTCAGAAAAATTGTGATAGATTCTTCTTGAAGGATTCATTTAAAAGAATTTTGAAATCTTTTTAATTAAAGAACATTTAGTCATCTCAGCAATAGATTTATAGAAATAAATATAAAATACTAGTGGAACTCTTACTTTTTTTATTTATTTTGTGAATGAATTTAATTTCGAAAGATTCGTAATCATTTATAATTTTACATATTAATGTTAAGTTACTCAGATTCAGCTGTGTCTTTATATTCCTTGTGCGCATGAAAAACTTAATTGCATTTCTTCAACGTAACTAAACTACTTTCAAGAACTATGGAGAATTTTGAGTTCCTTAATGTTTTTAAAAACCTTCGCACATTTCATAAATTATTCAACCAAAGAAGATGAAGCTCTACATTCTTTATTACTTTCCTTTCATTGTGTTCAAAATTGAATCTCAAACTGATCCCCGTTCTATTTAATTTACATAGAGTGTGTCTTCCACACAACATCTACAGACAATACAACCATATTGTATTTAGATTTATATTCTTTCTAAATAAACCAAATAAGTTAATTACCTTAAAAGAAAGAGAAAAAAGAAAGTACACGATATTTATCACTTGAAGGCAAATACGTCGGCTTTTCGAGAAAAATATCAATATTTTGAATCAGAATTTTACGGTATGTTTTCCTACCTCATCCAACCCATTTTCTTAATTTAAACTTTCTGATTTTATTAACACGTTTTTAAGAAAATAGTTCATCTTTGTTTCAGATCGACTGAGAACTTCCTGAAGTTTTAAGCAAAACATTCCATGCGTGGATTCGAATAGAAAGTGATATATGTTCTTTTTTTGTTGTTTGCTTTTTTTTTTGTAAATAATGCTGGCTTAGAAACCAACGATAGTATGTGGGTTACATCGGTGTGGGGGTTGGCATTAGTAAAAACTTCTCATCCTTTAAGAAAAGTGTACTTCACGTCATGAAATAAAAACGTGTATTGATATATAAATTCCCATGCCAGTGTAAGAGTAAGTATGTAGTTTGTAATTGTTAGCGCTTGGCAGTCCGTGACATGCGTATTCTAGCAAGTTACAAGAAATTAAAGCAGTGCTTCCTGACGTTTCAAGTAAATTTATGCATTAACACAGCAGGAAAATATTGTGGAATTATTCCTTGATCAACACTTATAAGACAACTACGTGTACGATAATGCGTTTAAAGATGGTTGCTTCTACATGGTAGCAAAGCTCCAAACGGCATCTCAATATTTAGGAGACGGTTAGCGTAAGCATGTGTAGATACTGTCTATGAAGACAAGCAGCGCTTGAGTTATGACCGAAAAGTCTTTGGATTATTAAATGAAGAGGAACATTTGTCTCTCTCTCTCTCTCTCTCTCTCTCTCTCTCTCTCTCTCTCTCTCTCTATCATTCAATGTTGTACTTTAATTTACTATGATTCCATTGCTAACATATCCCAGTCTAGTAGTAGGTACTAATATTCACTTTTTCATCAGCTTTGTAGAATTCTATATGCACTTCCTTTCAGTCAAAAGTTACAATAACAAAACCAATACATGAGCAGCATTTTTGTTATGGATATTCCCTTAACGTCTGCTGTCGATATTTTCATAAAAGTATTTTTGCAGTTCAGAACAGCATCGAAAGTGGCAATACTTCATCTGCAAAGTTCGTTGGAATAAAGAACATTTTCTTAAACAATAGAATAATTTTATTGCGCTCCAATCTCTTTGCCTTCAGTTTTTGTCAACTAGTTTGTTTGTCACTCTCGTGTAAGATCTTACTTTGAAATCATGCTATGGCATTTCTAATGTTATTATTGCTTACGTCGATTTCAGTTCATATTTTTAGTTTCCAGGCGAAAGGACGGTAAACCTGTAAATTCACCGTTGTCCGTTCGTCTCTCCGCACTTGTCTCAATAACTACGCCTTGAAATATTTTGGAATTTTGCATAAACATTAAACATGATATGACTAAAATTGTAACAGAACGGATTTCCGGGAAAACTGCGGTTGCCCTCCTAGGGGTGCCTTTCAGGTTAAAATGGCTAAAATTTACACTTTTGTACTGATGAAAAAATATTGTGCTTATTAAAAAAAAAAAATTGACGCCTTGGATTTTTATAAAACTTTTTGAAAAATTGTAACTGATTTCTATATGATTCTTTTTCTCTATACATCGCCATAACTCTTGAGTGTGTCCCAGATACTCTTTTATGGATAATGAAAACACTCCATTTTGGGGACTATTTTACCATATTTGTTAAAAATTTTCTGTTTATCAGATTTGCATGGTGCTGAACTCAAATTTAAATATGTTAAGGCCTTGAGAACTTTTGGGGCTAAATAGGGGGGTACAAATGTTGGACTTAATCTTTCTTTTTTGCATTGCGCAGAACTCGAATTTACATATGTTAAGGACTAAAACTGCACGGTTTGTTAATTTTTACCAAGATTTGACGTCCCATGGGGATTTTTGGGGCTAAATGTGGGGAGAAAATCCTGAACTTAGTCGTTTTTTATCCCTTGTTCACCGTGCTCTCACGGGGGGGGGGGCAATGCATGCTTGACTTGTTCGTATTGATTTTGTTGGATCCTTTGAGATATTGAATTTTCGAGATGTATTGAAAGCATTGGTACATATTTGACGATGGCACCACTTTGTCATTCCTTGTAATAGTTTTGCTAATAGTCATTCTATTCGATGCCTTTGTTCAGTCTCAAAAGACAATGGATACCCTCTGTAATTCCAGCCACACTTCTCCTGAATAAGTACTGCTTAAGTTCAGTGGCAATGAGAAGCGCTAGACAACTGGGTACAATGTCGAGATAAACAGAGAGAATATACAAAACCTGGAATTCCGAAATGTTCACACATTGTAGTACTGACCAGGTTCAGCATCGTTTAATCTATGTATGTATTTATTTATACATCTCTACAATTATATAAATGCAACTTTTTCTGTGTTAGATTTAGTTCTTTATAGACTCCAAAACGGCTTAACAGATTTTCTTTAAAGTTGACATAACTTTTAGCGTTCTTTAAAAAAAAAATTTTATGACATGGTCTGTAGCTCAGCACGTAAATTTCTTTTCTTTTGCATTAAAAGCAAATAATCTTGTATAGACCTGAAAATTCACGTGTTTTTTGTTATTTTTTATGACGTGGTGCGTAGGTTCAAACCCCGCACGTAAATTTATCATTGTTTTTATTTTTATTTTACTATAAATAGATGTATATAAAATAATTTTATAAAAGAAAAACTAGGTTCTCTAGAGTGCAATGTGAAATAACATTTTTTTTTACTAAGTTATTGCATGGAAGCATGTGAAGCTTCCTCCCGGGCGATTTCACGGATTTCGATGGCAATAAAAATATAGGAGTGTAAAATATTCGTTGACCATCATCTAATCTCGGGCAACGTCAGTTTATCTTGCTAGTATATATATATATTAACTGTCTGTTTTATTCTAATAAATAATAATCATCTCTATAGCTATATGCGCAAGCGTGTGTCATGCTTTTGGAATAATCAATGCATGAATAAATGAAACTGCTGACCAAGAGATTCGAATCCAGTCCCAAGTGGATTGGACGTTGCGTCTAGATCATTGGCAATTTTCACGAAAATTAAGGGAAACTAAACACCTATAAATGCCCAATGCGTAGATAACATAGTAAGCATTTAGAAAACATTGTAACGACCGAAAGTCGTAATGTTGCATATCGCAAGTTGACGACTTATTGTTATTTCCCCAGGCAAAGCTCACATTTATTTATCTTAAAGGGACTTATAATTAAATATTTTTCCGAATTATGTTTATACCTACATACATTAGTGTTTTTGCCTTATTTTAGGGGTTCACAATATCAAACAGGAGAGTCTGTAAAGTCATGTCAAAGATTAGGCTGGCATGGAATCTCTGATTAGAGAGTCCAAAATGGCTGCCTTTCACAGCGATGGGAGAGTTCATGTGAAGACAGGAATAGGAGTGTCAGTTACCCCAGAACACCTCCCTCCGAAGATTTATTTCCCTGAAATATAATTTTTTCTCTTAGGGTTGACTTCCAAGGGGTCCGTCAGCTTCCTTTTTCTAGTGGAACGACATATTTCCGTACTGGTTTGAGGAGGTTCCAGATCAAATGTCTCATATAGGAGGTCCATCGTCTCTTCTTCAGATGGAATTTCACTTGGCTCGTCTGAAGTGCGTTTGCGAATTTGTTTTAAGTGTTTCTTATGTGTGGATTGTGGTCCTTCCACCATATAGACCATACGACCGATCCTGTTAATGATCGTTCCCCGCTCCCAGAAGGTACTATTATCTTTATGCATTTGGAAAAATATCTTTTCTCCCGGCATGTAGTTCTTCTTGGGTATCGTCAGCTTGGTGTGCTTTACCTGCTTTGGTAATAACTTATCAAAAACTGGCCGTATTTTCCTTGCAAACATTACTTCCGCTGGAAACATCTGGATGGTCTGTTTTCGTTGGGCGTTATGCGGTACACCTGAAGAAATTGTTGTAGGGCTTTTTCGGATGGCGTGTCCTTAGCCTTCTTCAAAGATCTCTTCAGTGTGCCCACAAATCTTTCCGCCTAGCCGTTTGACCTAGGGTGGTATGTCGGAGTTGTAATGTGGTCCACTTGGAAGTCTCTAATGAACTCTTTAAAGTCCCCGGACGTAAACTGAGTGCCATTATTTGACACTAAACAGTCGACCACTCCAAATCGTGCAAATAACTCATGAAGAGATTTTATGGTGAAGTCCGTAGTTGGGCTCTTACATCTAAAGACTTCGGGCCACTTGGAAAAACTGTCAACGATTATAAGGTAGTAGTGTCCATCAGGTGGTCCTGCATAGTCCACATGTATTCGTGACCATGCATAGTCGGCTTTGGGCCATGGACTGAATTGAATAGGTGGTGCTTTCGCAGCTAGAGCACACCCTCTGCATGATTTCACTTTTTCTTCAATGTCCTTGTCCATGCTTTTCCAGTAAACGTATGAACGCATGAAGCTCTTCATTCTGGTGCCGCGAGGGTGTTCTGTGTGAAAATCCTTGAGGATTTTTTATGTAGGGTCGCTGGAATAACTACTCTATCTCTGTATAGTAGAACCTGGTCGCACACTGAGAAAGCTTCTGCTACTTGTTCATCCGATTCCAGTTTTGCTTTGGTTTCTTTTATAAAATCGTCACTCTCGGCTTCTTTTATTATGTCGTCTAGGGTAACCGGAAGTTCTTTCACTGTGTTACACAGAATCAAACTGTAGTCCTTCTCTGATTGAAGTGATGCGATAACAGAATCCTCAAGCGGTTCTCCAGTTTTTGGTATTAACCGGGATAGGCCGTTAGCATGTCCTAACTTAAACTAGAAGTAGAAACTCCATTTTGAAGTCGTAATTGAGTAGGATTGTTTCCCATCTTCGCAGTCTGTTTGCTGTATGTGTAGGCAATCCTTTTCTTGAACCAAAGATAGCGATGAGCGGCTTATGGTCCGTTTAAAGCTTAAAATGTCTTCCATGTAAAAATCTATTGAATTTAGTCACAGCGAAAATAATACTTAGAGATTGTTTCTCTATTTGGGAATAATTCTTTTCCGCCGGTAGTAGGGTTCTAGACGCATGCGCTATCGGTTTCGTTGAACCATCAGGCATTTTATGTAGGATGCATGCGCCGATTCTATATGCGCTAGCGTCACTAGCGACGATTATGTCCAGTTTCGGATTATAATGGGTCAGGAACAGTTCTGATGTAAGGACGTTTTTTTAGCTTTTCGAATGCCGTCTGGCATTCTGTGGTCCAATCCCAAACTTTGTCCTTCCTTAGTAGCTTGTTTAGGGGTGCACGTAAAGTATGCAAGTTTGGAATAAAAGCTTGATAATAGTTGGCTAAGCCTAAGAAACTTTGCAAAGTTGTTAAATCATGTGGCTCAGGCATATTTCTTATCGCTGTGGACCTTTCAGGATCGGACGTCTACCGTTCTTGTCTATTATCTGACCAAGGTATTTAATTTGGTTGAGAAAAAATTCGCATTTGGTGTCTTTCAGTGTAAAGCCATACTCACTTGTTTTTTCAAATACCCGAAAAACATGTCTTTTATGTTCTTCTATAGATTCACTTTTTACTAGAATGTCATCTACGTATCCTATAGAAAAATCAAAGCTGCTCAACATAGTGTCGATTATTTGCTGAAAAATAGCCGGGGCGACCTTGATCCCGAAAGCTAACCTATTAAACTTGAACAGTTCCCTGTGAGTGGTAATACACAAGAGTCTGCAGCTTTCTTCTTCCACGGGAATTTGTAGGTATGCTTCGCTTAAATCTAGTTTTGAGAAAATTTTTCCTCCATTGAGTTTCGTAAATACTTCCTCGGGGCTAGGAAGCGAGAAGTGGTGATCCCTTAGTGATGCATTCAACCCTGTCGAGAAGTTTGCGCAGACTTTAATATCCATTGATTTTTTCTTTACGTATACAGTGGGGGCAGCCCTCTCGCTGTCGTCGACTTGGGTCAGTATTCCTGCCTTAACGAGTCTATCTAGCTCCTCGTCAATTTTTTGTATGGGGGCAAATGGTATGCTGCATTTCTTTTTAAAAACCGGGGTGATGTTATCTTTTAATTCGAACATCGCCTTCATTTTTGTGCAGCAGCCTAATTTACCCGAAAAAACATTAGGAAATGACTCCATCAAGTCTTCCTTAAGTTTTTTTGCTTCGGCTGTAGGGCTGTCTATTTTCTGACAAAAATCGCTCATGGGCGAGTCCCAGAGTTCAAATTGTTGAATCCAGTCTGTCCCAAAAAGATTATTTGATTTCTGTAACACAAACATTTTTAGTGTTAAAGTTTTGCCCTTCAATGTTACATTTGTAGTGACTTCGCCTTCAAACCTAATGCGTTCTCCCGTTACCGATTGAGCCACTCTGTTGGTTTGTCTCATTTTTGGTTTCCCAATTTTACACCAAGTATTATAGTTTATTATGGACAAATCTGTGCCACTGTCAAGTTGAAGCTTTACGTTTTTGTACCCGATTTTGACTCTTACGTACTTCCGTACATTTTCATCTTTCCCTAGAATTCTCGTCGTTTTGACGTAACTGTTGCGAGGTCCTTTTACTCTGCAATGCGAGGCTTTGTGGTCATTGTGTCTGCATAGATCGCACTTACGGGACCGGTAAGGGCAATCCTTCTCCCAGTTGAGTTCTCCACATCCTCGGCATGGGTTACGTGGTAAATCAGGCTTATTTTGGTATGTTTCCTGAGTATTGCGTCTGGTTTTCACTTGACTTTTTGGGAAGAACGGTTTTTTATTTTGCACTTTCTTGATGTATGATACATTTGCCTTTTCTATATTTCTGGAGTCCTGTTTCTCAGAAATAATTTTTTGGCATTCCTCAGCCAATTTTTGAAGGGTAAAGTCCGGTTCCTTTTCGAGTGTGTTCAATGCCCTGAGTCTGATTTCAGCGTCCTTGGTTGAGACTAAACCTTGAATAAAAATCAAGACCTTGAAATTGTCGGCCGTTAACGAAGATAATTTAAAATTATCACAATGCCTGTTCACGACTGACGCAAATGTTGTGTAGTCTTGGTCTTCTTTGCGAGTCAGGTTAATACATTTCCATCTCTTATGGAATAAACTAGTTTTCGGGCAGTATAACTCCATTAAGGATTTTACAGCCTCGTCAAATGACAGTTCGTTCGTCTGTTTTGGCAGTATATAGTCCACGAACTTACTATGTTCCATGGCTCCCAATTTTTGTAGTAAGAAACGAACCTTCATCTGCTCACTCCACGTTTTACAATCAATTCTGAACACGTCGTCGAATCTGCGGAAATAGGCTTCAAAAGTTAATTCTTCATCAGGCTGGTACTGAAAAGTTTCCAACGCTGACCAGATTGCAGTTTGGGAAAAAATTCCTTGTCTGACTCTCTACTGTCTTTTTTAGATTAACCTTAGATAATATTTCCAACTTTCTCTTTGCTTGTTCTTGCATTTCAAGTATTTGGGCATTAAATTGTTTTCTTTCTTCTTCTCTTTCTTCTTCTCTTCTTTTTCTTTCTTCTCTTTCTTCGAACCTTTCTGCTTCTCTTTGTCGTTTTTTCCTCCTCCATTTGCTTTCTTTCTGCTTCTCTTTGCTTTTGTATTTCGGAGAACTGGGTTTGCTGCAACCGTATCATGGCAGCTATTTGTTTTGAAAGTTCTTCCATGTTGAAAAATAACTAGTGTCCGAATTTCTAGGTCTGAGAAATTTCACCAAGAAAAAAACAATTTTATGAAGATGATATATGAAATAAATATTCACACATGAGGAGGGACAGAAGGAAAAGAATAAAAGTTCCGTGTTGTATCTTAGCAGAAAATGTAATAAGACACTTAAAAAGGTTTTGTTTAATTTCCATGAAAGGAAAGAAAAAATAGTGAATAACTGTACTATTTGTTGAAGTCAGAGAATTTTGCCAACATCAAAAGTATTAAAGAAATATCAGAGAGAGAAAAAAAATCTTTTAAAGTTACCGTTTTTTTTTGAAGTCCATAAACTTTTTTAGTTTCGACTTTCAGTATTTTTCTAATTTCCTTTTGTTGTTGTTGTTGCTGAAATGTTTTCCTTTTATATAGTTGTATTTTCACAATCCTCGAATATGCTTTTATGGTCAGTACATATCCACATTGGCACGTTGGTAGTACTTGTTTCAATAAATAATTGTGGGTTAGATGCAAGTGTCCTATGTAGAGTCGGTTTAATGACTTTTCTGTTTCTGTTTTTATTTTTCTCGTTCACCGTAACAAAGAAAAAAATGGTTGCTTGCCAGCTAACCACACGTGTGTTCAAAAATACAAAAGCGTAAATTCAAGTTCACCAATAACTTTTTTTCTTGTTGTTGATAAAAAGAAGCAAACTTGTTGAACTTTTTAAAGTTGAATCAGAAAAATAGGAAACACGTGTGTTCAAAAATACAAAAGCGTAAATTCAAGTTCACCAATAACTTTTTTTCCAGCGTAGAATGTAATCTATTTTGTTTTAAAACCATAAATTGATTAGGACAGCAATATATATTTTTTCTACTCACAGTTTTGGTTTGGCGATAACTTTCTTTTTTTTTTTTCTTGTTGTTAAAAAAAAAGAAGTAAACTTGTTGAACTTTTCAAAGCTGGTAGAAAAATTTAAAGTTGAGTCAGAAAAATAGGAAAATAGACGTTTTTGATTATTAGTCCAAAGGAAAGGGTCCTTGTGAGGTGTTTCATTCCGACGTCGCCAGATGTTGTGGCCTTATTTTAGGGGTTCACAATATCAAACAGGAGAGTCTGTAAAGTCATGTCAACGGTTAGGCTGGCATGGAATCTCTGATTAGAGAGTCCGAAATGGCTGCCTTTCACAGCGATGTGAAGACAGGAATAGGGGTGTCAGTTACCCCAGAACAATTAGTATTTTATGTTTAGGTTCTATGATAAGACATGGGAGAGTTCGAAATAAATGTTTTGGATTAGAACACAATTGAAGCAGGATATTTGACTTTTGCATCTTAAAATTTAATTTAAGGGATTAAAGAGCAAATAATTATATGAAATAAACAAAAGTTTCTGTACAGTTCAATGTAGGCTACAATGTATTTTGCATTAAGTAAATGCGGGGAGAAAACTGAGCAATTAGATTGAAAACTGGATATTTTATTGTCAAGTAAAAGTATTTGCATGACAACATGTCTTGATCGTCATTCAATTCTGGGCAACATCGGGATTTCCTGCTTCTATATACATAAATATAAATAAATGGTGGTTCTTTGTTTTTGTTTACGATATGTTTTGAATAAATTCAATTATTTATACGAAAGTGCATTTTTACCTAAACGCGAGTTGAGAATAATTTTCCCTTCGACCAATTTGGTACACCCAAATTATCAACTGACAGGTGTTTCGTCGTCTGTGACTCATCAGAGGGCTAAATCTAGTGAGATTCGAAATCGGGGCCCCTTATCTATATATCCATAAAAGTGAAAGTGTCTGTGTGTTTGTGTGTCTGTCTGTTTCTGTACATGCCCCTACGCAATAACTATGTCAATTTTCAGTCTAGATATTCGAAATCTGATATACAGAGTATTGTAATCAGTTTTCGACCAGATATTTGGCTATTGAGAGGTAAAAGTTCAACGATTTTACCTTTGAGAACACTGCCAAACTCCTCTGACAATTTTGGATCTATACACTTTTAGATATAGGTTCCTTGGACATGGATCTAAGTTAATAAATTGATTTGAGTCAAAAAACAATAAAAGGTAAAGGGTAAGAATTGGGGTCAAAGTTAAAAAATTGACCGCTTTTCTTTCTTTCTTTCTTTTTTTTTTTTTTTTTTTTTTGCTAAACATACACCTCTAAACACCCGGACAACGCCGGGCTGAAATGATAGTTATATATATATATATATATATATATATATATATATATATATATATATATATATGGGGGGGGCGGTGCGTTAGTATGAGTGCTACTGGTTGGATATATTTATATCATAGAATACTGTGGAATCCTCTAAGTCAATTGTACATCTGTATAAGCAATTGTCTTCTCTTATCAATTCATGAAATAAAGATGTTAGTTAACCCGCATTTATCACACATCGCTATGACTAAAATAACAATTGCTAAATATGTAACACGAACAGTTTGCATCACCTTATATCAACATAATATAACTGTAAATGCGCTGTTCTACCGTAAGACAGACTAGTCAGATTTAATGGAGAGGTCTGAAAGATTTTGAAAGCCACGTCTTTGATCGAAGCTGTAACATTTCTACGAGTAATATGCTGAATCCCTTTGAACAGTATTACAAGTTTCGAGACACGCGAAGAAAAGTACTAATTTTGTAAATCCCTTCCTATAACAATAAGTATTGAATAACCAAATTTCTGTTCGACATGTGATGTATTTTATCTTTGTATAGAGGTGGAGACCTTTAGAACTCTTATGGCAATCTGTTCGAAGGGGGACATTGGAGACTAGCCAAAAGTGGAATCACAGGTTAAGAGTTAAAATCTTGCTAAGAAGATGGAAGTTTTATAAAAACTGTGTCCATGCACACCAAATGGAGATTTATATAAATCTTAGAAACACATTTTATTTAGATTTATTACATGAAAGCACATACACACGTCTACACATTTACACACACACACACACACACACACACACACATATATATATATATATATATATATATATATATATATATATATATTCATTGAATAAAGTATACGTTTTTTTGTCTATTAATTCTATTTTCGATCCTTTCCAACTTCCGAATAACAGTCTTCATTTTGGGCGGGAACTCCATATTTATCATAAGTCCTACTACTTTCTGATCCTTCAGGATTCCTTGTCAAATATAAAGTAATCTAACTGGCTTTGAACAATATATATAGTTTGTTTTTTTGTTGTCTTTTTTTTTTGGGGGGATGGCTAATGACTACCACTACTTTGTCGATAAGATTTTCCATACATCGCTCCGAAAACAGCAATAGTGAACTACTTTTTAACCAAAATTCCTACCCTCTGTCCCAATTAAGCAGAATTTTTATATACAACACACCTGCACTGGAACAAACTAATGATAATCGGAAACTTGAAATACTAGAAGCATTTCTAATAAAAAATACAAATATACAATTAATAAAATAGAAGCATTTCTAATAAAATGTCTTATAAAAACTAAAAAAAATGATACAAATATTGAAATAAACCTTACCAATAGTAATAACATCCTGAAGTGTTGGTAAAGTTATTTATTTAATAGCTTTGCAAACACTTCAGCATGCAATTAATTGGAACCAGTGGCAAAAACGAGAACATAAATAAATACAATAATTAATCAATGAAGAAAGGAAAAGAGGAAAAAACTATATCAATTGTCCCAAACCTATTAGATTAATTTATCCCTGACGATGAATCATGAAGGATTGGAAAGTACTCGGACCTATGATAAACTAGGACTTGCCAGAAGTGAGGACTGTTATTCGGATGTTGGAAAGGATCGACAATAAAATTAGACAAAAAAAAACGCCTATTTTATTTAATGAAATAGATATGCTTTAGAGAAAAAATGTCGCTAATACATATACATATATATATATATATATATATATATATATATATAAATATATATAGTAAGTTATAAAATATATATGGCGATTAACCTACACTGAATATTCTGAATATTCCGCGTTTCACCCACTCTAGGACTCTTCAGCCTTAATCGCAATATATTTTTTATAACTTTCTAACTAGCTCTACCTACGTCTTAAGCACTTTTGAAGTAAATACTTAAAGTTTACGCATAAATTTATACTTCCGTATATTAATTTTATGTGAGTAAATTGAGTAGTTATATATATATATATATATATATATATATATATATAGAGAGAGAGAGAGAGAGAGAGAGAGAGAGAGAGAGAGATAGAGATGGGTGGGGGAAGAGAAACACGACTTTGCCTGGGATTGAATGTTCCTTAGTTTAATGTCATCAAAATGGGTAAATTCGCCAATTATTCAATAGAATCGAGTTATCCCCTGTTCTAGTCGCGGAATCCACGGTGATGTACGGATAAGCAGCTTCATATGCCTTTCCATATAATACATAGTACTCTACATTAAACTGTTCATTTTATTTAAATATTTTATATAATAACTTGAATTTGTTTAAAATACAAAGGATATGTATCTCGAATCAATTGTGCTCTAAACAGAAGCATTCATAACATAAATCATAGCACACACACAACGTGCCTATATATATATATATATATATATATATATATATATATATATATATTTTACCCAAGCATTAATATGTCGCTACACATTCATGAGCATGTTTCGGCCAGTCAGTTACAAGTAACTTGAGACCTCTTTAGACGATATAGCTCATACAAAATTTTACTCTGTAATCGGATTAAACTTTGTATAAGCATCATCGCCTAAAGAGGTCACTTATTACATGTAACTGGCTGAACTAGGCATGCTCATAAATATGTAGCGACGTGTTAATGCTTATGGAAAACAAAGAAAAAGTATATCTTTCCCTACTTCGGTATTGAGTACACTTGCATTAACCTCGTTAACACTTAATTGGTTGATTTGAGTATGTAAAATATTAGTCTGGAATTATATATATATATATATATATATATATATATATATATATATATATATATATATATATTTAAATAAAGGAGTAGTCACCAACGATGTGTATTTTTTAACATTATTTTATTATTCCGTGTCTTGGTTTTTCATTGAGAATTATGTTTGGATCATTGTAATAATGTTTTTAAGTCATTGAAATCGTTTACGTACGTTTCAGACAGTCTGATGCGTCCTCGTCAGAAATTATTTTCAAATGTGTAAAAATGGCGATTTTCGTAGTTAGTTTGAAGTTTTTCCAAGGGGTGGAGGCTTGTAAGTGTTTATTATACATTGGTATGCTGAATTTTTATTGCTTTTTTATTTCTTTTTATTTGGTTTGTCCAGGGAGATTTTGACCTCGCTGTAGTCAGTCGCTATCTCTTTCTGCTAATGTGTTTTTCTTTTCCTTTAGGGTGGGGTAGGGTGTGTGTATGTGTGTGTGTGCATGTGCGTGTGTGTTTATGTGTGTGTGTGCGCGCGTGTGTGTTTATGTGTGTGTGTTTGTTTTATTGGTTTGGGAATGTGTATATTGTTTTATAGTATTTTGGGGTTATTTGCACCTCCAGAAATGTAGTATATGCACTAAGATGCACAACATGCAACAAATCCTACATAGGCGCCACCAAAAATTTCAGCAATAGAGTAGCCTTACATAAGAGCAACATCAAAATTGCAGATAACAGACACCTCTATGTTTCAAAACACGTACACACATGCAGTGGAAACAGCTTCAAAATAATGCCAATCTTCCAAACAGACAATTATTTTTATTTACTTACACAGGAAAAAAACTTCATCACCAAATTCACTCCTGAACTGAACAGAACCTTATACCATCACACAAAAACATGAAATGCAAGGTACACTCGCATGCATACACATACACATACACATACACACACCCACACATAAATCAGAACCGACACATTAAAACACACACACGTGCGCGCATACAACCGCACACAGACATAACACCCCTATCTCTAATACAACACACTGAACAATACCTACCCTACTTAACCTCGAAACTAACAACACTACGAGACACCTAGAACCATAGTATAATATCTGTTCCAACACCTCGCTCCCTCCTCAGTCAGGGGAGGAGAACCCCCTCAAGACTGAAACGACTATCTTCCCTTTTATCATCCCCCTCCCATACCTACACACCCCCAATGCCCCCCTCTGGGGAACAAAATCTTCCCCACACTAGGAACCGATCCTGGGTCTGGCCATACCCACATGGGGAGACAAATAAATAGAAACATTAAAAAATCCCCTATTTTAAATACACCCCTCTTTCTAAACAAACATAATTTAAGACTAAAACGAAAAATCACAATACTAAAATCCAAGAATCCAAAAAATAAATATCAAAATAGAATGAAAGCACCCCTACCCTTACTTCAGAAGAGCCAGTCCACCCTCCCCACACATACACATTAGTAACGACCTCGGACCACAGCCGACTTCCTAAGAAAGCAAATAACCCCAAAATACTATAAAACAATATACACATCCCCAAACCAATAAAAGCAAACACACACACACGCACACACACACGCACACACACTCACATAAACACACACGCACACACATACACACACACACATACACACACCCTACCCCACCCTAAAGGAAAAGAAAAACACATTAGCAGAAAGAGATAGCGACTGACTACAGCGAGGTCAAAATCTCCCTGGACAAACCAAATAAAAAAGAAATAAAAAAAGCAATAAAAATTCAGCATACCGATGTATAATAAACACTTACAAGCCTCCACCCCTTGGAAAAACTTCAAACTAACTACGAAAATCGCCATTTTTACACATTTGAAAATAATTTCTGACGAGGACGCATCAGACCGTCTGAAACGTACGTAAACGATTTTAATGACTTAAAAACATTATTACTATGATCCAAACATAATTCTCAATGAAAAACCAAGACACGGAATAATAAAATAATGTTAAAAAATACACATTGTTGGTGACTACTCCCTTATTTAAATATACATCTTTCTTTCGTTGGAATTTATTAATCCATTTTATATATATTATAATCATATATATTATATATATATATAATGTATATATATATTAATATATAATATATATATATATTATAATCATATATATTATATATATATATATATTATAATCATATATATATATATATATATAACACAGTATATTATGTGTGTTTGTAAATATTTAATAGGGAAATTCTTAAACTACTCGTTACATAACACTAAAACTAACAGAAAATAGTAATTATTCACGAAAAATTGTTTATATAGAGTAAAATCGTTGGATTGGTGAATAACGTGTACAGATATATATCAACAAGTTGAAATGCGAAATGTTCTTTTCAACTGGCCGACATGTTATACTTTTCTCTTAGCATGCTTACATAAAATTCATGTCTGGTGCTAATATTAAGACTTTCTTCTGTTTCTATCGGTAACGATATCGTTACATAACGCAACTGGTACGCGAAATGCTAAGGCTTCTATTCTAGCTGATCGCACTAAGTCATTTTACAAAACTTTTGCTATTATTCCTTTTTTATTATTTATTATTATAAATCCGAAAATCTGC
Source organism: Euprymna scolopes (assembly GCF_053919585.1). Taxonomy (NCBI): domain Eukaryota; kingdom Metazoa; phylum Mollusca; class Cephalopoda; order Sepiida; family Sepiolidae; genus Euprymna; species Euprymna scolopes. Next base: position 108,689,160 of record NC_136494.1, on the reverse strand, counting down.
ATGAATTGAACTATATCTACCGCTTCCAAAAACGAGACAGCTTTACTCACCAGCATCGGAGAGCATCTGGAATCGATACACGCAGTGCACTATTGTCCATCTACATGTACTTTCATGTAGAGGAATTTTTAGTCTCAGTTGTTCGGGGAAGAAACTAACGCTGATACCTCGTCCCCTTCAATATTTCCTTGACACTGCCATCTTATATGACTATGAAGACCTCAACTGAAGTAACGTATCTCACAATAAAGCTTGCGCAATCTACTATCCGGCCTCTCTTGACAATCCTGTAAGCAGTCCTTCGTCATATGGTTGGGATCACAACACATATAGCAAGTAAATTTTCTATCATCATTAAGTGACTTTCATTCTCGAGACGTCTGTCTGGCGAAGTCGATAGCGAATTTTGCGGATCCTACGTTGTCAGTCATGATATCTGGCATTCAGTCAACAGTTGTTTCGTACTCGTTGTTTCAATCATAGATGAAGCACGTAGTAGATGTTTAATGTGTTGCAGTAGTCTAGAAATGAATGCGCATGTTATCCAACATTCGGTGAATGGTTCTCCAACCAAACGAGCCAGACGTCGTAGCTCAAAAATATCTGTTTATCGTCTCAGGTCGGCGTATTTGTCGAGTGACGAACTCGTAATATGCATTAAACACATCATTTTGCGTCTGATTTCTGCTCCTTAATAATGTGCCTTTATATGGTTGGTGCTCCACATCTCGATCTAAATAGCAGGACGAGCTCAACATTCTTGTTTCTAGTTTGAAAGTTAGTTTCAATAAAGTTGTGTGATCGTTTCCGCCTACGGGCTTTCTAATTGACTTAAACAATATGTTGCACCTGTTACCTCCTAGCTCTTATCTTTTCTTCTAATGAAATCTCTCATTGCCTTCGATGCTGTTTTTATGCGCTGGGATAAAATATTTTGCATAGCAACGACGAGAGTCTGTGATCTTAATGTACAATCTAAAATGTGAGTCGCCATTTTTGTTTTGTCAAGCAATCGAACCCTACAAAGTATACACACGCTAGTCAAGTAATTTACGAATTTTCCTACAATTGAGGACTTAAGTAAACAAGTTTAGAAGTCAATACAATATGTGAAACAGTAATTATAAACAGTATATTAAAAAATTAGTTGTATTTACTTGGCTTTGAATTGGGTAAGTACTCAAATAATAATTAAATCCAAATAGAATCGATCTAGTGATCAATTTATAGAAAAAAGCAAATGCGCACACGCAAATACACGCAGACACACACAGAGACACACACATACACACACAAACATATATATATATATATATATATATATATATATATATATATATATATATATATATATATACAGTTGTGCGCAAAAGTATTCGACCCCTACCAAAATTGTCTTATTTCTTTGAATGGATACTTCAATAATCTTTAAAACCTTCTTTAACGACTAAGTTCGAATAAACTGTATAGTTTTCAACAAAAAATAATAAAAAGTAATTAGTGCTTGATAATATAAATAAATTTATTTATAAAAATAAAAATATGGATGTTGCAAAAGTATTCGACCCCTTTTCATTAATACTTGGTTGAAGCTCCTTTGACCTTGATTACTGCAAGTAAACATTTCCTATAACATCTAAAGAGACTTCTACATCTGTCCACTGGAATTTTAAGCCACTCTTCTTGACAGTACTGTTTTAATTCAATCAAATTAGATGGTTTTCTTTTATATACCGCAATTTTTAAGTCATGCCATAAGTGCACAATAGGTTTAGTTCTGGAGACTGGGAAGCCCATTCTAGAACTTTCACCTTATTATTCTTTAACCATGCCTTAGTGCTCTTTGAAGTGTGTTTAGGATCTTTGTCCTGTTGAAAGGTATACCTCCTTCCATGCCCCAACTGGTTCGCAGACGGAACAAGATTTTCTTTCAGTATGGACTGATATTTTACTGAATCCATTCTTCCATCGATTATGGTTAATCTTCCAGTTCCATTTATACTGAAACAGCCCCACACCATGATCCACGTCCATGCTTAACGGTTGGAACGGTATTCTTCATATTATAAGCAGTATTTTCTTTTCGCCAAACATAGCGTTGCTGGTTGCGTCCAAATAGTTCCACTTTCGTTTCGTCTGACCAAATTATTATTCCAGTAATCAATAGGCATTTCTTGGAACCTTTTTGACAAAATTTAATCGAGCCTTTTGATGAGCTTTGGAAAGTAAGGGCTTCCTTCTGGCAATACGTCCATGCAATCCGGCACGATTTAATGCCTTACGAATAGTCGACAAGTGTACATCTGAGCCAGAATTCTTCAAATCGTTCTGCACGTCCTTTAGGTTAGATTTAGAGTCTATTGAAACTTGTCTAACAATTTTCCTAGCCCCACATGTCGTAATTTTTCTTGGACGACCTGATCTTGGAAACTTGATACAATCCCTTTTACTTTCCATTTTTTGATAATGGACATAATAGTCGACCGTGGTATAGAACAACGTTTGGAAAATTTTTTATAACCTTCTCCAGACTGGTAGGCATCGATTACTTTATTTTTAATGTCTTCAGAGTACTCTTTGTTCTTTGTCATAGTCGCAGATTTGTTGACGTTAAAAAAGATTTTTTTTTACTTGAAACAATTATTCAATCATTCAATATGGCATTGAAGTTCAATTTGAACTGATTTTAGATTCAGTAGAGTCATAAATATTATTTATAGGAAATAAATACAAGGTCAGACTAAAATAATAAACTTAATGACGCTTTTATTTAAACTTTAAATTAAAGGGGTCGAATATTTTTGCAACATTCATATTTATATTTTTTGTAAATAAATTGATATATATTATTAATCTCGAATTACTTTTCCTCATTTATTGTTGAAAAATATACAATTTATTCATAATTAGCCGTTAAAAGGCGTTATGAAGATTTTTGAAGCATAGATTCAACGTAACAAGAAAATGTAGACAGGGGTCGAATATTTTTGCGCACAACTGTATGTCAGAATTCCAGCGATAAGTATCAAAAATCGATACTCGAAAAATCAGATTAAAAGAAAGTGCAGCTCGATTTCGACCAAAATAAATAACCTTATACAACAATAATTTTATAAAATTATCGGTAGGTTCTCTACAGCAAAAAATAGAGGAAAATGTATTTTTAACAGCGGAGAGCATATAGAAAATTGACCATATCCTGTCTGCTCATCCTTCGGCTAATATTAAGGTTCATGGAGATTTCAATGTTCACTACGTGGAATGATTGGCTTACTCAAATAAGACGATGAGGAGTTCTGTCATGATGTTTCCATTTCTAATGACCACTTGAGATTAATCCCGAACACACCCATTTGGCCGACAATAATGCTCAGTATGCAAATATCCTAGAGCTTTTCTCCCCCCTTACCCGCCTGATAATAACCACCAGGTATAAAGTACTGGGGCTGCTGTATTGCTATTTGATGAATAGCTTCTGGACCATGCAGTAGCTTCTGGTGGGGCTTTCTGATGCCATATTAGTGTGGAATTCTTACCGCGCTACCTTATCATGGTCTGCAAAAAAATATTTCTTCACTTTTTTCTTCCTTATTTCCTCTCTCTGCTCTAACCAAGTTTGTAATCCTATTCCACAAATCCTAACACTCTATCATGGAACGTCTCCAGAAAGAATACACGATTAAACCCAGAACTCCAACTTCCGATGTAGACCCCCACTACTATATCTCCGTTTCCAACATCACGGATTTACGTTCTGACCTTCCAGAGGTTGAAATCCAATTACAGGAGACCAAACCAGACCAATTCTTATTAAGAAAAACTGGGAGTGGACCGACTATTTCCCTTGATGAGTTCGTAATTAAAGGATATGCCAATTTAATATCCAAATCTGACCCCCATGATCGACATGGGCATGTATTATATGCCTTCATAAGAGATGGCTTTCCATATGGTTGTGACATCTTCAGAAAAGCCCCTAAATTCCCCTATATGTGCTTTCAGAGTGCACTTACTCACGCACCTACGTTTCTGTTTGCCTTATATCGTCCTCATAACAACAGAATTATTATCTTTAAGAGAATGTCTGAGAAAATTAACCACATTCCGTCTTCTAATCATTCGGCTAACATTCAGGTCTGGAAATTTCAATGTTCACAATGTGGAATGGTTAGCCTACTCAAACAAAACAGATGATGAGGGGAGTTCTGTTAATTATTTCTCCATTGTTTTTACCTAATTTAGACTGGTTACAAACCAATCCATGTCCGTGACACTGATGGTCAGTATGCAAGTTTCCTAGAGCTTTTACTCACAACTTGCCCTGACCTATGTTAATCTTCCATTCTGTCCCTACTGGGATCTTCTGACTACTTTCGTGTCGCAATTAAGATAAAACCAAAATGGAACAAGTCCTCCAACATACCTCTCCATCGCACAGTATATGGATACTCTCCGGATGACTGAGATATCTTTCATAAATTTATATCAGATGTACATCTACATTCATGTTAAAAATGAACGTGTCCTCCATAGTATCAGACCTGATAGAATATTTAATTTAAGATATAGACTGCTTCATAGCCCCCCAAAATTCCAGGAAAAAACTATCAGTAAGCCGTGATTCTCTCCACAATGTATTGCTGCCATTGCGTACAAAAATCACTTTTTTTCCATTACTTCCAACGTGATTTACTAAGACTGAAGCCGCCTTCGGGACTATCATCAACCACTATAAAAGAGTAATAGAGAACTCAAGAGATTTTTATATTCAGTCCGTCAAGTTAAAAGTAACTGACCAGCAGCTTGGTCTTCACCAATTTTAACAAATAACAAACATGGTCCTGGGCAGAATTCTGTGCTCTATCCAAACCATCATCAGTGGAACTGAGTAATCTCGTCAGCATCGAACAAAACCAAACTCTTTGCCAAGAACTTTGCAGCTAATTCTACCTGATGCGATAACGGACGCCAACCCCTGTATTTCCTCCTGTGTCTAAAAGCACGGTATGCGACATACAAATATTTGTGCGTGATATTGCCAAGCTAATAAAAAACCTCTATTTCAATAAAGCAATTAGTAACAGTAAACTGGCCCTGACGGCATTCCCATTATAGTGCTGAAAAAGCTTCAACCAGAACTAGCTTCCATACTTGTTGTTTACGCGTTGTCTTAAGGCGATTTGCTTCCAAACACCTTATAAAACCTCATCGGAATGTCATGTATTTAAAAATTCAAGTAATCAATTATCTCCCTTTCAGTCATGAGTAAATTGCTGGAATTCGTGTTAAATAGGGAAGTAGTATACTACCTTAGCAAAATAACACTTCCTCAGTAACATCCAATATGGTTTCCCTTCTGCTTGGTCTACAGCAGATGTGCTAACCGTTTTATCTCATAAGATTAGCGAAATTCTCGACTTCCTTTCTAGGGTAATTGCTTTTGGAATAGTAAAGACTTTTGGTAGAGTATGGCATAAAGGTCTAGTCTACAAAATCTCCTGCTACAGTATAGCTGGAAATGTTTTTTTTTTCAATTATTAAATCACTTCTTTCTGATTAGTTCATAATGGTAGTGGTTGATGGGTAGAAATCAGAAGCTCACAGTATTAGTGCTGGATTCCTTCATGGGCCCATCCTGTGTCCAACTTTCTTTCTGATCTACATAAGTGATCTCGCAAATCACAACCTAATATCATTTGTAGACATTTATACTGACGACAATGCCATCTATAGCAGCACTTCAAAGGACGTAAACGACCGAACAAATTCTATCGTATTCTCTCTACTCTGATCTTGATTACGTGGTGCAATGGGAAACGAGGTGACAGTTAATTTTAACGCATCTAAGATCAAACTTCTATCTTTACATCATCAACGCTCTTATTTCTGTCTGGCATCGATTGAAATGAATGGATCTCCTCTTGGGGATGCTCCTTGTTTTGACAAGATGCTGGGTCTGACCTTTACTCCTGTTTTGAGATGGAACACGTACATCAAATCCGTTGCCAAGGTTGCTCGAAAAATGGTGGGATTGCTCTACCGCCCCAGTAGATATCTCACTGCAGATGCAATTCTCAACCTGTATATGAGGCATTTACGTCCAAGGATAACCAAGATCTGCTAGATGCTCTTATCCTGCCTTGAAAAATGTCAGAATAGACTTCATAGTCTAGTGAAAGATACCATTTTCTCTTCCCTGCAACTTCGTTCCTACAGAAGGGATGTTGCGAGTCTGCCTTTGCTTTATCGTTATTTTCACGGCAATTACTCGTCGTGGCTTCAATCTATGGCCACCCCTATCCTGATTTTCACGAAAAAACACTAGTCTAAATGAAACCACTATGAATAATTTCCATTCTGTTTATCTGTACCTTAACCTAAACGTAGAATCCATGAACAAAGGTACTTCCTTAGCATTGCATGTATGTGGAACTCTGTTCTGTGTTCCTGCTTTATAACTGACTGCAATAAGGTCGTCCTAAAATCAAACGTAAACCAGTTTTTAATTACTACGATATTTTCGCATTGAACACTGTATACTGATAAACGCTTATCCTCGAATTGCTTCGTGCCTTGATAAGTGGCCAATACTTTGTAAAGAAAAGTAGGTCAAAGTGTTAAGGAATGTAAAGCTCACTTCTCGTTCATCGCGGTGAGTCCCCGACTAGAGCAGGCAATCAATTTCTTCTATTTAAAAATTCGTGATTTCACCAAATTTTTCCGAATAGAGGAATTCAATGAGCGTCCATTATTCTGACGCACGTCAATGACAAGTGTCTCGCACCGTTAATATTAGCAACAAAGAGATGAGATTGTTATATCATGAATGTCTAAGTTCAGTTACTATTACAATACAATTAGCAATCGCCTTTGATTCATTCGGGCGGAATAAAAAATATTAAGCATTACTTTTAGAATGCCGGTTGTAAATTATGATACTAGAAATTTGGATTTAATCATTGAAAATAAAAACATCTCATATTCTCTTAATGTGCACATGGACTAGGGGATGCACGTGCTGGTTGAAATCATTATTTTCACAATGTATGTTAAAGTAATAGAGAAGAAGAAGAAAGTCCTGAATCTGAATATATTAAACATGTAAATAATCTTATGTCATCGTAAACTTATCGTCAAATATTCCATAAGCGACATTCAAAGCATTGATCTAGATATAAGTAAAATTGAATTGAACTCTATAAGTTCGCATTTGAAGCAATACATAATGCGGAAAAATTACATATCTAGAAAAAAATTAATGTAAGATTAGGATGCAAATATATTTCAATAAGTAAATAAATATTATCATCCACAAGCATATATGTTTCATATTCATTACTAATCATCAGGGTGTCTTATATAATTATAGTAATGGTTTTATAGTATCAACTCTGAGATCGAGTACTAACAATACAACATCTATAACAATTCCGGTACGACGTGACCATCTAGAGGAGCGATATTACTCCACATTGGGAAGATTAAGATCCCGTGTACCCTGAGGGAGGCCGGGTAAATATGCTGAGATTGTCTGTTAAACGGTGATTTTAATACCGGAAAGCGGCGGACGACCTATCGAAAAGGATGAATTTATGGGGCTTTGTAAAAACAGACATATATTATATTGTTTTAAAACAATGACAGGAAATGTCAGAATAATGTGGAAATGAAATCATACTTTCGTTTTCCCGAGGAACACCTGCTCAGACGTACTGGCTTTCTGAGTCAATATTGAACTTTTGGGGCGTGTGAAGAGAGATTTAGTTTTGGTCCCAGATTCGCAGGCCATGGAAGACCTGATGAGATGCACATACGCAAAAAGGATTTGGGGATCCCCCAAAAGACGTGTTGGACCCTGGTTGGTTTAGCATATTATCCCAACCAACTATTTCTCTTGGTTTATAAGCGAATGACCGTGCCGGTTTTAGCAGATTTAAGCCGAATCTCGAGAAAAACACACGCTTCAAAGAAGACCACACACACCTCCATCCATCATGACCGCCATCGTGGAGAAGGCAGAATAAGATTTTGAAAAACCTTGTTGTTTCTCGTGTATTAAAACTGAACGATATACATATGTAAAAACTTGTGATTTTCGTGAAATTAACTTTTTCTTAGTTAGAACTCTCCGAGTTTGCTCCTTTTTTGCGTGAATGCGAAGCTATTTGATTTTCAGCGGAAATCGACACGAAGCCTGAGATGCTGAGAATTTATATTGAGTCCTCTCGAAAGACAGACAATCAACGGCCAGACCAGTTCAGCAGGGTAAAAAGTCATCTGCTGGCTTGTGCGGGAGATCCACACCGCTACTATTAAAGTCATAATTACCTGTAAGCAGAACAGATTCTGTATTTTATTTGCAGATATATAAATCTTCTATCTACGAACTTTTGTGATATTGCTTGAATAGAATATGTTAATATCTCTCTCAAAATGCTCCACGCGAACGTACGTTTCGTAATCATCTTTTAGACCCAACATTGGCGGAGGAGTTTGTTAGAGTCTGCAAGGATAAACTCTTTCAACATTGACTTCTTAGCAGACAAATGTTCACCCAAAACCTTATTAAAAAGTTTGCCGCATGTCCGAATAACCTTTAGGTAACATTTAAAATGTTTGCACGCAAAATTGGCTGAAACGTTTGCTAGAGACCGCAAAGGTCAAATCTTTGGAATTTTGCGTACTTGGCAGCAAAATTCTCAACCAAAACCGAGTAAAAAGCTTGCCCTATGTCTGAATGCACTATATCTGAAATTTCAAATGTTTAGACCAAAAATCGGTTGAGTAAGTTGGTAGAGACCGCAGAGGTCATTTTTTTTTCCAATTTTAACCCCAGTTTTTACCAGTTTCACATTTATTGCTTTGGGCTCAAATCAAATCAAAAAGTTCGATCCATGTTCAAGTAATCTACATCTAAAATTTCAACTTATTAGACTAAAAATTGGCGAGAAGTTTGATAGGGTTTTTCCCAGTCAAATCCTTACACTTTGACCCATTTTCAGCCAAATTGCTTGGCGAAAACCTAGTAAAAAGACGTTCCCTCATGTCAAATATCGAATCTGTAGACTGGAAACTGACAAAGTAGTTTGGTAGGGAAATGTATACAGATAGACACACGCGACAGAAATTTCAATTTTACAGATATATAGCTAGATATGTGTGTATGTGTGTGTATGTGTGTGTGCGTAACTGCTACTACTTAGTTATACAAATATTATCGATATATATATATATATATATATATAATATTATTGCTATGGCTAAATATTGACAATTATCTCTCTCCTTCTTTCTCTCTCTCCATATATATATATATATATATATATATATATATATATATATATATATATATATATATATATCGGGGGCGTATGATATAAAGCTGAATGTGTGTGTGTGTGTGTGTGGCTGGTCACGAATAGGCTTCTATATTCTTGACTAGTTTAAAAAACTGATTACATATAATGATAGAAGATGTATCGATACACAGGGATGGGTGTGTTTGATCTGCTAGAACGGTGGTTCATTAAAATTGTGGGGTCTGCGTCCGCGCCTGGTCAGCAAAGTATGAAAATAAAAAATCTAAAAATTAAAAAAAAAAACGTTTACAAGTGTTTTTGATATAGATGTACATGAGAATACTTTGATAAGTATGTTTTAACTTAAATAGGGATGATATAATAAAATTGTTGGGTTTCGCGCCTGTCCTCCATAGAATGGAAATAGGCACACACTTTAATAAAGAGTTTTCATATCTTTCTGCGTAAGTATACTTTGATAATTATGTTTCAGTTTGAAGAAATATGGTATAATAAAATTATGGGGTGTTCGTTCGCGCCTGACCGCCATAGAATGGAAATACGTCATAAAGTTTAACAAGGTGTTTTAATATAAATCCACAGAATATTGTGATAAGTGTTTCAGTGTGAACAGGTATGGTATAATACATTATGGGGTTTATCTATTTTATTTTCACTTTCATCATATTTTGCTTTGGTTTTCATACCCCTAAATTTGACGCTATCTATTTACAACCCTTCCTTTTCATAACCTGTCATACTTTAATAAATCAGAGTCCATTTTCTGTAGGCTGCTTTTGAACACAGTCAACGACGGGTACTTTTGCTAGTATATATATGTATATATATATATATATATATATATATATATATATATATGGGGGGTGCATACACAAATGTTAATACTTAAATAATGTTGCTATATATAATGTATGCATGCAGCGATATTTTTATTATTAAATATTTACAATTACTTTGTATCTATAGATATTAGCGTTCATGCTTGCGATAAGATGGGTGTGCAACTGACTATTGCTGTACGTCGGGGGATTCGGAATCTGTCAAAAACTCAGCGTTGATGCCGTAGACTAGCATTATACCTCTAGGTTATCAGCGATAAACAAATGAATTGCAGCAAATTAAATAGCATCAATATCATAGGTGACCATGATTTCTAAGAAACTGCTCATATCGGTGTACAAGCTAATCTAACAAGAGACACGCAACAATTCTTGTTTTTTCGTGTATTGATATTCGTATTAAAAACTCTTTTTTTTTCCCCTATTTATTTAAAAAGAAAATACAACTTTGTTATATATGGCTCGTGGAATTGCATTCTCTTGCAAGTATCTAATTAATTTGCATATTTTTTAAACATTAATTTAAATTAATTTTCTATTAATTATGTTCGGTTTTCTTATGGGATGATCATCTTTAGTCAACTATTACGTGCGATATCATCATCTTTATTAACTATTACGTGTAATTATATTCATGCAGATATTATACATGATTTATACTTGCGTAATATTTGCGATAAAGTTTATAGTAAACAGAAACCTCTTTCTATATTTATTTATGTACGCGTATATATATATATATTTGTTTATAAAATTTTGCCTACCGAACTCCTCTGTCAGTTTTTGGCCTACAGACATAAACCTAATATATAGGGTATTTGAATCCGTACAAAACTTTATATTTGGGTTTTAGCCGGGGAAACTCGGGTCAATAGTGTGAAAATTAAAAAATGGAAATTTCGAAGTAAAGGTCGAACGACGGGTTACAAATATGCGCGCGTAACGTGATAGTTATTGTTGTATGTTTTAATTGTTAGATGCGCAACAAACGCGTCTTCATAACCCAAGCATTAACGTCGAGGTAAATCGTAAGCTGAATGTTTTGGTTTCGATTCTCGGTGGTGGCGCACGATTCGTTTTATTTATTTAAACCTTTTTAATCATTACTATATATTGGGTCCAATATAATATAATAGTAAATACGATATTAGCATTAATCAAAATATCATAGTTAAACGTCTTTTACGACTGCTCAATGCCTGGCGACCTGCTATTAAACTAATGTAGCCATACCAAATATATTGAGGTGTTTTTTCTTGTGTAATCGTCGCATCGTCGCAATTGTTTATCTTTTTTTATATACACATACGTGTGTGGGGGTATTCGCGGAAAATAACTGGACACCCCACTTATCAGATTCGCACTTGTGTAAAGCAAACATCCGCTTGTGAGAATATCAACTTTTTTTTATTTGCTAATTAGTTCTTACACTTTACAGAGGGTGGTTGCGAGCATTATTATATGTAGCCTTACTTGCTGAGTCCTCACTCTATTTCCTCCCCTCTCTCTCTCTCTCTCTCTCTCTCTCTCTCTCTCTGTGTCTTTATCTTTTCCTCTCTTTTTTCTCTTCTTTACCAAGAGCCCAGTCCATGTTCTGCTCGTCACGCTCGGATATATCTACTACACCCTGACAAGCGCAACAGACGCGTTCCACAAAAAAATATGCGAACACACAGACACACCACCAACAAGAAACATGGCCGATACACAGACATCCACACACGCGGGCGGGCGCTCTCTTCTCTCAACTTAAACAAAACAGGCCGATATATGCAGGCACCTGAGTAATCCGTCTTTATTGCACTGTAAAAATTTGAAAAAAAAAAGAAGAAGACACCACCGGTTTTGGGAAAAGCTCGCGAAGATGCGCCCGTCACTCTAGCTCTGTATGCATGACATCCAACTAGAGAGACACGCATCTGCCGTTTATACTGTCTTCACTCTTCAAAACGATGAAAAGAAGACACTCTGCATGTTCAACGCACCGGATCGTCGGATGCTGGGTCTGTTTGTTTCCGTGATTACTACTACGGGTTGAACTAGTACTACTACTACTACTACTACTACTAATACTACTACGAGTGCCGTTGAAACCAGTAGTTTACTGACAACTCGTCACGCCAAATCTTTCGGAATAGCAACGGATTAAAAGACACTCTTCTTCACTACAAGCAATATTACTACTACTACTACTACTACTACTACTACTAATATAATTACAAATCGGACAACTTAGCAAAGGCTGTTGTATGTTATTCTAGAAAAATATTGATTCCGAAAACATTTTCAAAAGTTTAAGAAGTTTATTCTTGGGTGAAGAGTGTAAGAAGTTTTATATTTAAATCGACAAAACTTTCCAAATACTTTTGCGTAGTTGTATATCATTCTATTTGTCGATATAGCTGAAAATGCTGACTTTCGAAAACAGCAATTACAGTTGCTCTCATTAATTTTAAGTTATTTTCTTTAATTATTGATATCTACCTGATGTACCGCTACCAAAAATAACCAAGCAAACGATTATACATACATGTATAATGATAACAACATTAACCATACTTATAAATCTGTAGCTTACGTATATGTGCGTATAAATAAGGCATGATCTCAGCTGATGGTATTGGCTATCGTACTCTAAGCATCTGCGCATTGATTTACAACTTAAAAATAAAAATAACTGAAATTCTAATATATGTTTGTAGATGTCACGACTTTAACTAATTAACAGATGAATGTGTATTAACACCTTACTAACATATTTTAATTAATTATCGTAAGGTATACGATAACAAAGTCCGAATTTGAGAAAATTGAATGCATCGGCTTTTAAAAATTGATTACCGCTTCACTTGGACAGATCAAATTTATCGAACTTTATCGGAAGAAAAAAGGTAAGAAAGCTTTATCTACTTCTCTGAGATGCGATGCGTATCTACATGTTTTGTAGTCTATTCCTCAACTTCATTGCTTTCATTATTTTTCGGTAGTTGTGTTCCTCAGTCTTGTGAGATGACAAACTATTGTATTATTTTTTGTGATTCAGCCTATTCGTCCTAATCCTTTGTTATTTTTACAGCATTTCATTCGAATTCTTAAATGTTTTTCTATGGGCATTTTGTTGAGCATAAAAACACCTAATGTAGAATTAGGGAATTTTCAAATTGAACTCATGAACCCGTAAAAGATTTAAAAGTGAATCATTTATTTCATCTATGAAAAAATAATTGTTCTCTGCATCATTCAGGAACGGAAAGAAATGTTGATTTGATGTTATTAGTTGATATTACCACGTGTACTAAGATTAAGTGCCCAACATGAAGAACATTGTTACAGAGTTGATTGTCAAAAAAAAAACGCCGCTATTATCGGCGTAGGTGTACAGTCTGCAAGCTGTTATTTGCGTGTCTGTGTCTTCCAGAGGGGTAGTATGGCCTTTATCATATATATATATATATATATATATATACACACACTCACACATATACAAACACACACACACATATATATGTGTGTGTGTGTGTACATATATATATATAATATATATATTATATATATATGTACACACACACACACACATATATATATATATATATATATATATATATATATACAGTAGTTATGGAAATACATATGGTAATAAAGATACAGGCTTCTGTGTTTCAATCCTAGATGTAATCGGCAGGCTAGGGAATGAAACGCGATCGCCTGAGTGTAGCTTTATTTATATAGATATTTTTATAACTTACTAGTCAGTTTTACTCAGGAATTTAGAGCTGTTGGTTTAAACAGTGAATGTTGATGCATTAGTCATAGATCTTTTTAATATTTTATGAATATTTGAAAGAATATATATATATATATATATATATATATATATATATATATATATATATATATATATATATATACGTGGGTGTGAGTGCGGGTGCTTATCATATTGCGCTTTTCTTAAAGGTAACATGATGTACCTGAAGAAGTTCGGAGGAAAAATCGGCCGATACTTTGTACCTATAATAAACAGGATGAGACCAGTATTTTGAATAATCCAAACAATACAAGTCATTAATTCTCATCAAAATGTGTACTACTTGATATGTTATTGTAATATATATTACTCTTTTATGTCTTGTAGACTTTCTGTTATCTCGGTCGCTGGTCTTATCTCAGCAACGTTTCAACCCTTATAATCTCTTGGTTTCCGCAATGAGATATATATTTTATTTTGTTTCACTTATACGCACACACCACTTGATTTCCTAATTTTCTCGCAGCTTTTTTTATGTATTTAAAACTTAACATATTTTTAATCCACGGAAAACAATGAGAACAACGTAGTTTTCATCATTTCCTGCCTTTCATTATATCTAGCATAAGTCAAACCTTAATTAGTTATGGGAATTTGTTAAAGTGTGCTAGAGGATCTGTTTCGTAAAGGTCATGAGTCAATTCCCTGTACAAAGATTTTGCAAATTTTACAAAGAATTAAAATATGTAAACAATCAGAGACTGCAAAGAACACTAAATTAGAGAAGGTCATTCACGTGGTTTACATTAAAAGCTTAGTTCACATTTCACAGAAGATTACCGAAAAAGATAAAATGCGTATGCGGAAGATCGGTCGGTACAACGGCCAACAAACGAGTAGAAACTAGGTTTTCTCCTCTTTATTATTGTTTTAATAGAGCATTTGAAAATAGAGAAAAATGAGCTACTTATATTTCCTACATAGAGATTAATGATATATGTGTGTGTGTGTGCTCGCGCGTGTGTGTTCTATATATATACATATATATATATATATATATATATATATATATATATATATATATATATATTCTGTTATATATATATGTGTGTGTTTGTGTGTTTTTATGTGTGTGTGTGTTCTGTATATATATATATATATATATATATATATTGTGCTCTATATATATATATGTGTGTAAATAAATATATATATATACAGAACACACACACTACATATATATATATATATATATATATATATATATATATATATATATATATCCCAGCATATATTTGATATTATAGGCGTAGGTGTAAAGTCTGCAAGCTGTTATTTGCGTGTCTGTGTCCGATGTAAATTTTCCATTCAGTATTTATCAACATTCAAACTTCCAATCCTCACCTGTATTTACGCTTAGAAATGAAACATAATAAATATACGCACAAATAATTAAATATATAGTTCTCATACACACACACACACATTCACATATATATGTGTGTGTCTGTGTATGCGTTTTTTTGTAAATATGTTGTTTATATATATATATATATATATATATATGTATATATATATATATATATATATATATATATATATATATATATATATACACTACCACCAAGACCCGACATTACCTAGGATTGAATAAGGATCAGCAAATGTTTCACGTTCCTATCTATTTCTTGTCATTGAAATCAGTGAAATCGCCCATTTTTCAATCAAATTGATTAATGGACTGCTTTAGTTGAGGTCACACTGCAGTGCACTGGAAGGAAGCTTCAGTGACTTAATGCACAATGCATTATAGTTTACATTTCACTATAAAGAACTTATTATTGATTTTATAAAATACATTTCGTGTAATAGCTTATTGGATTAAAGACTAAAATGCAATAGTCAAGTATCATGGTTACACTGTGCGGTAAACAACAACATTTATTTTGAACACGCCCTTGTAATATCAAAGACCCTACTGTTGAGTTAATATCCCAGTCATTCTGCTTGTGGGGTAATAAATCTTCTTAAATGCACTTGCGTTTACTTAGGTCAAAATCGCCTGTTTCCTCTCTCCTCAGATTTATTCTAGTATCTATTATCTATACTCATGGAACACGTTCCGATACAAAACCTACAGGCATATAAAATAGACTTGTGTGAAAATTCCAAAAGAAAAGCCCAGTCGTTTTAGAGTTCATAGGAAACGAATTCACCCGCAGACACACACCGTTCCTTTCATATAATATTAGACATAAATATTCACAGTTTCTTTTTACCACAGCTCTTCAGTGCAAGGTTTTAGTAACTCGCATCCCACGCCAGGAATTAAACTCCCACCCCCAAGTCATGTACTTGATAGTCGACAGTTTCACTGACTGAGTTACAGGATCGGCGCTCGTATATATTATCTTTTGCGTCTTTATATAAACATTGAATGTTACTTTTAAAGTGCTTTTTTTTTTTTTTAATTTATAAAGACCTTTGCATTACGCTAAATTTGCTGAAGGCGATATAATTTAACGACGGTGCTCTACCCGAAAAGAGAAGGGACTTATGCAGACGGCGAAATGCAGACCGTTCTGATGTACGAAAACTCTTTAATGCATCTAAACTAGCACCCGTCCCAAGCCGGGAATCGAACATATAATGATACGGTTGGTAGTCTGCAGCAATGTGATTAATTAAAGCGTCTCTGCAGTTTAATGTTGATTCAGTCGTTTATTCATATTACAAATTAGTAAGATTTTTACACATTTCAACACGGATGTGACTCCTATGACTGAACGATCCATTAAACTGCAGTAGAAACAGGTAATGTTTTCGATTAGTTATTCTTATATACAAACATATGAGAAACGATATGGTGAACATTTTGCGTTCAAGATCTGCTGTCCGATTCGATCCTGATTTCCCCAAATAAACAAGAAAACAGAAAAAGAAACGCAGACAGAGAGAGGAGGGAAATGTTTTATCTAGAAATAAAGACACGCTGATGATTCACTGCATTTTTATAGATGAATGCCTTCCGGTTACATATATCCTCGTACCGGCGTACGCTATAAGAGGTCACACCTTCAATCCCCACCGTGTACATGCATAATCATGATCGTGTTTCTCCAAGAGTTTATATCTGTATTTTTCGTAGTTACGTTACTTTAGGACTTTTATTATGTATCTTTGAATTATAATGACACGTGCTTTTATAATACCGGCACACGCTTTGAGTTTGTAGAATTATAACCTATTTGCATGTCAAGATGTGCTTACAGATAATCAAGTTTGTCGTAGGTTTTTCATCAACCCAGACAACGTATAGATAGAAAACTACATGTTATATATTGAGTTTTACAGATGGGATGTAAGAAATTACTCAGGATAAAAAGAGGGATTACTGAAAAGTCTGCAAATAGTAGAACAAGCTGCATATAAATAAATTATATATATATATATATATATATATATATATATATATAAGTTTATGATGCAAAAAAATGCTTGACATGAAATTGAACGTCAAAAAAACGACATCATTTTTGCACCGACCTAATATATATATATATATATATATATATATATATATATATATATATATATATATATACATATATATATATATATATATATATATACTTGTACTTTTTTGTAGAAAAAGAAATCCCATACAGTGCTCTATTATTAGTGAAAAACTATTCTCGAAATAAGAGCAATATATTTTTTGTATAATATATACAGGAATTTACATTTATATGATGTTAAGATGAGAGTCGGCTGAAGAGAGCCTGAGGCGGACATTAAGAGCAGTCCTCAACTACCGGGCTTGAAACCGTCGGTACCGACTACCGATATTAATGTAAATTCCTGTATATATTATACAAAAAAAATATATATGTATGTATGTATGTATGTATATATATATATATATATATATATATATATATATATATATACGGAGAGAGAGACAGAGAGAGAGAGGGGGGATATAGATAGATATATAAATAGATGAATAGATAGATAGATACACACATACATACATACATACATACATACATACATACGTACGTACATACATATCGTTTCGTTAATATTTTATATATATTGTTATATATTTCGTAGATATTATAGATGATTGTGACCGCAATTAACCATTGCTAGATGCTTGTAAATTTTTATGTTTAAGGGCAGAGCAAGCAGATTAATTTGCCGTATCCATTGGGGTTCATAATAAATTTGGTTCGTTCCTGAATGGTCTCAATATATTAGAAGCTCCACACACAAAGAACTAAAAGGTATTAATAAAATTAATCTCGATCACTGAACATAATAAACATGCCTTTAATGTTTAAAGTACTCTATGAATACAACATCCAATCCCACGATTGGTCCCCTCGTCCAACAAAATATATTAAATAATTTGTAAAAATGCAACTAAAAATTACGTTGATCATCGTAATGGTTTTACTATAGATATTAACATGCATTATAATGTATTCATAGAATATGATCTTGTACATTCGTATATATCTATAATATAAAGCTGAACGTCTGTGTGTGTGTGTGTGTGTGTGTGTCTGATCACGAATAGGCTCCTATATGGTTGACTATTTTTAAAAAAAACTGATAACATGCAATGATAGATGTATCGAGGATCAGGAATGGGTATGATTGATCTGGCAGAACGGTTGTTCATAAAAATTGTGCGGTCTACGCTCGCGCTTGACTCCAAAGTATGGAAATAAAAAATGAAAAAAAAAACGTGTACAAGAGTTTTTGATATAGATGTACATAAGAATAATTTGATAAATATGCTTCAATTTAAACAGGGATGTTATAATAAATTGTGGGGTCTGCGGTCGAACCTGCACTCCATGGAAATATGGCACAAACTTTAACAAAGACTTTTCATATCTATTTGCCTAAGTATACTTTGATAATTATGTTTCAGATTGATAAAATATGGTATAATAACATTATTGGATGTTCGTTCGCGCCTGACCTCCATGGAATGTAAATATGTCACAAAGTTTAACAAGGTTTTTTTTAACGGGGCAGCCGTCCATAATAATATCTTAACTTTTATCTTAATTCACGTTAGCTTTTATTTATTTTTTGGAGTTGAATCATTTTGTGTCGAATAAATTCATCTCTTAAATTCATGTTCTTATAAACGTGAAAATCAAAAAAGGTCGGAACTTTAGACAATTCTCGACAACAATTTTGCATAACTCTGTTTTTTGCTTATCCACTTGCACGTAGCACTTTTTCGAAAATAAATAAATAGATAAATAATAAAGAATAAGAACGTTACTTATTATCGTGTCAAAAGTAGGAAAAATTCCTGCTCACGTAATTACGTGTCTTTTAAAAACATTTACATAACCTTTTCATTTTTATTTATATATCTGTTTAAGCTTTTTTTCAGTGTACTAGAAGAAATTCAGTTGATTACAACCATTTCTGCGTGTTCTTTACATTACTATAGTACAACCCTGAATCCGACGGCGCAATATTACACCGTTCAATACTATAAAACTGAAACGAAGCTTTTCTGCTTGAAAAGGGCGCCATTTTCTTCTTAGTCATATTTATATCGAGCCTTTGTTTTAAAAAAAACTAAAGTAATTACATGTTTACTTTTTTCATATCCCATTTTGCTGTTTCGGATTATTTTACTAAAGTAAGTAAAGCTTCATTATTTTTCAAAACGGTTTTTCTTTCTTTGTTTTTCGATATTTCGTCTATATTATTTAGTAAGACTGCTTAGCAGAAAAAAAACAACAAACGACTACCCGAAAAAAATAATATACAAGAAATAAGTGTTATCATAGTCAATAACAGTACAGTTCATGATTTTTGTTTTGAAATAGTTTTTAATGCTCTTTACTTGAAATAATTTCATCGAACCTAAATTAAAACATAATTTGAGGCAATAACTATTTAAATGAATTTTTATAAAAACTACACATGCCATAATTGAATATTCCTCAAGCACAAAATAACGGAAAACATTAAAATATGTTTCTAAATATCCCTTACGTTAACCGAACTCTCTTAAATTGTTAACACAGAATGCTCAGGTGCCTCTCCTTCAAATTGAAAACGTGCCTCTCCATTTCAAAGTCGCTGCCATTTTGATTTTTTTAAACCGGTTCGTGAATTAAAAAAAAAAATTTACAAACTGAGCTTTTCTACCATAAAAGTAACTTTAATTGAATATGGTAACATTTATTTCTTGTATAATTATATCATTATATATTTAACATTTTCTCTTTGTAAGGAAACATCATTTTGTTGGTCACTCTTGGCTACGAATGGAAAAACAGTTGATAGAAAAAATATATTTTGGCGAAAATTATCTTTACTTTCATCATATTTTGCTTAGGGTGAAATTTTGTAGTATCAAAACCTATCTCTTTACAACCCCCTCCTTTTCATAACCTTTTCATAATTTTATCAATCACAGTCCATTTTCTGTAGGCTCTTTTTGAACCCAGTCAACGACGGGTAGTTCTGCTAATATATATATATATATATATATATATATATATATATATATGTATATATACTAGCATGGATGCCCGGTGTTGCCCGGGTGTTTGGAGGTGTGTGTTGAGCAAAAAGAATAAAGGTGGTAGTAGGAAGGCAGGCTCGAACCCGTACCGCGAAATTTCTGGCCGAAAATTCTAGCGAAAATTTCTGGCGGATTACAAAACTTTTCCTAAATTTAAGTACCATGTATATCAAATTTCTAGTCTGTAGATTGAAAATTGGGGAAGAGCTTTAAGATGGTTACAAACTTGTCAGGACTGCCAAGCTTTTTTCAGAATCTCCCACAAAGCATTCCTATTGATTGTATTAAAGGCCTTTGTTAAATCGATGAACACGTGATAGAGACCCTTTCGTTGTTCTATACACTTCTCCTGTAGTTTCCTGGCTGCAAAAATCATATCCACTGTCACTCGACTACTTCTGAAAACACAGACAGTATTCTTTCCCTCATGCATTTTTCGTGAAACAGCAGGGATAATTCCCGTTTGTTTCTCGTGCGATCAGTTGATTGTTAAACGAAACACACACACGCACGCACACACACACACACACACACATATATATATATATATATATATATATATATATATATATATATATATATATACTCCTATAAATTCGTTTTTCTTTTGTGTGTGTTAATATTCATATTAAAACCATCTTTTGTATTTATTTAAAAAGAACATACAATTTTCTTACATATGGGTTGTGGAATTGCTTTCACTAGCAAAAGAACTAGCTAATTCACATATTCTTTTAAACATTCGAATGTTTAATAGTCAATAGGGATGCTTTGTGGGAGATTTTGAAAAAGCTTGGCTGTCCTGACAAGTGTGTAACCATCTTAAAGCTCTTCCACGATGATATGAAGGCTGTGATCAACGTTGGGGGAAAACTGGCTGATCCTATTTCAGTTACAAATGGTGTTAAGCAGGGAGATATTTCAGCACAAACACTCTTTGTGTTGTATTTCAACATGACCTTTCGGATGTCATTCGGGGGTTGCTCTGAAGGTGTCTATATTCGCTACCGAACTGCTAGGGGTTGCTCAACATTGGGCGCTTCAATGCAAGTACACAAGTACTCACCAACATGATCCGTAACTTGCTGTATGCGGATGACTGTGATCTGGTGGCTCATACGGGGGCTGATATGCAGCATCTTGTGAAGGGCTTTGCGGTTGCCTGCAGCGCATTGGGCCTGACTATCAATCTGAAAAAAAACTGTCTGTAATGTATCATGTAATATATCATATAATGTATCAGCCTTCACCAGGCATGCCATACTATTAGCCATCAGTTTATATCCATGGGTCTAAGATAGAGGTTGTAGCTAAGTTTGTATACTTGGGTAGCACACTAAGTATGTCCGGTGCCCTGGATGATTAGTAATGCAGGGGATGTCTTTGGAAAGTTGGACAAGCATTTGTGGAGCTTAATGTTTACGCCACATGCGTTCTCTCTGCTCTTCACTATGCTTATGAGACTAGGACAACATACAGGAAGCATTTGAGACGTCTCGAACTGTTTCCCCAGATGTGCATACGGCGAACCTTAGGTGTGGGTTGAAAATGTATGTCAGTGATGTTTAGGTTCTTGAACGGGCTCAATGTCTAAGCATTGAAACTCTCATTATCAAACATAGACTGAGATGGAGTCGTCATGTGGTGAGGATGTCAGACAGTCGACTTCACAAACAACTCCTTTATGGCGAAGTCACCGAAGGAACACGTCTTGCTCAAAAGCCAAACATGAGATTCAAGGATTGTTTGAGTTCCACCTTAAAAAAATGTGTGATGGATGAGTGTACCTGGGAGAGTCTTGTTTTGGATCGTGGAGAGGGGAGAAGGACATTGCGGGGAGGTGTGGGCAAGTTTGAGGCTGATCGAACAACGTATGAGCGACTCAAACGTGATATCCGGAAAGGGACGGTGCAGGAAGCAGTGGTTGGGCTAGGGCGTCAAATTGGTCTGGAGCGTGAGGTGAGCAGAGCTTAGCTGATAAGCCACCAGACTACTCATCAGCGCAATAGGCCACAAAACAATCTTGTGTTACCAGATCTAACCTGTATGAATTGCGGGCGGACGTGCAAAAAAGCAGGCGTTTTGAAGTGGCATTTGAATATTCATAGAAGGGACCATACAGAACGTGCTGCTAGTGGCGCACATGTCTGCACAATGTGTGTCAAAGAATGATAAAGTTTGGCAGGGCTTAAAAGCCACCTTCGTGCGGCTCCTCACTGATTTATTTTCATGTACCTGTATATATATTTTTATATGTGCTATATCAAGCAATGGCAATGTTCGAAAACGAATTTGCTGCCATAATATATATATATATATATATATATATATATATATATATATATATATATATATATATATTTGGACAGTATTCTTTCTCTCGTGCATTTGCTTCGCGGTAGCCTAGTGGTTCGGATCCTTGCTAATGAAGCCAGACAACTTGTGTTCGAGTCTCTCGACTGGTGTTAATCGTGAAACCCTGCACTGATGATTCCCGAAAGGATGAAACACTAGTGTCTGTAGGTATTTCATAATTGTTATAGTATATATATATATATATATATATATATATATATATATATATATATATATATATATATATGTATATATATATATATATATATATATATTTAGGAAGCATTTTTTTCTTTTATGCACGTTTCATTAAATAGCACAGATAACTCTTGCTATTTTTCTTGTAATCCTCGTTTTCTCTTTGTCGGACCATTTTCCGAACGAAAAGTGAAAAAAGAAATTTCCCATAATCGCGAACGTTTTCGACCCCCACTGGTCATCCTTAGGCGAGTGGTAAAAAATAAAAATGAAATCGAAAAATGAAAATCGCGAGATGAAATGAAAAGGCGATTAAAAGATGATTAACAGACGATTAAAATCGCTTAAAATCATTAAAATACTCAAAAGCACTTGAGCGTGCCCTCCGTTTCGTTTTGAGTCTAGTTAATCGTTGGTTTATTAATGTGAATTAACAATGCTTCAAAGATCGTTAAAATAGCCGTGTTATTTATTAATATGTCTCTGAACTCATTTTTAGGGGTGTGGTGTGCTATGAGGTGCTGATAGATTGAACTATTCGGGGAAGACAGGTGACATGTTAAACGGCGGGAGATGCTGGTTCGAGGCATGCCAATGTACGAATTCTTTATGGAGACGCATTCTCCTATGGGGCATTTATTGATGTACACGGCATTTCTAGTTTTCAGCATACTGCCATCGGATGTAGAGATATTTTTTATTAGTAATTGGCTAGTTTTAAATTTTTTGTAATCTATATATATATAAAAGCGAAAATGTATGTGTGTGTGTTTGTATATATGTATGTATGTATGTATGTATGTTTGCGTGTCTGCTAAAAACATTCGACAGACACAACAAAAATTCACAAACTTGATCTCATATGAAAGCCCCATTTTCCGGACGACAAATATCGAAAATTAAAAGTACTATCAGCAGTGCGTAAATTGATCGATTTTCTGCAGGGGGGGGGACAAAAAAGTGACATTTCAATGTTAAACATTACATATTTTTAAATCGATTTACAACTGCCCCAAAAAATATGGCCGCCAACTCTTATACATAAAGTATACATGCGGCCGTTTATTTTGGGTCCACTTGTATTTAAAACCCGCTGATTCATGTCACGTGATCTTGACGTCAGCAACCTCTAATGGCCGTCGGAATTTACAATTTAAAAATGTTGTTATCGGTAAAAAAAATAATTAAAGCTAAACTATGAACTTCTACGCTATGGCAACGTTACCAAAATTATTACCACATTAAAAATAGGTAGATACGATTGTTAAACGAAAAATTAAGTAAAGAAAAAGTGAAGTAAAAAAAATACGCTTACAAAAAATATTAACGATCGAAGATTTGTTTTTAAATAAAAACAGCCAGACGCCATTTTCCAGTCTTTAGAGTAAGGAAGACGAAGTGAGAGTGAGAGAGAGAGAAAGAGAGAGAGAAAGAGAGAAAGTGAGTGAGAATGAGAGAGAGAGTGAGAGAGAGATGTCTAGACAGATTCGACAGGGGGGAGGGTCAACTAAGCATGCGTCAGATGACGTCATGACGTCGTGACCTGATTTATTTAAATAGCTGATAAACCGGGTAGAATTTATATACGTCGCTTAGCGCAGGTAGTAAAGGGCTTGGTTCATTATCTAAACGTTTCGGGTTCGAATCGTGGTGAGAGATGTTTTTTTTTCGATTTTTTAAATTTAAATATTGAACCCTGTATTATTTAAGCCACTTTTTACGTAACGTTCGTTCGTTTGCCTTACGTTATTTTTTTTTGTGTTTTACCCCCCTCTCCCGCTTAATTAAAACGTTCTTTTCTTACTTCGCTTAAACAATGCTTACATCGTCATCGTCGTCGTCGTAACGCTCGACGACTTTCACTTCAAACATCTTTCACTTTTGGCTGGCCGATTTTATTTTCAAACTTCGCCTCAGGGGTTCGGCTTCGATCCTACCCCCCCCGGCTTCCTTTTTATTTAACACCACACACCCCTACAAACACCAGGGCAACGCCGGGTACCCCTCGCTAGTAAATAATAAATCTTATTTTAGAGTTTTTTTTCCTGTGGTTACTCGGAAAAAACGTTCGGAAAATGGTCCGACAAAGAGAAAAGGAAGATTACAAGAAAAACAACCAAGAGTTATATGTGCTATTTAATGAAACGTGCATATATATACATATATATATATATATATATATATATATATATATATATATATATATATATGCATTGTTAAAGATAAAATCCTTTCTTTTATTATACCTTATTAATTTTTCAATTTTTTAGGTATATTTTTTATGTCAGAATCAAAAATCTTAATATATGCCTTAAATGTATCCCAAACGTTTAGGTTTCATTCTGGAAGTGTCTTCACGTAAGAGTCAATTTACTGTGTGCTATGGAAAAATGGCGAGTTACGGAATTAGTAATAGTGGCAATTGAGCAAAATTAATAGACAACAGGAGCCTAGGTGTTTTTGGAGACCACTTGCGAGACACCTTCTGAGGTTAATAATTTGAGTCTCATAGAAGAAAGGAATTAAGGGAATACGACAGACATTTGAAGAGATTGTGAATTGTTTGTATTTTTTTTTTTTTTACAAAGGCATCACCACATTATCAAGGCCCAGAGGCCACTAAAGGATAAGGGTTAAAGAGTGTACAGTAGAAATTGGTCAATATAGTAATCATTAGTAATGAAAATTTGGTAAATTTAATAACTTATATGGAACGGCTCATCAAGAACTTATTTACTTTAGACTTGAACACAACCATATTGTAATCAGCCGGAAAGCAGGAAAACGGAAGACAATTCCACAGGCGTGCAGTTCTAAGAAAGAAGCTTTGTTCATGGAATCTACGTTTAGGTTTAGGCACAGATAAAGTGTGGGGGAAATTATTGATAATGTTTACAGCTAGACGAGTGTTTCTTGTGAAAGTTTGGCGAGGGGGGACCATAGATTGAAGCTCAGTTGAACACTTTCCATGAAAATAACGATACATCAGAGACAAACTCGCAACATCTCTTCTGTGAGATAGAGGTTGCAAGGAGGAGAAAAGGACATCTCCTACGAGGCTACGAAGTCTATTTTGAACTCTATCAAGGCAGGACAGATCCTTTCTAGCAGCTCCTGCCCAGATGTGGCAACAGTATTCCATCCTTGGACGTACCTGGCTCTTATATAGATAGAGAATAGCATCAGCAGTGAGATATCTACCGGATCGATAGAAAGATCCCACCATTTTTCCAGCGGCCTTGGCAACAGATTTGATATATGTGTTCCATTTAAGATCAGGAGTAATAGTCAAGCCCAGAAGCTTGTCAAAACTTGAGGCCTCTTGAAGACGAGAGCCATTCATTTCAATTGATGACAAATATGGATTAGAATGTTGATGATGTAAAGAGAGAAGCTTGGTTTTAGATGGATTAAAAGTAACCAGCCACTCCTTTCCCCATTGTACTACGTGCTCAAGATCAGAGGAGAGAGAATTGGAGAGAACTTGGTCGTTTACTGTCTTAGATGTGGTACCATAAATGGTAGTGTCGTCAGCATAAATGTCTACAAATGATGTAAGGATATGATTTGGAAGATCATTAATGTAGATCAGGAAAAGAGTTGGGCCCAGGATGGGTCCCTGAGGGACACCGGCATTAATACTGTGAGCTTCTGATTTTTGCCCCTCAACTACTACTCTTATGAACCTATCAGAAAGAAATGATTTAATAATTGAGAAGACTTTTCCAGCTATATCATAGCTAGCGATCTTATGAAGTAAACCTTTATGCCATACCCTATCAAAGGCTTTAGATATGTCAAGAGCAATTGCCCTAGAAAGATTGCCACCGTCGAGAGATTTGCTAATCCTATGCGATATAACTGTAAGGACATCTGCTGTAGATCTAGCAGAACGGAAACCATATTGAGTGTCACTAAGAAGGTTATTTTTGTTGAGATGTTTGATTACTTCTGTATTTAACACAGATTCTAGCAACTTACTCATGACGCACAGGAGACTTATTGGCCTGTACTGAGAGGGGGATGAGCGATCACCTGAATTCTTAAATACAGGGCATACTGATGAGATTTTCCAGGGAGATGGGAAACTATTCTCCTTAAGACAACGTTTAAACAGTTTTGTAAGTATGGGCGCTAGTTCAGGTTGAAGTTTTTAGAGTACTATAATTGGAATACCATCAGGGCCAGTTGCTTTACTCGAATCAAGGTTTTTGATTAGCTTCGCAACATCACGTATACATACGTATATCACATAGCGTGTTTTCTGATACAGGAGGAAATATTGGGGGTTGGCGGTCTTGGTCGCAAAGGGTAGAATTAGCTGCAAAGTTCTTGACAAAGAGTTTGGCTTTGTCTGATGCTGACGAGATTACCTCAGGTCCATTGATAATAGTTGGGATGGAGCACACGCTTCTGTTCAGGATTCTGTTTGCTATTTGCCAAAACTGGTGGGAACCAAGCCGCTGCTCAGCTACTTTGGACTTAACAGATTGAGCATACAACTCTCTTGCGTTCCTTATTACTTTCTTACAATGGTTGCTTGCAGTCCTGAAAACGGCTTTAGTTTCCATACATCTATTACGTTTGAAGCAGTGGAAAAAGTGATTTCTGTGCGCAATGGCAGCAGCACATTCTGGAGAAAACCATGGCTGGCTGTTAGGTTTTTGCTGAAACTTTTTAGAGGGTATGAAATGGTCAATACCTACAATTAACCATTCAGTTAGGTCTAATACTATAGAGGACACATCCTTTTTAAACATCGAATGCAGAGGTAGATCAGATATAAATGTACGGAAGCTATCCCAGTCAGCCTTAGTGTATCGATATACTGTACGATGAAGAGATACGTCTGGGGACTTATTACATTTCATTTTTATCTTAATTGATACAACAGAGTGGTCGGAAGATCCAAGAGGCGACAGAACAGAAACTGAACATAGTTCAGGGCAAGTTGTGAGAAAAAGGTCTATTAGGCTCGCATACTGGCCGTCATTATCATGCACACGGGTAGGTTCCTGAACAATCTGAGTGAGGTCATAGGCAATGGAGAAACCATGACAGAACCTCCCCTCATCGGTCTTGTTTGAGTGGGTCAACCATTCGACGTTGTGAACATTGAAGTCTCCACATACGTGAATGTTAGCTGAAGGATAAGTAGAAAGGACTTGGTCAATTTTCTCAGATATGCTTTGAAAGATAGTAACTCCGCTGTTGTGGGGGCGATAGAGAGTAAATATAAATGCAGTAGTGTGAGCTAAAGCAACCCGGAAGCACATATAGGGTTGTTTGTAGGACGATGTTGTTAATCCCAGATTTTGAAGAGGTGTATATAAATGTCTGCAAGTGTTATAACATTTAACAATTTGATTTCTAATATATTACTTTGGGTTTACAGACAAAAGTTTTCCTTACGTAGGAGAAGGGGCAAGTATATGTTTGTACCTAGTAGAAAACTTACACTGGAATCTGCATTAACCTTGGTAAAGTGGTAAAATAGGTTGGTAATATGTGTAACATACGTAATCATCTGTTTTAAAAATATTATATGAGTTACACATTCCCAAGGGATATTTAAACCTAGAGATAAGATGAGTCTTTCTGATGCCTTAAGGGTTGGGGGCATTGTTTTACTACAATGGTTTGAGTTTAATTTTTTATAATGAATAAATTGATATATTGTTCTGTGTGCTATGATCTCTATATATCTTAATGTACTATATAAAGAAATTTATATATGCATACATATATGTTTGTATATATATATATATATATATATATATATATATATATATGTGTGTGTGTATATATATATATGTATAAATATACATACTTTTTGTGCTATAAATTGTCACCCGAAATACTACGCAATTATGCACATTGTTTAAAAGTATGTACAATTCTATATGAAAACAATATTTTGATTTTTTTTTTAGTAGTACATTGAATAAATTAGAGTCAGAGAAATATAATTTAGGTGGACTTTGTCAAGTGGCTCGCAAATCCATATTGTCACCCTAAAGAAATCAACATTACACCTTTAGTTTTAGCGTTTATAAAAAACATAAATTCAGTTAACTTGATTATGTAGTAAAGCTGACATCTATTAAATGTGGCAAACTTTCAGACTCAATCTACACCTTGATACGGGTCCGGAACTAAGAGCTAGCTTTTTCCATGAGTGCCGGCGGATACTCGGCAAGTGGCGGCGATTGGGCTGGCTTTGGTTTTGTGGGAGGTCATGTTGGTTATGTTCTTGACGTATAACAAAACAAAGTAGTCAAGCTGCTTCAGGTCGAGGAAGGAGTAGGGCTAGTGAGAGAAAAGTACAAAGTCTTAGCACTCCTTCTGAAGACAAACCTAAGGTATATTTGAACTTGTGAGCCGGCTCCGCACCATGCTGCCACCATCACGGTCTGCCAGCGGCCACTCGATTACATCAGCGTATCACCAAGCTATTTAGCACATCCAGGTACACTTTGATGTTGACTTTCAAACGGACTTCAAAGATGGAGGCGCTATGGTATGACCCTTATTTGAAACCACACAAAATATCATAACCGTACTTTGTTTGCCTCGCTCTCTGCACGTCACTGTTATTCCTGGCAATCCAGCGGTGCATTTTGAGAGTCCTGGAAATGGTACTGTTATAATAAGTTGAAGTTGAATAAGTGTGTGTTTTGCGTGTGTGTGTGTGTGTATCTGTGGTTACATCGAGCTGCCGTTTATAAGTGTCATAATGTTTTTTTGTGTTATATTTTAATGTTATTGCTCTGTTTACCCGGATTTCCTCTGGAATTCCATTATAACACTATATATATATATATATATATATATATATATATATATATATATATATATATATATATATATATATATATATATATATATATATATATATATATATATATATATATATATACAGTACTGTTTCGCTGTTTCGCTAGACAGGCAACTACCTCAAGCCAGGATTGAAGCCCGACCGTTTGTACGGCAGTCAAGGCTCCTAACCATTACGCTATTGGCGGCTGCTTGAACGAGTAGTGAGTTTAACGATGTTTTGATATCGTTCGAAATACCTCCGCTCGATTTTTTTACACAAAGAGCGTCGCTTATTTGCTAATGGTAATTCGTGTTTCACTTCTCATTATGCTCAAATCAAGGTGAGGAGCACTATAGTCATCCACATACAGTACTGTTTCGCTGTTTCACAGCTCATCAGTGCGGCTAGACAGGCAACTATCTCAAGCCAGGATTGAAACCCGACCGTTTGTACGGCAGTCAAGGCTCCTAACCATTACACTATTGGCGGCTGCTTGAACGAGTAGTGAGTTTAACGATGTTTTGATATCGTTCGAAATACCTCCGCTCGATTTGTTTACACAAAGAGCATCGCTTATATGCTAATGGTAATATATATATATATATATATATATATATATATATACATATATATATATATATATATATATATATATATATATATATATATATACTGCTGATCAAAAATGTCGGACCACGTTAAAATCTTTAAAAAAAAACCTTTTTTGTAAGGATAGATTTTAAACGCTTCCTACTTAAGGTTACTAATACTACAATCTAAAAGGTTATGGAAATAAAAAGGTACATTCCCCCAAAAATTATTTAAAAATGTGAATTTTTAATAAATTAGGTTTTTTACACATTATCAAAATTATAAGAACAAGGGTATAAATTGTTAAATTCATGGCAATTCTAATGTTTTTAGTTCAGTTAGAGATTAGTAATCACTGTGTAAAGGTGTTACCATGCCTAAAGCAGCAAAACTAACCGAAGTTGAGCGCTCTCGAATTCTAGGATTCCATAAGGAAAGTTTGTCACAGCGAGCAACAGCAGCTAAGGTAAATCGTAGTAAAACTGTTATTTGCAACGTTCTAAAGGACACTGAAAAATATGGAAAAGCATCTTCGAAACTCCGCGGATTAAGGACTATCCACTTATTAAGTGTTTCCTTTTCAGATTAAATATGTTTTTAACTCTTTTACAAAGTGTTTTTTAACATGTTTTATTAACTATTTGCTCTTATATATATATATATATATATATGTATATATATATATATATATATATACATATATATATATATATGGGGGCTGTACACATATCTATACACACACAAACGCTCACACACATATGTATATATATATATATATGTATATATATATATATATATATATACATATATATATATATATATATATATATATATATATATATATATATTGTTGACAATTGTCCCTTGATCTCATTGGACAGATAGACAAAGGACGGTAATCACTGCGTTTATGGAATCGCATGATTGAACTGACAAACGTTTTAGTCGTATGTGGATTACACTGATTAATTGATCAAACTGTGGTATCAAAGTAAAGATGTCTTCAGTTGCAGCTGACGATATCGTTAAAGGTATAAATAAATCCAAAAGAAACGTGGCAACATCAGGCTCTGTTTGTATTCTAATCATAATGCCCATGTGAGCTTAATGCATAATTACAAATAATTATTTTAGTTAGCTGTTCCTCGATCCGAATACATATATATATATATGGTGGATTTCCTTAGTCCTGACGGACTATGGATTCCTACTTTAAGGGTACCTGCGTGTGTGTTGTTTTTGCGAAATCTCCAACTACACCTATCCTGAGTTGACATTGTTAAATACCAGTCGCAAGTTGAGGTTCAGGACGACTAAAAACAATGCCAAGATAAGTTGAGAGCACATATAGCGCCTAGAATTCTCAAATGGTCACTCATCTGGTACTAACCAGACCAAATATTGCTTTACTTCGGTAATCTAACAACCGGTGTGTCAACGTAATTATGCTGTATATATATATATATATATATATATATATATATGTGTGTGTGTGTGTGTGTGTGTGTGTGTGTGTGTGTGTGTGTGTGCAGACGTTCGGTATTATATGTAAGCTTTGAGGGATGGATTTTGAGAAAACATAAAAACGATTCTATCTTAGAAACTTTTAGTTTTGATAATTCATAGAACACATCGTTGCTGTCCTTCATATATATATATATATATATATATATATATATATATATATATGGGGGGTGATTAAACATGTATACGTATCTATTTGAGTATACTACACTGAAGCAAATATTGTCAAATTTCCAGCACCACATCTCAAAGGCATCTTGATTCAGCTCAATAACTAAAAGTTTAATACGACTGAAAGCAATGCCTGGAAAAGAAATAGATGGCAAAATGTGAAAAAATATCATCCATTAATCAGTGTACCCTACTATTTTCATAGCTGAAAGGGACATTAGTTGAAGTGTTGCAGTAATTCTGAGCGAACTTGAACTGAAAGCGCAGAGACTTTAATTCGGCGCCTATAACAATTTACACGATAATACTTTTAGAATGTATAATTATATATTTTATTTGAATTATATATATATATATATATATATATATATATATATATATATATATATATATATGATTTTGCTGTTGTTGTCATTTATGATAAAATAAACGCGGAAATGACGATTTTGTATTTAAATTCATTTAGCAAAATAGTATAGGTTTTGCTCCCCTTCACGCAAATCCCTACCGTAAATTGTCCCGTTATGACGCGACTTATTTTGATGTTTTCTCATGTATTTTTATAATGTCCTTACCTAAATAAAAGCTATCCATAAACGCATATTTACTAATCTATTAATAGTATGGCTGTACTGATCAAATTTCATTATTTCAGATTCAAATGAAAATAGATTGCTGAAATTGGAATACACTCTACACTCTACTAAAAGTTTGTAAATTAAAAACATACAATCTTAACCCGAGGAAACTTTTTTGGAGTGGGATGAGAGGCATGGCGTCTGTGGGGTTGATGAGATGTGTGGGAAGAATAAAGAAGTCAGAACACCATAGTGTATTGGCCAAATAAATAATTTCATGAATAAGGCCGTCGTGTGTCTATAGAGACAATAAGAACAGTTAGATTCAAGTGTATGAACTGTACAAACAATTATTCTCGAGGAACTGAAGATTCGGAAGTTTTCCGCAAATGGACAATTCCAGCTGTTGATGTTATCACTGCACCAGGAATACGAACCAGTTAAAAATATAAAATAAACTAAGATGAATGTCCAACATGTATAACGATTGTTTTTTCAATTTTTATTCATTTTTGACCCCTTCAATTTGTTTAACCAGCTGATGACCCATAAAAAACGGTCCGTAAAAGATACAATGATTTGAAGCTCCTAAGACAGCTTTGCGACTTTTAAATTCGGAGGAGAGACCTTAAACTATATCCAGTGGTTAGGCCCCAGCTTGCGGGCTTTGGGGAGTGTGGAGCCACCCTTTAAATGCCATTGCTCCCAGTCCACTGTGACCCGGAGTGGTAGTACCTGTTAGGGTCTCAACTACGGGTTAAATAGAAACCGACTTGAAAAAAACAAATATATTCTATTAAAAAAAAATTCTTCGAAATCTTTGGATTTGGCGTTAAATAACATGAAAAAGGTTGATATGCCGTAAAACAGAAGCAACCAACCAACCAATGTAATGTAAATTCTGTTGCACTTTAAAAAAAATCATTGAAAATTTTATATGTATATCATTAATTGCTAGATGAAAGATAATGTTTTTAAATTGCAACAAAATGTACATTACATAAAATAAATCCAAGGTAATATTTTGATTCAATTAAAATTAAATTTTTATGCCTTACTTTGTAAAATTTATAAAAGTGCACTTTGAACATAAATAAATTTCAAATTGAATCTTGTACCTTTATTTTTAAAGCCTATCGTAAAAACATTTTGTTTAACATTTTTCATGCCTCGGATGAATGCTTTTCTAACTTGTATTTTATCTTTTTAAGATTATATTTTAAAACTTTCCTTCTCTCTATTTCAGTTTGTATATCTCCTCACACCACAACTCATTTTTGTGACCCTCTCATTGTATTATTACAGGTCTGAATATTCTCTCTTTTTCAGTTTGTATTTCTCCTCACACCACAACTCATTTTTGCAATTCCCTCTTTGTAATACAGGTCTGAATAATGAGAAAATCTGAATTTTTTTAACAAAAACTTTAAAATTAATTTTTTAGATTAAATTTTTTAAAACTTCTTTCAGAATATAAAATTTTTAAACTTTAATAAAGAACATATTTCATATAGGTTTCATTAACAAATATTCAGTGCATAAGGAGTAAAATAGAGATGAAAATTTCAAAAGGACTGTATAACAGGTTACAATCAATAGTAGTCCTCGCCAGCGAAAGTCTTTGTTAATGGGTATTTATTATTATTATTATTATTATTATTATTATTATTATTATTATTATTATTATTATTATTTAAAACATTTTTGTCCTCTTTCGCGCGAGGACTAATATAATATCTATTGCCTCTTTCGCATACAAAATTCCCAAGAGGTGTTGAATATTTCGTTCAATCCTTTAATATATTTTTCAAACACGGTAGTGTTTGCATATATGTTTGGGTGGCAGTTTCAGTCATTTAGAACTGCTCTAAAGCTTCGCCGTTCACTCATTTTTTACCAAATTTCCAACAATTATTACAGTTTATAGATCACAAAAAAAAAAAATCAATTTTCGGTCAGCACAACCCACGTTTTGATGTATTTAGTGGTGTTCAAAATCTTTTAAAAAAAACGTAAGGAGGTGAGCGACATTTTTATGACTGGTTTCCATAGGAACCACGTTGGTTCGCGAAAACACGAGTGTCAAGTTATATTGAAAGCAGATGAGTGCTGTACATTGTTATTACATATGTCTATGTTATATTTATGGGGGCAAAAAATAGGGTTTAAATTAAACAAAGAACAAACGATTTATTGGAAGCCTTGAAAATTCATGGATTACAATAGACAAATGCGAGTATGAAAAAACATAGAAAATAAAACACTAGTTGTTAAAACTGGAAAAGAAAAGGACAAGATGTTCTACTAAAAATAAAAATATTTTATGACTTAAAATATTGCAGAATTAATTTTTTTTTTTAATTCAATTAAACATTATATAATCAATTCTTAATGCTACAATATTTTAAGTTATAAATTTATTATATTTTCAATATCCTTTTTTCCTGTTAAAACAACTAGTTCTTTACTTTTCCATGTTTAAGGTTAACCATATAACTCTTCATGCTCGGATTTGTCTATTGTCGTGTATATATATATATATATATATATATATATATATATATATATATATATATATATATATATATATATATAAAGAATGCCGTTTAGATTCCCGGAAGGAAAAAAAAATAATTTTAACCTATCGCAGATTAAAATATTAAATTTAATCTATCGCAGACTATAAAATATATACATATATGCAAATACACAGGATAACTCCGGAATACGGCATTATAAATAAGTAAGTAAATTCAGTGCAGTACATAATACACATATATTTAATCAGATAACATTATAAATAATATCGTAAGGCGGGTATCAAGCGGTTCTACTGTATATATATATATATATATATATATATATATATATATATATATATATATATATATATATATATATATATATATATATATATAACTGTAAAATTTGAAAACAGAGCGCATAGGTAATTGGCTAGGGAAAATATTAGCAGCAGAAGCACGTGGTCTTGCATCACAAGAATATGAGTGTAAAATACACCAAGTGGTCGAGGGAGAAACAAGTTGCGTGCGGGCGAAATGAGCGCGTAAATTCGAAGGGAGAAAGCAGCAGCTAACGGTCATCTCAGGGTGTCGGGGAAAAAAGCTTTAAAAAACCACATGTGTGCACAAAAAGATTTTGAAAGATAATGAAATGCGCTGTTTTGGAAGAACCACGAATAAATGCATTTCATTTGCATTTTTTATAAAATGCCGAATTGATTTTTGTTTCTTTTCTGTTTTATTTGTTGGTTATTTTGACACGGTGCCAACGGTTGTATGGGTCAGAGAGTGTTGAAACCTAATGCCACGTAACGTTACATTACCAAAATGCTGGTTTCATATTTTCAGTAAGATCAAAATCATCCTTTCATGGTCCCAGGAATGTCTACAGGATCCCAGAGAGAAGATAATGTGCTAGTACAAACACGTTCTTCCTCTCCTTTACAATATGTGCCATATTTAGATAATTCCGTTGCATAATTCCGTTCTGAGTGATAAAGAATATGATGATTATTTATAATTATACTGGATTAAAAAAAGATACAGAAAAATCTTCCTGTATGTACGCGTAACGAAATTTCATATTCTAAAAATCTCGGTTGTTTTACTGGCGTTGGTTTCATGTTGTCAACGTACAATATAAAAGTTTCAGTTCTCATGATTTGTTAGATGTGCACCAATGCTCAATATAGTGACTCGCTGTTTATAATTTCTTTCCGTGATAAACATAACTCTTGCTTCTCTTTATTGGTACGAGTTTGGCAGATACTAGTCTTTGTATATTATTCTTTTAATTGTTAACATATTTCGTGATTTATTATTGCGCCCGTAAATGTCCTTTTGAAGCTAGTATTTAATCTAAAATACATTAGGATATCCATGCCATGACGATTATTTGGCGTTTGTTTTTAAACTGTGTTTCTGCTGATTTTTCTAACGCGACGTGCATATTCCCTGCTATTTGTCATCTATTTTGGCGTGTTTATCTTGGCGTCGTTTCAAGGTATTTGTGTGGTTCCTGCTCTTCTAGATCTTCTTTTTTGTGTCAGTCACTTTTTGGTTCTATTTTTTCTATGTCAATCTTTATCCTAACCCTGACAGAGCACTTGGCGTATTTTCAAGTCAAATTTCATTCCAATATTTTTGGAAAACATATATTGACATAAGTCACTGTCTTAGCTGGCATACAACTTGCTATCATCTATGAAGAGCAGGCGACTGACTCATTTTATCTGGATCTTTTAAGAGGCCATAGCTTAGTTTTAGGCACTCCGACATTTATTCTGTCGAATACTTAGCAGATCCTTTAAAGTTTATCTTCGCATTTTAGCATTATAGCCTGGTTTCCCCCCATTGATGTGGGTGAATGCCATGTTCACTTGCTACATGTGTATACTCTATTACCTGATATATCTTATATAATGCACAGAACCCTAATATCCACGATTGGGATACACGATCATATGCCTTCGAGATATTTTTCGATTCCATGCATAGGTATCTGCCTCCTACTACACTCTTCAAGAAACTTCTTGTTAACTAACAACTGATTCTCAATCCTAGATAATTCTTGTTGCACCAGACTTGTTCTTTTTCTGAGTACACTTTAAAAGATAGGTGTTCATCGATACTGACTGGAACCATGGCTGTGAAGAGCTTGTAAGTTGGAGTGGGACAGCAGATGGGCCTGTATCAATTAGGGTCATGTGTACAACTCGTTTTGGGTATAAGGGTTGTCTTGGTTTTTACATGTCATAAGAAGTGTGCATTATCATATTTCTATGTATTATTTTATACAAATATTACTGTACCTTGACCTTCAGTTTGAAGTAAAAAAAATTGTGGCGTGTGAATGTATAATTGTTACTGTAGATGATGATAATTGAGACTGCCACATGATCATGACTGACTAAAAAAGAACCATATACTTCTTGTAGATTAAATAAAAATAGCCGTCCAATAATGCAAGCAATACACATCTTATGCGTGAGCCCTCTTTTATATTATTTTATTAGGAAGCCAACTGACAAACTCTAAGTTTATCCTCTAGACTATATATTCGTTATACCTAGTTGTGTTTACCTTCTTTAGACTGCTGTCTTCACCTTGACTATTTTAATGCCCACGATCTGCGCATTTTTTCGCTTGCTGTAAATGTGATTCTATCGTGGCCGGGGGGGGGTCACTGAGTGTAGTATTCTGGGTGACGTTGTATTTAGCATAACCCGAGATCACGAGGATTACATGCGTTCCTTTTACTTGCTCTGTCAATCGTTCCACGCAACATTGTGTGTTAAGATCCTCAGAACTTTGGTGTATAATCAGCTATATCAGGAACTTGTGTAGTAGTTGGTTCTGTTTCGAACCCCCTCCCACAAAAAAGACAAACTCGCCGTGAACAATATTTTTACTGGAACACAAATGTGTAACAATAATGATTAAAAAAGGAAAAGTTATGTGCTTTTTGTTCGCAACAAAAGATACATTGACTGCTGCTAAGTCTTGGTTTCGGACTTTAAGTTTTCTGTGTTTATTTCTCCTAGAGATGTTGTTGAATACGGAAAATAATTATTTTTAGTCTATTGAGTTTCTATTTTAATCGGTTGCCGACCTCGTCCTTTTCTCGGTCTGTCCGCTCTCTGATATGGCTTAAGATCGGCTGTTGATTCTTGTGACGATTTTCCGAGTCGTTGTAGCTGCTGTGTTTATCTAGTGGTTGATTTATATATTTCGTCGTTTTATTCGTCTAATTAGTTGATTATTTAAATGTTTGTGTTTCTTTGTGTTGTGGTCGAGCTTCTCGTTTATATTTACATAATTTTATCGCATTCATATCGTGTACTTCTGTTTCCTCTGACAAGATTGTTAGCCGGAAAGAGTTTGTGTCATGTGAACATCTACGGAACGTTTGTTACGTTCTAGGCACGGTAAGCAGCTCTCCAAGGGAATACATGATGTGAACGATAGGCACACCACGTTTAATTCAAACGATTGTGTATTTTTGCCAGTTATTGAATTTCTGCGAATATAAAACTAAACTTTTCCAAAGTAAGCGCTTTCCTATTCTGCTAGTTATATATTTTTGAATATTTCATGAAGAATACATGTTCTTAACTCATATCCGCGAAGATAGAACTCAGAACTTCCAACTTGAATGGTTTTTGGAATATACTTTAACTAGGGTGGGTACCCACGGGTCATATGTCTATTAGGCTTCCTATTATTTTCCTGTGTCGAATTGTTTGTCTTATCTTTGTGTTTATTTACGCTATCACCGTTGTACTTTTATCCCTTGTTTGCCTGACCTTTGTTGGAATCAGTAGTTGGGGGGGTATGTTGAATACTGAGCCGGCGCAACGTTAATAAAATCGGAAGTGTGCACACACGTTCATTTCAGATGAAATTGATCTACATTATTTTGTCCTATAAAAATGACCTGAATTGTAACTTTCACCGAAAACAAACTAAGGCTCACATTCCATGTCGGGGAGTTAGAATTGCGTAACGCAAAATAAAGAGCGATTAAACATTTTAAGTATGTATATTTCAGGAATGTCTGTTGATGTCCTTATTAGAGAGATAAGATAATCAGAAAGAAGAGGTAAAGAGAGTAGAGTCAACACCCGCCCTGTGTGAGTGACAAATTCCACCAACGCCTTACAGACGTACACCCTTACCGTTAAACACAGTTGTTCTGTTCCATCTCTCTGTCTTTCTGTCTCTCTTTCTGTCTCTTTCTCTCTCTCTCTATCTTTCTCTCTCGTCAATAGATGACAGTGAAATGTACGTATTCGTCTGTGTTGATTTTCAGAACAATGACAAAAGAATATTCAAGTTTATATTATTTCGCAAGCATTTAAAAAGTGCAAACTAGTAAAGTATATAGACATTACATAAAGCAACATTAACTTTAAACTGAACAGTTTATTTGATCTACTCTCGTCTAACCACTCTCAGTCTGCACAGATTGCGTTTTATATATCGTATACTTTTTTTGACAAATTTTTATCACATGAAACAGAACCAAGTAGAATTCGTTGAATATTATCTCGTAGCTAACGTGTTTATCCACTAAGTATGCATCCAATGGTGTTTAGTTTTGTTGCTGTTGTTTTTTTTTGTTTTTTTTTAATATCGAGTAAATTTTCACAACCAGATAAGATAATAGTTAGCACCCGGCTGTATTAAATCAAAAGATAGCCAAGATATTCGGATCAATTAACCTCACGTATGCATGGATGCTGTTTAGAGAAGTCTGGTTCCACTGACTTCCTTCGACCTGTAGATAAAATACCAAATCAGATTCAATGAAATCGTGTTCAATGAAACGTCCCTAATAACGATTACATTTCCGCATTATACAGCATGAAAAGGGTTCATATCTCTTAAAACTGACAGGCCGAATCAGACCAAATCCAGTTGGGACAGTCAAATCACAAATTATAAGAATAAAATGTCCTCTACAACTGGGAATCCAGCATTATTACTGTATCAATATATTAATACGCATGTACCTTTAACGTGCGTACGTACCTGCGTCACGGTTTCCAGATTATAAATTATTCGATCAGGATATCCTATTTATTAAAAAGGAGATAGAAAGTGATACCATGCTATCAACATTTAATTAGCATATAGATACATTAAGATAATGTTCGTAGTATGTTATCCCATTCTCTCCTCCTTTTAATAAATAGGATCTCCCGATCACCGAAAACGTGATATAAAAATAAAATTATAATAAAAAAAATCGGTTTTG
Source organism: Euprymna scolopes (assembly GCF_053919585.1). Lineage (NCBI taxonomy): Eukaryota > Metazoa > Mollusca > Cephalopoda > Sepiida > Sepiolidae > Euprymna > Euprymna scolopes. The sequence continues at coordinate 108,648,666 of NC_136494.1, read as the reverse complement.
GGCCGTGCTGGATACGACAATATATCTATATATATATATATATCTATATATATATATATATATATATATATATATATATATATATATATATATATATATATATATGGTCTTCTGATTAGGATCCACGGGTAGTATATGTTCTGTCTAAAGATGGTATAATTATATCGTGGGGTTTCCCTTTGCGCCATGCGTCCATACACTAGACATATTTCACCGAATTCTATAACGATATTGACGATAAACGGTAATAACCAGATATATTCTGACTCTACACTAATCAGATTATTTAGATACATACTTTAAAAGTTTTAAACAAATGGATACAATACTATTACGGGCTCTCCATTCACACAGTTTTAATAAAATATTCACAGAATGCCGCGCAGCAATATATTACATATGAAAGATGCCGCTGTGGAATTTCATAAGTTTTGCTAGTCTCTATAAATAAATATAAAACATCACGTTAAGAGATGGGTTCTCTTTATATCACCAACATTAAGCAAATTTGAGCCTGGTCACTATTAGATGAAAATAACAGGCGCTGTATGCAGGAGGATCTCGACACATCCGAATCTTCTGCATTCTGCCTAGCCTTCAGCTGTCTCGATACTGTCATAGCGCTGTATCAGACGGGTTGGGACAAATCAGCGAGGCTGGTTTTGCGCAAACCAGCCTCGCTTTAAACTCTTAGCTTGTATCATCCTTCATCCCTAGTATGAGCAGATGGAAACAACGTCTTTATATACTTAAGCATTTGTATGATATCACTATCTACAAAGATGACATCTGGTTCACAGATGGATTTAGAAAATACGCAGTACGTGATGTTGCTGGGAACGTCGGCAGTGATCATGCTGCTACCTGAAAAGAGCATGCAACGTACACTGCTTTCTTCTATCCAAATCTCATGAACGAACTAAAGAGAATTCAAAATGAATCAACCCACAACAATAACGCAGTGTTGAACGTTGAAAATAATACAGTGAAAATCTTTAACATTTTAAAATATTTAAATATGAACACGGCAGTCGAATCCAATTTCATCCTGTAAATTCTATATATAATTAATTTCTTATATCTCAATTCTGCTGTCTTGTTGTTCCTTATCAATTACATTTTAAACGTCTCATTTCTTTCGAGTTATAAATATCTACAGGTTATACAAAATATAGACTTTCACACATTAAATATTTTCTAGTTACAGTTATACGTATATACTAGCAAGCCACCCGCCGTTGTTCAGTCGTAAAATACGCTTAAATATGATACTTTAATTCAGGCAGGTTTCGTATTTATTATTATAGAGCAAATAGGATTTCAAATATTAAAAAATTATTTCGGGATCATTAGTTTTAATCAAAACCAAAACATGCCCTCCTCTCAGTTTCCATCTTTTTCCTCCTTAACCTGAGACATCATTTCCGGAGCCTTGACCCCCTAATAGTTCACACCTCCCAAGCACCGGCTCAACGCGCGAGGACCCCCAGACACGAGCCCACGACCGCGTACTCGCTTGAGCCAAGTCTAGGGACTTCATTAACTTTATGGGTTCCCCTTAAGGACATCTGACCGAATATCGCTGTCAGCGAGAGCCTCGCCCAAGAGGTCAAATTATATTGCCTGGACCGGTCCACTTTCTCGAACCGAGATGTCCGGAAAAGCACGCACGGCCAGTCCCACTATCTTTTCTTCCACCTCTATGACTTCCTCGCCTGTTTTCTGTCTCAACTGAAATACTCTTTGGACCGCGTCCTTCTTGGTTCGCTCGTTGGAATGCTCCTTCAACAGCATTGATTTCAGCTGGATTCAAGACAGGTCCCCTCTGAACTTTACTTTCAATAAACCTGGATATTGGTTCCTGGCTGCTTCATAAAAGAAGCAGAATGATCACCGGATCCTGCAGCCCGTATACTGTGTTTTTTTTTCTGGATGGACTCTAGCTATTAGCTGAATTTTCTCGGATTCTTTCCAAAAAAGAGAATTGTCATGCTTCCCAACAGTGTGCGGAATGCTTCTGTAAAACCCAGCATATTCACACACTCTTGCATTTTCTACCGCCAATATTACTAAGTCTGTCGCACTTAACGTTTCATTATTAGATATTTCTTCCTCTCGTGCTGAGTAGCTCTCGGAAAGCGGATCCCAATTAGACAATTGTAGGTTCCCACCTATGGTACGTCAGAACCTCAACCGACTAAGAATATATATGTTCAAGTAAATAAAAATGATTTAAAGCTATACCTTGTTGGATTTAGAATAGCCCGCTATATTCAATCTCTGACTGACACTTTTCACTTAAGACAACGAATTCTGAGTCTATTTTACAATAGCTAGGTATATATATATATATATATATATATATATATATATATATATATATATTTGAAAGCTACTTCTGTTATGTGAGTGTCCTTAGATAATGGATAATCGAAAACATCCGATAAACAAGGAAGTCCGAATTTCTTTATTAACATGACATCATAAGAATGCCGCTTTTGTATTCAAACCACACTTTTTTTTTGCATTATATATATATGTATATATATATATACGTATATATACATATATATATATATATATATATATATATATATATATATATATGTCAGTGTTTGGAAGATTAATGAAAATCGGGAATCGAAAAATATTTGAAATTTTGGGGCATCGGAATCGGTATCAAAATCAGAAAAATTATAGCCTAATTACCGAATCCAAACAGATTATTTTTACTTTTTTCATTTTTTACCATAGAAATGAAATTACCACAAATTGTTTTTTTTTATTAGTAGTTTTTCCTTTACAACATAAGACTGCCAATATAAGAATGGCCACAGAATGAGTTCTAAATCTCATTTACAGATTTAACATTGATTCACAGTTTAATTTATTTCATTTATTGAACATTCATTGTGCGGAAGGCTTCTGTAAAACCCAGCATATTATCACACTCTTGCATATTGTTATTAGGCCTATTCCATTTGTAAACTTTTCTCATCGATTCGCTAAATGTCTATATGCCCCCATCCGAGGGAGTAGACTTGATCATAAAAATGTTTTTAAATACTCTGCACCCGTTTTTAAAATTTGTTGGCGCCATCGGTACATTTGCGGTGTCTCCGAAAAAATTAAAGTCCTTTGGCACTTCTCGTTGGATGCAAGTGAAAAATATAGATGAAAATCTCCGATGAGTTCATACAAATTTTGGATGAGATACATAGATAGCAAACATTATTAAGATTTTCTTAATCAAAAATGAAATTTTATCTACATTTTAACTTCCCAAAAACGAAGAATGGAATTGGATCATTTATTACTGTAATTAACAGAAACAGAAAAGAAATAATAAACAAATACTCAAAAAAAAATGTTACCAACGGCAAAACTTTTCTACATGCCTGAATAAATGTATTTGTGTTTAACCTCCTTTTACAGTGTGATTCTGGTTCCAAACAAACTTAGTGTAATTGTTTTGTTTTGTTTTTTTTTTCGCCACATAAGAATGTTAAAATAATAGCAGTATATCTAATTTGTTTTACTTTTACCTTAACGCAGATGAATCTGATAATCGACTAAGTGTGCATAATAGTTGGTTGGTTGTTTTTGTTTTACGGCTATCAACCTTTTTCATGTTCTTTAATGCCAAATCTAGTTATTTTGAGGAACTATTTTTAATGGAGTATATATATTTTTTTAAAGTCATATTCTATTTAACTCATGGTTGGGACCCTAACAGGTATTACCACTCCGGGTCAGAGTGGACCTGGGAGTAATGACAATTAAAGGGTGACTCCACACTCCCCAAGGGCCGCAAGGTGGGGACTCACCATCGGATATAGTTTTAGGTCATATCCAGGACCGTGTGTATAATTGTGAAAAAAATATGAACCTTTTTTCAAAGAGGAAAGCTACAGAATAGTTAACAGACCCCCCCTAATGTTAAGAATATTTTTAAATAATATGTTATTATGTAGAAACTCATTCTTGACATGTGATGGGTTTTCTTAACTATTCTCTCCCTACACTGTTTTCTTATTTTGCAAGCCAATCGTCGGGCAATGTTCGGGGGGACGCGAGTACGCCAGCACGCTAGGATGCTAGGAGGTTAGGACGATAGAACGCCAGTAGGCCATATATCAATTTGTAATTTTGATTCGCTAAAAGTACGCCAATGCGCCAAATTTTATTCCGTAAAAAACAAATTTCTACAAACAAAAAATTATTATTATTATTATTATTATTATTATTATTATTATTATTATTATTATCATTATCATTATCATTATCATTATAATTATTTTTATTATTATTACTATTATTATCATTATTATTGTTGTTATTATTATTATTGTTATTACTATTATTATTATTATTATTATTATTATTGTTATTATTATTATTGTTATTATTATTATAAATATCATTATTATTATTATTATTATTATTATTATTATTATTATTATTATTATTATTATTATCTGCATCTCGTTTTCGTATTTGTTTTTTTACAGAAAAGGAAATCAATTTTATAACTCACCATGATTTATTTTTCGAAGGTAAATAATTACATTTGGTCGCTACAAACAACCCTCTGTTTTACTAAATGTGACTTTGTCAGGCAACCCTGAACGATTCGACGCTATAGAAAAAAAAGTAGTTCAATCATACTCTTGTCTCAAAGACCCTGTTGTTGATTTTATACGGCTTGTGCTGTCACAAAACTTTACAAACATACATCTGATTTTAGTCTTTATAAGGTGTTATTTCTTTTATTTTATTTTTCTATAACGTCGATGGGCCCGGGTTGCCTGACGAAGTCTCATTGACTGAAACAGATGGTTGTTTGTAGCGTACTTTAGAGTGATAGCTCAAGTCCGGGGAAATTTCGCCACCTAGCTAAGAGTGCTCTTTTGGCAACCACACATATAAAGAGCACTTTTATTTAGTTGGCGTAATTAGCACTGTATATATATATATATATATATATATATATATATATATATATATATATATATATATATATATAAGAAAAACATCGTTCATGTAGAATCATTCATGAGTTATAAATATTGGTTGGGAATTAGAAACATGCTCCATGCAATATAAAAAAAAATAATTACATTAATCCTAAATCCTTCAGAAATAATTTCCTCTTTATAGATGCCCATGATTGAGATTTTTTCTCGTCTTTTTCTTTTGAATGTATTGATATTAAAACTGCGTGGTTGACGGCGGATATTAATGTAAGTTTTGTGCTAGGAAACACAAGCCAGGTGCCATGTTGGGTTATAAGGTATATGCCGACCATATATCAGAATTGATAAGTTACAAGTAACGACTTATTGAATATTCATATGTATATATATATATATATATATATATATATATATATTACATGGGGGTCACCACTTATCAAGGCCCGGAGGCCACTCAGGGATAAGGGTTATTGCGTGTACAGCAATCAATGAGATAGTATGGTAGTAATCATTAGTATTGGAGATTTGATAGAGTGTCTTACTTAGGAAGGCAGTTTTCAGGAATTTGTTTATGTTGAACAGAAAGACAGCCAAGTTGTAGTCAGGTGGGAAACAGGCAAAGGGAAGAAAGTTCCACAGTCGTGCACTGCTGAGAAAGAAGCTCGGTTCATGGAATCTACGTTTAGATTTAGGCACAAATAAAGAGTGGGGGAAATTATTGACAGTAGTTTCAACCAGACGAAGTGTTTCTCGTGAAAGATTGGCGAGGGGGTGGACGAGAGATTGGAGCTCAGACGAGCACTTGCCATGTAAATAACAATAAATCAAAGAAAGGCTCGCAACGTCTCTTCTGTGGGAGAGAGGTTGCAGGGAAGAGAAAAGGGCATCCCCCACTAAGCCACGAAGTCTATTTTGTACTCTGTTTTTAGCAGTTCCTGCCCAGATGGGGCAGCAGTACTCCATCCTAGGACGTACTTGGCTTTTATACAGATAGAGAATTGCATCAGTATTGAGATATCTTCTGAAGCGGTAGAAGGATCCCAACATTTTCGCAGAATCCTTGGAAACAGACCTGATGTACGTGTTCCATTTCAGATTGGAAGTAAAGTTCAATCCCAAAATCTTGTCACAACATGGAGCCTCCCCAAGACGAGAGCCATCCACTTCAATTGATGCCAGATGGGGATCAGAGCGTTGATGATGTAAAGATAAAAGCTTGGTTTTAGATCCATTAAAAGTAACCAGCCACCTCTCCCCAACTTTACCACGCGCTCCAGATCAGAAGTGAGAGAGTTACAGAGAACCTTGTCGTCATTTATGGCCTTTGATGTGTTGCATAGTGTCGTGCCATCAGCACAGATGTCAGCGAATGATTTAAGTATGTGTTTTGGAAGATATATATATATATATATATATATATATATATATATATATATATATATATATGCACAACTGATGATCCCTTAAAAATAAATTATTAGTACTATAGTAAATTCGGGAGCGAGTTGATGCAGTGATTGCAGGTGATTAAATGACTTACTGACTAGATGGTGTTCTAACTAATGATAAAAAAATATTTTTGTATAGTTTTAAAGGTTAAAAACTTCAAAGACTATATATATATATATTTATATATATATATATATATATATATATATATATATATATATATATATATAGCAAATATTTTGGCAAATAACAAATAGGATCCTGAACAAAAGTGTGCGTTCTATTCCAACCATTATCAATGGGCCAGAGGTCATCCCGTCAGCATCAGACAAGGCCAAACTATTTGTCAAGAACTTTGCAGCTAATGCTACCCTATGCGACGAAGACCATCAACTTCTCATATTTCTTCCTATAACAAAAAAAAATCACGCTAGGTGAAATACACATATCTGTGCATTAGGTCACCAAGCTAATCAAGAACCTTGATTCCAGTAAAGCAACTGGCCCTTACGGCATCCCAATTATAGTGTTAAAAAAGCTTCAACCAGAACTTGCTCCCATACTTACGAAACTGTTTAAGCGTTGCCTTAAGGAGAAGTGCTTTCCAACACCCTGGAAAACCTCATCAGTATGCCGTCTATTCAAGAACCCAGGTAATAAGTCATCTCCCTCTCAGTACAGACCAATAAGTCTCCTGTGTGTTATTAGTAAGTTGCCGGAATCCATATTAAATAGAGAAATAGTCAACCACCTCAGCAGAAGTAACCTTCTTAGTGAGACGCAATATGGTTTCCGTTCTTCAAGATCTACCGCAGATGTGCTAACGGTTATATCTCATAGGATTAGTGAATCTCTTGAACAAAGGCTTCCTTTCCAGGGTAATTGCTCTTGACATATCAAAGGCCTTCGACAAGGTATGGCATAAGGGCCTACTTCACGAGATTTCCAGCTACGGTATAACTGGAAATGTTTTCTCAATCATTAAATCATTTCTCTCTGATAGGCTCATAAGAGTAGTGGTCGATGGGCAAAAATCAGAGGCCTGTAGTATAAATGCTGGAGTCCCGTGGGTCCAACTCTCTTCCTGATCTACATCAATGACCTAAACACATACTTAAATCATTCGTTGACATCTATGCTGATGACACGACCATCTACGGCAACACATGAAAGGCTGTAAATGACAAAGCTTTCTCTGATTCTCTTTCCTCTGATGTGGGGCACGTGGTTCAGTGGGGGAAGACGTGACTGGTTACCTTTAATGCATCTAAAACCAAGCTTCTATCTTTACATCATCAACGCTCTGATCCCCATCTGGCATGAATTGAAATGAATAGTTCTCGTCTAGGAGAAGCCTTATGTTGTGACAAGCTTCTTGGGCTGGACCTTTACTCCTGATCTGAAATGGAACACGTACATCGGGTATGTTGCCAAGTCGCTGGAAAGATGATGGGATCCTTCTACCTCTCCAGAAGATATTTCACTACTGATGCAATTCTCTATCTATCTAAAAGTCAAGTACGTCCAAGGATAAAGTACTGCTGCCATATCTGGGCAGGAACTCCTAAAAAAAAACATCCTGTCTTGACAGAGTACAAAATAGACTTCGTGGCTTAGTGGGGGATACCCTTTTCTCTTCCCTGCAACCTCTCTTCCACAGAAGAGACGTTGCGATCCTATCTTTTTGTTATCGTTATTTCCATTGCAGGTGCTCGTCTGAACTCCAATTTCTGTTCCCTCCCTCGCCAATCTTTTACGAAAAACACCCGTCTAGATGAATCCACTGTCCAAATTTACCTCACTCTTTATTTGTGCCTAAATCAAAACGCAGATTCCATGAATAAAGCTCCTTTCCTAGAACTGCACGCCTGTGGAACTCCGTTCCGACTGCCTGCTTCCCACCTCACTACAAACTGGATGTCTTCAAGTCCAACGTAAATAAATTCCTGAAAACCGCCCCCCCTAAGTAGACATTTACATTAAATCTCCACATTAACGTACTGTTCTTGCAATAACCCTTATCCCTGAGTGGCTTCCGGACCTTGATAAGTTGTGATCACCGTGTATATGTATATATATATATATATATATATATATATATATAAGCTGGCCGCCTAGCGTTGCCCGGTTGTACAATACACTTAAACATTATATTTTAATTGATGCAGATTACGTATGTAGTATTATAAAATCCCTCCTCCATTGGCGATTATATATAAGGAGGACTAATTTTTCCGGTAGCCTTATTCGCAAAATAAATAAATAAATAAATAAATAAAAAATAATAATGATAATGTTCATCAAATTCCATCTGCGTTTGTTTACAATATCACACACACAAAGTGACTTTTATATAATAGTATATATATATATATATATATATATATATATATATATATATATATATATATATATATATATATATATATATAATGTGTGTGTGTTTTGAAACACTAGTGTCTGTAGGTATATAATAATTACTGAAGTAAATAATTATGGCAGCCCCTTTAAGACACTCATTTCCTATCGCTGAGCACTTTCAGTTGAAATACATTCGGTCAATTTAGCTATGTGAAGATCATCCTCTAATGATTAGATCACTCTGACAGACGCAAAAAACATTTTTAAAAATAAATGTTTAGATTTTAAAAGCATTTCTCGCGGTTAACGGTGATCGAATGGATTGGGTCCTTGCTAATGAAGCCAAAGATGGCTTCTGTTACCTGGTTCGGATCTACTGACCGGTGTTAATCGTGTCTGTACTGATGATTTCCGAAAGGATGAAACACTAGTGTCTGTTGGTATTTAATAATTATTATAGTGAATATATATATATATATATAATTTATTTACGAAATTATATATCATACTTATAAAGTGACTTTTAAATTTATAGTAGATGTATATATATATATATAAATATAAATATATATACGTATACACACACACACACACATATATATATATATATATATATATATATATATATATATATATATAATTCATTTGCGAGATTATACCCGACAATCTTATTTTCAATTTTATCGTAACGTATTTGTTTCATATGAAATAAAATAATGAAGGTTCAATATGTATCACTAGGATATTCTATTCTACATCATATGTTTTTTTCCTTTGAAACTCGCTCTTTTCTTTCATATTTGTGTCTTTTACAGCTAAAGATGATTCTATATATATATATATATATATGTGTGTTTACATATATATATGTACATTCATACATATATATCGATATTTATATACATACATAAACACGCATATTATTATTTGATTTAATTTTAAATAGATTTAAGATGATAAAAGATAAATATTCCGAGCAGAAGGAACAAAAAGCTAAATTATTTGTCTGCTTTGTGGGTTTTATCAAAAGGACTGATTTCAAATGTAAACAGTTTCCAGTTATTGTTGGGTATTCATGATAGAAATATAAATCATTTTATCACAATATTCGTAGTTGTTTCATTTGTAAATTACGTGTAGGCTGTTTTTAATTGTGGGGTATTATACTTTCCAGATAATGTAAGGTCATCGGGTGTGAAACGCATAGTTTCGGGACCAAATTTGCGACAGCTTTTTATGCATACCTGCATTACTTATTGATCTGAGGTTTGCATTATCTGAATTGCAAGTAAACATGCTGCTCAAATCAATAAGAAAATAGGCGTTTAATTATATATTGGTTTCTATTTCGGTTAACGGATAATGTTTCACGTGTCAACTTTAAAGTTTAACAGGTGCGTCAAACATATGCGGTAAGTAAAGACGAGCCCCTATGAAAAGGAATAACGCATAAAATAAATTAAAAAGATATATAAATACAGCAAATAAAATAGGTAACAAAAATAGATAAAACATGAATATAATTAATAAAATAAAATATAAAAAACTAATAAAAAATAAATAAATGCAATAAAATAAAAAGTAAACAAATAAAAATATGTACGATACATGTACATATAAATGCATATATACACATACACAAACATATACATACGCATTTATAGCCTATCGCTTGCAAATTTCATACAATACAATACAAATTATATTTCTGGCAGTGTCCTTAGATATATTCTGTACAGAAATTCACCCGATTATTATCGAAAAATGAAAACATCTGATCTTAAAAATAGCTTTTCTCTCTTTTGTATATAAGAATGATTTTTACAGAGGAATATTTTACGTTACATCGGTCAAGGGAGATAATAACTTTTCTGCAAATCATTTCTTAAAAAGAAAAATATTTCTTGTCATTTTCAGATATAGCTCAGCGGTAGAGCAGTTGACTACGGATCAAATTATCCCATGTTCAACCCCATGTGTTTCTCACCATTTCATTTTAATTAATTATTATTACGATAGAAGAAGAGGTACACTTTTAAATCGCCTTAAATCATTTCTTCGTTGGCATATTTTAATATTAAACATTAATAAAATATTACTTTTCCAGGGCATTGATCCTAAATCCCAAATATAAGATGACGTGATATGTTAAACAAATATAAACAGAATTTGATAAACGGCATTGTCATTATTATTTTTGTATTTTTATTTTGCGAATTAGTCTGTCAGGCATATCATTCCTTGTAATATATAATAATGAATATGGGAATAATTTTAATTATACATACGCAATCTGCATAAATAAAAATATCATGTTAAGGTGTATTGTACGACCGGGCAACGTAAGGCGGGTGGCCAGTTTATATACATAACCCGGATATAAGATACTTCTTCTTCTGATAGTATAGCTCACTTATATCCAGGTTACAGTGTACATTAACAAAGGCTCTAAGTTGGGACCAGAGAAAATCTCTCTTATATCCGTTTTCTTATATTATGGTCTCTTATATCTGGGTTACATTGAATATACGAACAAAATTGAATCAATCAGTTTACAAATTGTGTTAAATAATGATAGGTTTTCATAGGTTAAATCAAAAACTATCAATATTGCATATTTTTAGTTTAGTTGGTGCAAAAATAAGGTCGTTTCTTTGACGTCTAATTTCAAGTCAAGAAACGACAATGATTTTGCACCAACCTAACACGTTACACAACGCAAGGCAGATATGCTAGAGTATTTCTAAAAATAAGTTTGGCATTATTTGATTAGTTTATCATATTAGTTTAAAATTGAATTCAAACTTATGACAAGGTTTAGTATTTGTCAATTATTTATTAATGCGGAAAAAAAAAGTTTTAGCTGGGTTTTTTTTACATAGGCGTCACCACTCATCAAGGCCAATCGGCCACTCAAGGATAAGGGTTAAAGAGTGTAGAGGAGTCAAAAGGACAATATAGTAATCAATAGTAATGGAAGTTAGGTAAATGTGTTAACTTAAGTGGAACGGCTCATCAGAAACTTGTTCACGTTGGACTTGAAGACAACCATATTATAGACGGCTGGAAAGCAGGAAAACGGAAGACAATTCCACAGGCGTGCAGTTCTCAGAAACTTTGATCATGGAATCTATGTTTAGGTTTAGGCACAGATAAAGAGTGGGGGAAATTATTGATAATGTTTTCAGCTAGTCGACTGTTTCTTGTGAAAGTTTGGCGAGGGAGGACCATAGATTGAAGCTCAGTTGAACACTTTCCATGAAAATAACGATAAAGCAGAGACAAACTCGCAACATCTCTTCTGTGAGACAGAGGTTGCAGCAAAGACAAAAGGACATCTCCCACCAGGCCACGAAGTCTATTTTGAACCCTATCAAGGCAGGACAAGTCTTTTCTAGCAGCTCCTGCCCATATGTGGCAACAGTATTCCATCCTTGGACGTATCTGGCTCTTATATAGATATAGAATTGCATCAGCAGTGAGATATCTACTGGAGCGATAGAAGGATCCGACCATTTTTCCAGCGGCCTTGGCAACAGATTTGATGTACGTATTCCATTTAAGATCAGGAGTAAAGGTCAAGCCCAGAAGCCTGTCAAAACTTGAGGCCTCCCCAAGACGAGAGCCATTCATTTTAATTGATGACAGATGGGGATCAGAACGTTGATGATGTAAAGATAGAAGCTTGGTTTTAGATGCATTAAAAGTAACCAGCTACTCCTTTCCCCATTGTACAACGTGCTCAAGATCAGAGGAGAGAGAATCGAAGAGAACATGGTCGTTTACTGTCTTAGATGTGCTACCATAGATGGTAGTGTCGTTAGCAAAAATGTCTACGAATGATGTAAGGATATGATTTGGAAGATCATTAATGTAGATCAGGAAAAGAGTTGGGCCCAGGATGGACCCCTGAGGGACTCCAGCATTTATAATGTGAGCTTCTGATTTTTGCCCATCAACTACTACTCTTTGAATCTATTCCACTACTTTAGGTTTTGTCTATCTACAAACATCTTACAAGGAAGCCAATTTGTAACTGGACTTTAGAGTTACAATCAATATATTTCTTATATTGTTAATGCAACGATTGTTTCTATTTCTTATAAGTTAACGTTTATGAGTAGAAAATGCGTCTAACACATCACATCACATCACAAATCCTAGGCCTGACACATAGATTTTGCCATTAGTAAAAAAAAAAAATTTGGCTCGTATAAAGTAACCCCTTTCCTTTAGGTCGAATTTGATTATCACTCTATAAATTACCGTTACCTCTGTGACGCTTCTGTTGCATATTTTCAAATGAATAAAAGAACTAAATTGTTTGTGTAGATAAAATGTTGCTTTCTGGTATGAAAAATCGCGCAATCAAACACCTAGTTTGGTAAGTATAATTTGAAGTTTGTTTCGTTGGACACAATGACTACAGCGTTGTATATTTTCCTTAAATATGATCGAACAGACACAAATAATGCTGAACGCCCAGGTTGATCAAATTTAACAGTTTTCTATGAACTCGTTAAAACCGATAAAAAAAAATCGAAGAGTTGTGACATAAGAGAGAAATTGAAAATATTAGAACGCAGGGTATTCAGAAATTTGCATGTACGAAGAGCGTTAAAAAAAAGAAATGTCCTTATATTTTATCCATCCAAATTGATCAAACGGGTGCGCAAATTGCATTGTTGACTACGTATGCATTCATGACCAAACATTTTCATCCCTCTGTTGTAGATGTTAACGACTTAACGACATAAATCTCTCCTATCATGGAAGTTCGTCAAACATAGAGATATTCCACTGAATTTCTTGTAAAAGTACATTGAGAATGGTGTTAAATATGCGGAAAAATGAATTCTGAATAACTAAAGATTTCTTGTTTTAATTGTACTTCTCTCGTTTTCGTATCTCTTTAACTTTTCGAGTTAAAAAAATAAAAGGCTTTGCTTTTGAGACCTTCCTATATTGTGCATATGAATAAACAGTTGTCAATGAGAATATTGTGTTCAAAACAGGTGCCGCGGTTTTTCACATTCAAGCAAAAATAAAAACGCGTCAATAACGAACATTTTTTTATCAATAAATTTAGTTCACAAATATAGTTACAGTAAGCACAGAGAAAATACGGTAATTAAGCTACTGGAATATCAAATAAGTGTTTTTCAACGGCCACTATCAATGATTACTCATTGATCATAACTGCAGAGGTGACGGTGATTGACAGTTTTATGACAAGGACTGAAACTCGGCGTTGATAGTGGTTAAGTGGTTAACGAGAGGAGCTGAAAATGTAGGCGTGCCATGTTCGAATCCAGTTCCTTGCATATACATAATTTAATTAAAGCCAAACCTTACCTTATAATTAATTTCTTAAAAGAAAATAAAAATATTCGATGGTGTGTTCTGATGCCTGAGTTACAACAAGCCTTCTCAAGATTTCCAATTCTCTCCACATCTTTAAATAATCATTGTGTTATAACAAAAGCCGTTTATCATTTGATTTTCCCATTGCAATAGGCTTTAGTTTGGCTGGTCATTGTCCACCCCTGAAGTTCTAGTTCTTTAAATTCCCTGTCACTTAAGATCTGATTAATGCTGTACCTGCACGATCATTTCCTTCTCCTTAATCGTTCGCAACAATTTTCGTGCTGCGAACGGAGGTTGATGCCGTATTTCTCACGGAAATCGGACAATCCATCATATTTTTTTTCAGTTAAATTTGCCTATGTGATATTCCGTCCATGATTTTGTACTATTTCTGTTAATATTTCTATATAGCTGAATAGTGTTTGTATTTTATGCCGGTTGGTTTCCGCATTTAAGTATTTTCCTTGGTACTTCGGTTATTTACATCATTGTCATTCGTTCTATAGGCTAAGGCCTCCCTTTTATCATAATTTCTTCGAAATATTTGCATGTTTTTCGGGACTGTTTCTAGTGCTTCTACGACTATCTGTGTTAGATAAATCTTCTTCATCTTCTATATTTCTTTGCAAATCTCTCGCAAGTTCCGTGTATTTGTATAGTATTTCTGTCTCCTTGATATTTATCACATAGTTTGCTGGGATAGCAAAATCTCTTATTTGGTGAATCTTTTTTCTTCTTGATATTATGAGGTTTGGTTATTTTATTTGCATAAGCTTGCCTGTATCTTAGTGTTTCAAAAAAGTTTTGTACAGTGTGCTACCATGTTCCACTTTACTCTTTAGCATAGTCGCCAGTGTAATAATTTTCTCATGCAGTCGTGTTTGTTTTTGTATTTTGGGAGGATGAGAGTGATGTATTAAATTATTATGTGATTCACTTTTTCGTCTCTATGTTGTTGTTATTATTACTATAATAATAACAATTATTATTATTATTATTATTATTATTATCATCATAATCATTATCTATATATTGATAGGTTAGCGTGTATTATTTATTTTGTGGGCCATGCTTACATCCGAGTGACTGTTATTTCATTGTTATGGGCTTCTACTTATTGTAATATTTAATTTTACCAAGAATTCTTCATACGTTTTGGTTTCGGTTTCGATTATAGCACTCAAGTCAATATTTTTTTATAAATAATATTAACAAGAATTTTTCATGAGTTTTTGTTTCGGTTTCAATTATAGCTGCTGGCACCCAGTAATCTATGTTTTTATAAATAATTTTATCAGGAATTCTTCATAAATTTTGGTTTCGGTTTTTATTATAACCGAAAGAACTAACGTTATATATATATATATATATATATATATATATATATATATATATATATATATACATATCTTTATATATATACATATCTTTATATATATATATATATATATATATGTATATATATATATATATATATATATTTATGGGAACATAATTTTATAAGAATTTTGAAGAACACCGAACGTAGTGTCATGATTAATTCCCGAGGGTTTAGTTTTTCTTTTAGTTTAAACATACACCATTAATATATATATATATATATATATATATATATATATATATATATATATATATATACATACATAGATAGATAGATAGATAGATAGATATAGATATATAAATATATATATGAACATATATAAATGTATATAAACATATATTCAGAAGTTTTAGTTCGGTTTCGCTTCAAGCTGATACACCCAGATCCTATGGATGTATGTGTTTATTTGTTGTTTTGATATCGCAACTTTATAATATATAAAAATCGACAGGACAATAACTCTGTAATAATATATATGAAATATGCTGGAATTAAAATATCATATTTAAGCGTATTTTACAATAAGACTACACCGTGCGCCCCTACTAGCTTGTATAAATACTTTGGAATTTTAACAAAAGGCCGTCTCTATTTACACTGAACATCTACAGAATACCAACATCAATATATTACACATGAATGAGTCTCCTGAAGAATTTCCACAGGTCTCGTTAGTTATTATTATTATTTATTTATTATTATTATTATTATTATTATTATTATTATTATTATTATTATTATTATTATTATTATGTATACTTACTAGGACTTCTCACATACGTCATCATTATAAAGTACTCACTGAAAACAACTGATGGTGTTCCTTAGAGCATGAGTGACAACAAATCTCCTTAGATTCCCAGCACTCGCCACCTGTTTCGATTAACTTTGTGAATGATTTAGTCTTTTCACAACAGTGGATTAACATTATGTTATCACAGGCAACGACCATTAGTATTCACTGCAGTTTTATTGGTAATAAACCTTTTCAAGTTCCCAGTAACCTTCGCACTTATCCATTAGAGATCTGTTTGGTGATTTCCCTCGCGTGTCTTTTCATCATCCTTGACTCTTTATAATCACTTCATGTTGTGCAAGTTGATGCTGCCGCAACCATTTATAGTGGAACATAGTTAACTTAACATTTTTCCATTTCAGTTTAGTCATTCCATGTGAAGTTCCTTCAATTATTTGGTTTTACTTCTGTTCCAGTTTCCATGTGGTTGGTTAGTGTTTCTAGTTTATATGGGTTGGTTTCGCATTCCCGTCTGCTTTTTATTCTAAGTTTTTCCTTATTCCTATTTCCCGGAACTCTTCTTAGCTTGACATTAACATCAAACTGTCAATAACCAATAGCCATCGCTAGAATTGGGTAACAAAAAGCCTACTTATGGGTCTACTTTTCTTCATACTAATCCAATGGCGGTTTAGTTGGTGCTTTCTCTCTTTGATCTTTCAATTATCCTTGACCATTCTCAGTTATTTCGTGTGCTGCCAGTTGATTCCAACACTACACTATTTTTTTTTCTTGAGGAAAGGTGAAATCGAATTGCGGTTTCAGCTTTCTTGTCGCTGTTAATTGTTCCTCTATCGTTTTGTTTCATTTCTATTGCAGTTTATATATCAGCGGCTACCGTTTATAGCTTATATCTTTGAGTTTCCACATATGGCCGGGTTTGCTTAATATTAAAGCTCTTTTAATTATTGATGTCCGTTTTGCCTTCTCAGCTTCTACATAATTGCGTTTACTCCTATTCTTTTTCGATGTTTTTTGTAACTGTTCTTACTGACCCATACGATTATAAGTCTTATCTTGATTTTCTTCATCTTCCATATTCCTTTCAGCTCTTAAGTTCTGTGGTTTTACCTCGATTCACCATCTCTTTTATGTTGACACTGTATCTTTTGGGATGGCAAAATATACGATCTGGAATATTTTATTTTTATTATTATTATTATTATTATTATTATTATTATTATTATTATTATTATTATTTTATTATGCCAATTATTATGTTTGTTATTCTTATCATTCGAATTGTAATACCCCACTTATATAATCTGAAGGATGCGCAAGGATTTGTCTATCCGTTGACGAGATAACCGCTTCAAATTTTCAACGTGAAAAGGAAAGAACTTAATCTTGTCATTCGAATAATCGAAGCCACTTTTAATACGGAACGTAGGTGGATTTCTTTTTATCCTTCATATCGACTGGTTTTAGTTTATTTAATACGGAAACACAATACCTATTTAAATGATATATTGTCTCCGATTCGCTTGACAGATGAGGACCAAACTTTAACTGCAGCTGACGCATCACGTTCGACCAACTTAACGTTGGCGAAGGCGCAGTCTTTTCATATTACAGACTGCAGTTGATGGATAATTTTTTATGGGGATGCTTGAAGATTTGGTCGGTTTAATTTTGTAAGGTTAGAAATTTAAAATGATCATTTGTATGTTACACTTGACAAATGATGAAGATTTCTTATTGTGAGGAATGCCGAGGGCAAGTGTTGCGAGAAAGAACATATGGTCGCAGTTAAATGAATATATTTTGTATATTTTATGCTGAATATCGACTTTTTAGGTTATTTAGTGCTTAAACAAATATTTATTGTAAAGGATCCATTGTATACGATTTGCTTGATAGCATTTGCGATGTTATGCCTGGTTGGATATTGAGAATAGGCGGGTTGATATCTTAACGTATTATCAATTATCTCCGTTTCCTTGCTGAAAAACGTTTAAGTCAAGTACTCACCAAATGACCACTACTGAAAATATGTTTTATTTTATCCTCGGTATACCTAAAAATGGAGAAAGTTCTAATACTAGAGCTTATTTCACAGAATGTTCCATTTTTAGAGCACATCAGCACGAAACTGCTTCCTTGCAAACTACAACGAAAGCTTATGTTTCAGAAATTCTTCAGATTGGGTTTGATAATTTGCCTTACTTAGAGTCGCCAAGATACACCAAGAACTTCCATTGCAAAAATTATATGATGTTGCTAAGCGACAGCGTATTTAATATTTTTTTGATGAATTCATACAGTGATATAATGGACTCTCCCGTCGTGTTCGACGCATGAGGGCAAAAAATTCGCTCTATTTCACTCTGCCTTCAATGCTTGTGCCGCATGTGTGACCCGAGGGCAGCTCTGCTCCCAAAGTAAAGAAACTGGAATTATGGAGTCTCCAGGATAAGAGGTATCTCCACTAGAAACCGATGACAATGCGGAATTTTCGATTGGAGACTTTTTGTCATTCTGGCAGGCTAGACTTCAAGGAGAAAAAGATGTGCTTGGGTGCTATTTCCAATACGAGGGGCAGCGCGTAAATTGTGGCAGGGTGAAACGAAACGAGCGATCCGCGTTTTTCTTCTGTAATTATTTAACTTTATTCTTAAATGAACCTGTTTTATAAACATCCATTTTCGAGTAGATTAATTAGCAGATGAAAAAACCTGGGTGCACAAAGACGATACATGTTTAGAATAGTTTATTCAGAACATGGACAAGTGTAATAAAACAGCTAAAAGTGAAAATTAGGTTGAGGCATCTTAAGAAAAGCTGTCTTGTTAATTAATTTATATTACTTTACTCGTAGAATCTTCAGTGTGGGAATAATGAGTGTTAAAACTAGAAGGACGATTGAAACTGTAAGCCGATTCACTTTTTATTCAATTCCGGGCGCTATAATAAAAGAGACTAATTCTAACTGTGACTCGACAAGTAAAGAAACAATCACTACCTCTGTCGAATATTCCGGACAGACATACTCAGGTGTCTTAAGTGTCTTCAACAAAGTATAACCTTAACACACACACACACACACACACACACACGTACATATACATTTCTGCCCGTGAACCACTACTCTTATAAACCTATCAGAGAGAAATGGTTTAATAATTGAGAAAACATGTCCAGCTATACCGTAGCTAGAGATCTTGTGAAGTAAACCTTTATGCCATATTCTATCAAACGCCTTTGATATGTCAAGAGCAATTGCCCTAGAAAGAAAGTCTTCGTCGAGAGATTCGCTAATCCTATGATATATAACCGTAAGCACATCTGCTGTAGATCTAACAGAACGGACACCATATTGCGTGTTACTAAGTAGATTATTTTTGCTGAGATGGTTGATTACTTCTGTATTTAACACAGATTCCAGAAACTTACTCATGACGCACAGGAGACTTATTGGCCTGTACTGACAGGGAGATGAGCGATCACCTTAATTCTTAAATACAGGGCATACTGATGAGGTGTTACAGTGTGATGGGAAGCAATTCTCCTTAAGGCAACGTTTAAAGAGATTTGTAAGGATGGTCGCTAGTTCTGGTTGAAGTCTTTTGAGTACTATAATTGGAATACCGTCAGAGCCGGTTACTTTACTGGAATAAAGGTTTTTAATTAGCTTGACAACATCACGTACAGATGTATGTATATCACATAGCATGTTGTCTGATACAGGAGGTTGGCGGCCTTGGTCGAAAAGGGTAGAATTTGCTGCAAAGTTCTTGACAAAGAGTTTGGCTTTGTCTGTTGCTGACAAGATTACCTCAGGTTCATTGATGATAGTTGGGATAGAGCACACATGGCTGTTCAGAATTGTGTTTTCTATTTGCCAAAACTGGTGGGAACCAAGCCGTGGCTCAGCTACTTCGGACTAAACGAACTAAGCATATAACTCTCTTGCGTTTTTACAGTGGTTACTAGCAGTCCTGAAAGCAGCTTTAGTCTCAGTACATCTATTACGTTGGAAACAATGAAAAAGTGATTTCTGTGCGCAATGGCAGTAGCACATTTTGGAGAGAACCACGGCTGGCTGTTAAGTTTTTGCTGGAATTTTTTCGATGGTATGAAACAGTCTATACCTACAATCAACAATTCCGCCAGGTTTGATACAATAGAGGGCACATCCTTTTTAAGCATGGAACGTAGAGGTGCATCTGATATAAATGTACGGAAGCTATCCCAGTCAGCCATAGAGTATCGATATACCGTACGATGGAGAGGTACATCTAAGGATTTATTACATTTCATTTTAATCTTAACTGATACAACAGAGTGGTCGGAGATCCAAGTGGAGACAGAACGGAAGCTGAACACAGTTCGGGGCACATTGTGAGAAAAAGATCTAGGAGACTTGCATACTGGCCGTAAGTATCGTGCACACGGGTGGGTTCGTGAACAATTTGTGAGGTCATAAGCAACGGAAAAAATCATGACAGAACCTCCCCTTGTTCGAGTGAGTAAACCATTCCACATTGTGAACATTAATGTCTCTACAGACATGAATATAACCAGATAGGACGTTGTCAATTTTCTCAGATATGCTTTTAAAGATAGTAACTCCGCTGTTGTGGGGGCGATAGAGAGCGAATATAAATGCAGTAGTTTGAGCAAGTGCAATCCGGAAGCACATATAGGGTAAGTTAGGATCTTCTCTGGAGATGTCCCTTCCACATGGAAAGCCATCTTTACCGTAGGCACATATTTCATGGCCATGGCGATCTTGGGGGTAAGATTTTTAAGTTAAGTTAGAATATCCTTTAATTACAAACTCATCTAAGGAAATAGTCTGTCCAATGCCAGTTTCACTTAAAAAGAATATGTCTGGTTTAATCTCCTGTGATTGGGTTTAAACCTCTGGAAGGAAAGAACGTAGACCCCTGATGTTCGAAAAGGAGACATAGTAGTGGACGTCTACGTTAGGAGTTGGTGCTCCGAGTTTAATCGTGTATTTTTATTGAAACGTTTCATGGTGGAATTTTGGGAATTGTGAACTGTGTCGACTGACTTGCTTGAAGTAGGACAGATCGAGAAAGTAAGAGAGAAATAGAAATGAACAAATATACTAATGATACTAATAGAAAAATAATTACAATAAAATACAGTGCTAGCGTATATAAGCGTAGATTAGAAATCTTTAAAACTAGTGCATTCCCGATAAAAACATTATGTGCCTGTCAAAATTAGGAATAAATTGAAAAATAATCTCTCTCCTAAGGGAGTAGGAACTTGACTCTAGTAGTAGTTTTTCTATCCTCGAAATGTAGCACCTTGATGGTCTTGTGACATTAATTTTGTCACTCCTCACTTATGAATTATTTCACTTTATTCATTATATTTTGCTTGAAAGTGGTACATAAACTCGATTAAAAAATGATTTCCACAATAATGAGAGCTAAAAATATTTTTTAACAGAAATATGTGAAGTACAATTTTTTAATATTACTTTGTAATAGCTTCGTGTTTTAATATTGCTAGCTTATACCGTCGGTCATTAATCTGAAACAAACTCTAGAACAATGAATTCTTAATGCAGTACGATCCTTGGTAAATATTATAAAATAGTTCTCAATTGACTAGCTGTAACAGGTGCCTGCAATAATGCAGTATTTAACTAAAAACATGGTATATACTGAATCAAAATGTATTCAATGCTTTAAATATAGCCGGTACGTTATATAAGTTTTCTCTTATTAAATCTTATGTTTAATTGAACAATGCTTACAAACATAGAAAAAATATATAAGTTTTCTCTTATTAAATCTTATGTTTAATTGAACAATGCTTTCAAACATAGAAAAATATATATGAAATCTGAGAGTGGAACAAGAAAGAGAGAGATAAATATTAGTGATACAAATGGAAAGAGAGATGAGAAGATTTAATTGTATGTTTAATCCTTTTTTTATGCTTTTACGTTTTATATCAGATTTAAGTAGTTTTTATTACAAAACACTTTGCTTCTTCATCCAAGTAGAATATAGAAACAGAAAATAATTTCAACTTGTTGCAGGCATGCAAAAACGTATAAATCATTTTTAATTTCAAATAAACCATTAAAGAAAATATAACCTTAAAAGATGAGATGCAAATTAGAAAAACAATTCTCGCAAGTCATGAAAATGGTTTAACATTTTATTCATGAAGTTTAATAATAAAAGTAGACGATTTAATTTGCAATTCATAAATTTTCAAAGTGCACCCTCATAAACTTTAAAAAGTAAAATATAAAAAAATTTCCAAAGTTTAAGTAATGTACATTTTGTTGCACTTAAGAATTAGTTGAAAATTACATGACTATATCATTGCTTGCTAAATAATAAGTACATCTAATGTTTTTAAAGCGCAACAAACTGTACAATAACAATTAATAAAACCGTTTAGTAGATATGCCGAAATGTACGCAAATTCACTCTTATAACTCTGTTCGATTAGTATACTCGTCCACATTATAACATATCAGAGTTATTACTCGAGTTAAAGCAAGACCGCTTATTTACTTGAGCAATATATATATATATATATATATATACATATATATATATATATATATATATATATATATATATGAATGAAATTAAAATAAAAATACCAGCGATGGTTGGCGTTATGTTGTTTTGAAAAAAGAAAAAAAACCGAATGAATTTATGAAATAATCACCGTTTCGTCCCTATTGCAGAGGATATCGTCAGGATATTAAAAGGAAAAATGCAAAAAAAAAAATAAACAAAATGACCATAGACCATACGAAAATGAAAAGAAAACAGTGTTGGAATCCTACCCATATCGGGAAGGAAACCGTTCATACACACACATATGTTTTCTTTCCCAATATGGGTAGGAGTCTAAAACTGTTTTTTCATTTTCCTATGGTCTATGATCATTTTCGTGTTTGCATTTTTCCTTTTAATATCCTGAATATGTCCTCTACAATAGGGACGAAACGTTGATAATTTTATAAATTCATTCGGTTTTTTCTTTTTTCAAAACAACATATGTATATATATAGTAAGTTATAAAATATATATGGCGATTAAGCTACACAGAATATTCCGCGTTTCATCAAACTCCAGGTTTCTTCAGGCGTATGCGTGAATTTTGTGATTATCTCGCGTTTTTATATACGCACCTTCCATTGAGTTTTTAGTTAGCCAATCAGCTTTCTAATATCCACTGTATCCTTCCTAATCAGCTAATGAACGGGCACTTACAGGAAAAAGACCCGGTTGACTTGCGGTTGATCCGTTCCTTTGTGTGTGCTATTTAGCGTAGATATCTAGTGTCTTGACCTGTTTTTAATCTAGGTTAAAAAAATTCTATGTTAGTTTATATATATATATATATATATATATAAATATATATATATATATATATATATATATATATAATATATATATGTATGTGTGTGTGGGGGGTATGATAGTTTATGTATATGCATGTTTATTTATTTATTTATTTATTTTCTATTGTTATTGTTAGTTTTAAAATTATTTTGTATCTCTATCCTATAGTAAATTTTATCCTGTGAACACAAAGGTTCGCACTCCTACAGTTAATAGATGTTGGGGTTCTTTAAAGTATAGGATGCCAAATTTTTCATGACGGCATAATCTACATGGATCATCTAGGTCTCTACAGGCGTTTGCTTGTCTTACTATTTTCCATTCGACTACTGTATTTGTTTGATAGTGTTGTTTTCATACAATCTTTTTTATTATTGAATGTATTTTTGCCCTCATTATATCGAGTTTTGAAATCTAAGGAAGTCATACTTACGTAATATTTCCTGTTATTCGGGCTTTCTTTCGCAAATATTGTGGCCTGGTAAAACTATGCTTTTGGTTAGACATTTATTTTGAAGTGGGCAAAATGTGCGGTATCTACAGTTGCATTTATCTCGTTCGTTATTAGTGTTTTTATTTTTATTTCTAGTGTGGTTGTTGTTGTCCGGAGTTGGTTTATTATTATTATTATTATTATTATTATTATTATTATTATTATTATTATTATTATTATTATTATTATTATTTTATTCTACTAGTTACATATGTGTCTTTTGTGTTACTTTTATTTTTGTCATGGTGTCCATTTTTTTATTGTTTATTTTGTTGTTGTTTTCATTGCTTTTATTTAATATTTTGTTATTGTGTGCATTAATTATCATCTTTGAATTTTCGCAACAGCTGTATGATAACTGTAGGGTATTTTTATTGAAAATTTTGCGTAAGGGATTAGTTGCGGGAAAGTGCTTTTCGATAAGATCTAGAAATTTCTTGCCAAGTTTTGTTTTTAACGATTGATAGTAGGGGCCGTATACCAGATTATATTTCTTTTTCTTCTATTTTTAATTTTAACATAAAAAATTAAAAAAAAACTTCCTGGACGTCACGTTAAATTTAGATAAAAACACATATGAACCCTACTTAAAAGATAACGCTAATCCAATATACGTAAACTCTAAGTCCAATCACCCACCATCAATTATAAAACAGATTCTTAACTCGATCGTAAGTAGACTCAAGCGATGAAAATGTATTTAACAGGTCATCCAATATCTTTTAAACAACCCTAAAAATAGTGGATACAAAAATATTGATATCAAATATAAGCAACAAAACACCAATAACTATAATAAAATAAACAATTTCATCAAATCCAACAATAACAAACAATTCGAATACCAACAAAAAAAGAGGCTAGGAAACTTCACCAAAGAACATGGAAAAATGAATCACTCTTAGGACTATATTTTCTTAACGTTCAAGGATATTTTTATCTGAAGGAATCTCAAATTCACTATCGAAAGTAAATACGACCCGGATATTGCTTCAACGTTTCCAGCTTATTTACGTAAGTTTGAAACGATATTTACGAAAAGATGTGAAAAATGAAGAAAAAAATCACGCTATTGTTACAAAAGTTGAAACAAAAGAAAATACTAAATACACGTATTTAATTTTTCCAAAAAACGGAGGGCATGTTAGGTAGTGAAAAAGTAGGAAGTTTGTGGATAATTTATGACAAAATACACAATTTCTTCCATATTGTTCGGATAAATGTTAAATATCGTATTAAATGAGGACAATAATTTTATCACATATGCTTGTACGATGATCATACTGTGTGAGGAATCTAATTTAGCAAAATGCACAGGCGACATGTTCAAATGTCTACTTCTTGTCTAAGGTTAAAAGGTATTGAAAGAATCAGAAATTAGATCAGAAATTCTTAGTCGTATGGAAATAGGCCCAAAGTTATGCCGCAAAATAACCGTAGAATTCTGTCCTCAATCCGAGTGAACGTCTTAAAAAGAATTTACTCGGATTGAAAAAGAAATCGCATTACAGATATAGATTGAAATACAAAAGTTGAATCCAAATAAAGATATTCAATGTGTATGGTGGAAAGCATAGAAAAATACTGTTTCTGTAAAGATAAAAGCTGATTGTATTGTGGTCGTGATGGAGCAATAACATATTAAAATAAATTTGAAATCGAAGGTGAGCCTTGTTTTAATTTAATACGAAACATGGGAAAGCGATAAAGAAAAGAACGAATATGAAAATATATGGGCAAGTTGTAAAATTGTCACGCGATTAAGAATGGGGCATATCGGTAATAAACAACCAAGCTTGGAAAAATATGTTCTCCATGGTTAAGGAACACAAAAAAGATTGCTAGCTTAGTGTCAGGTAGAAAATTAAAGTTCAAAGGCAACGACATATTAACATTTGGTTCATGGAAACAACACGTTACAATTTTATGAAAGTATATATCCTACCTTCCTCATTCACAAAGTCTTTTCGGGCTAGACTGGATCATCTTGTTCAACGTCTAGGAATTACTGATTATTTCTTTTCCGCAACAAATTTTACGTCGTTGATAAAATAAGATTAAGCAAACGATACAGTTTCTTACAGATTTGAAAAAGAAATTCCATTGCGTTTGTTTTTCAGAAGTACTCGGTCTGTGCACAAAAACAATTCGAATTATAAGAAAATGTTAAATTGATTTTTAAAATAAACAGAAATATATAGGTACACTAACGAACACGGCAAATCGACTACAAAGTTGGGGGTAATCTATTGAATTATACTTTTAAAATATAATATGTAACGTCACATATGATAAATCGGAGGTGTATCAAGATTGATACCTAAATATTCGGTACCACTCGAAGGAACAGTAATAGCGGCTCTAAGAGACGAAGGTGTATGATCAAGTCTGCAATGCAATACGGTTAGAGAGGTTCTGTCACGTTAGAAGATGTGGACGAAAGCAGTGATTAATAATGGAAAAGCAACTCTAACGGAACAAGAAATAAAAAAGGTAACTGGTGTGTCACCTTTTCCTATATGTGACCACGTATTGCAAGACGCGGGTAGAGTAGTAATGCCGAACACGTCGTCACATTTATAAAGTTCGCACGAAAAATACACTTTGTGTTTGATAAGTTGTTACCTATTCCTGCAAAGAACCAGCAATAAAAGGAAACAGATGGCTAAAGTCTAGAGCTGAGGGGGAAAGTGTTCTTTGAAAGGTTTGAGTCAACGAATGTTTTTAAAGAAGGGAATATCATTCGAAAGAGGTGGGCAGGTTATAATATGACAGAAAAGAAAACAAGCTTCCATGTAAAAGACATTAGAGTCAGTTGTGACCCAGGCACACTACAGAGGTTATGGAAAGTACCGATGAGATACTAATGGAAGTATTATATTTCTCATTTGAAATTCCTGTTACGATCAGACAGATTCTCTAATAGGCCAAAAATATCAGTTGGTCAAAGATCACCATACCAAACCTTGAGTAAGAAAATACTCAACATAAATTAATAGACTACGTCCAGACCTTAAGAACAGAATATGTTTAAGCTAAATTTAACGGGGAAATTTAGCTTTCTATAAGGACATATAATGAATATAAATACATCCGAGACTTTTCTCCTGCAATATTGGGATTGGCTGTTTAAGTTTTAAATATCGGTTTGTGGCGACATGTATAATGGACATTGACAAACACAAACCTCACTCTAAGAATTTCGCTTCGACTATGATACTCCTCAATACTCCGAAATGACAAATTTATTACTGAAGCTAGACCACTCAGCTACTTCAATATTATATATTATATGCAAATGTCAAGCATCAAGGCTTTATACTATGTTCATATACTCCCCTACAACGCGCATTACTGGACTGATCATAATCTAACCTGACATGATGATGAACTCCGACCTAGGGATGGTGCACACTATTGTTCAAAGTAAGTCAGAGTTTAGGACGATATTTAGTGCGGCTCTTCATAACGCCTCAAGAGATGGTGTAGACAAATTTGTGGTTCGCCACCATAGCGCCAGTAAACTACTTTGTGAATTTGAATCAGATCACTCTCCCTCACCCTTACCATTCAGGTAGTTAATGAATGTTAAATTATTTAAGCAATAGTTGTTCTTACATCAACTTATTACAATGGTCCCGGCAAATCAGGGGCCCGAGCGTACAGCAAAGTCCCGAGCGAAGCTCGGGTATCTTTACTCGCATATATATATATATATATATATATATATATATATATATATATATATATATATATTCTAATGTGGTTATCGGGCATTTGGGGGGGTATTGTATATATATATATATATATATGATTACCTAGTGTGAATGTGCGCATTCGTACAGAAATTCAAATTTTAAATACTAGACACTAAGTTTCCATCGATACAACAATCATTCTTCACACTAATGATATTCTGAAAAGGATAAAACACATGTGGATATACATTTTATTTTTAAAGGATGTTTATATAATACCGTTGGCACACCGATTCTCGCTGGATCACCGAAGTTAATCAACGTTGAATTTGGTCAGTACAAAATGGGTTACCATTTGAGATTCCAGGTGCTGTATGTGCTCTCCGCTTATCTCGGCATTGGGTCCAGAACTCCTGGACCTTTGCTTGCCACTGGACTCAAACAATGCCGATTCAGGAGAGGTGTGTTTGGAGATTGAGCAACTGTTGCCTCATAATTACACGCGCAACTGCACCTAAAGAGGGTATCCTTTGTCTTTGGTGACTGAACTGAGGCATCGCGAAACATTTTATAATATGAATTGTAATGTTAAGATGTTTAAAATTCGACGTTATTTCACGCGGTTAATGGTAGCCGAATGGATTAGGTCTTCGCTAATCGAGCCAGAGATGTCTCGTGATGCGGGGTTCGGATCGTTCGACTGGTATTAATCGTGACACCCTGCACTGAAGATTCCCGAAAGGATGAAACACTAGTGGCTGTAGGTATTTAATTATTATAGTAAAAAATAATTATATATATATATATATATATATATATATATATATATATATATATATATATATACACTAGCATTTCAGCTTGGAGTTGCCCGGGTGTTTGGAGGTGTATGTTGAGCCAAAAGTTGACCCCCATTATGACCCCTTAACATTTATTGTTTAGGGCTCAAATCAAGTTATTAAGTTAGATCCATGTCCAAAGAATCTATATCCAAAATTTCAAGTCTTTAGACCAAAAATTGGCGGAGGAGTTTGGTAGCGTTCTCAAAGGTCAAATCGTAGAACTTTGCCCTCTTAACAGATAAATTTCTGTCCGAAAATCAATTACAAAGATTTCCTCAAATCTCAGTACTCGGTATGTCAAATTTCGAGTCTGTAGACTGACAATTGACAGAGTCATTGCGTAGGGAAATGTACACAGACAGACACACAAACACACAGACAGACACACACACGCATATATATATATATATATATATATATATAAGCATATATATGTATATATATAGTGGCATAACAATTAAAGTGATGAATTGAGCTATATTTATTAGTATCATTATAAATGTACATTAGAAAGGATATTATAAGCACTATGTGTGCAAGTTCTTTTTTTTTATTGATTTGGATTTTTCCATATTTTTAACTATTTTAACTGACAATTTTCAATAATTGTACAGCTAATTATGATGTAGGGCATTATCTGTCGTGTAAAACCGAATTCATCACTCGCGCAGCTCTCGGAATACTTTAGATATTGGGTGTCGTCATCATGAATATTTCATTAGAGACAGAATATTCAATAGCGTCTATCTTCTCGCTGGGATATTTAAGTTAATTTAACTATTTAACTCCTATTGCATAAAACCCAGTTGTGCCCTTCCCAGTCATCTGATTTTAAATCTGTTGAAATTAATCGTGTTTCCGTAGCTTTTACAGGAGTGAACTTTATGTTAAATATGACATTATCTCGTATATAAAAATTAACATGAAAGGATGGTCTTTTATTTGAAGATATAATTAGAATAAATGTGTTTATTTATTCATGGTATACACAATCGAGTGAATGCAGCCAGGGCGTAGAATTGCAAATTAGGAATTTCAATTAAAGGATTAATTTAATTTGGTCTTTGTCGGCAACCGATATACATCGTTGGGACCAGTAAATTGCGTTCCAATCTATGCTCACTCTATAAAACTTCCACATCAAACACTCGTTTATTTACAAGCAGTATAAACAATTTTCCTTTTTCTGTGTACGTTAGAGTAAGAGAAACGTCCACAATGTTTATTCCTATATCTTCCTGTCTAATGACTTTTTGTCTCGGTAACACAATATCACGAAGCTGCTTCCAATTTTATTCCGTAGGGCATGTATATACTCTTTCTTGCCACATGATTACTGACACTACGAGGATGGCTATCATCTTGAAATTACACAGCTTTCAAGAAAGAACTATTTTAAGCAGACACACATCAACTTTATTTCATCACTTTAAATTAAGACACAACTTCACTGTTGAAACTAGTAGCGACATCAATTCAACTTTGTATGTAATGCAGGTATTATGAATGCATTTAGATATCTAGCGTGTCTACGTATGCATGGCTCATATAATATTAACTACAGCAAGGTAGCCTAACATAATTAAATCGTGCGAGATCATTCTTCTTCACTATGTACGGACAATATTAAGCCTCACAACGCTATAAAGCGGGTTGAGCGGAAATTAAAAATCATACTTTATCATTTCAAGTTATTTAGTTCCAAATATTCGCAAACATGCTGAGCATGACTTCACGAATACATTTATTGAAAAATAAGCGTGGATCTGTAAATTCATCCTTGTCCGTTCCTCCGTTGCTCCGTTCGTCTGTACGAATCTTGGATTTTTTTAAAATTTTGCACAACCTTAAAAATGATAGATGAAAAAAAAAGTAACAGGCCGGAGTTTCCGGGAAAACTCCGGATGTCCCCCTAGGGGTTCCTTTCAGGTATAAATGACTAAAATTGACACGTTTGTGTTTATTAAAAAAAGAATGATGCCTTGGATTTTTATAAAACTTTCTAAAAGGTTTTAACTAACTGATTTCTATAGACTTTTGTCTGTTTATACACTTGAGTTTGCCTCAAGGGCTCTTTTACAGTTAATAAAAACACTACATTTTTTAGACTATTTTACCATATTTGTCCTAAATTTTCTGTGTATGTATATTTAACAGTTTCGCATGGTGCTGACCTCAAATTTAAATGCTAAATGCGGCGCTGTGGGGGTGGGGGAAATGATGGACTTAATAATTTCTTTTTTTACATGGTACAGAACTCAAACTTACGTATGTTAAGGCCTAAAACTGCACCGTTTGTTCATTTTCACTAAGATTTGACGTTCCCTGGGGACCTTTGGGGCTCAATGGAGGGGGGCAACTGCTGAACTTAATCATTTTTTTATTCCTCGTTCACTTTTCACTCACAGCGGACTATGCATGCTTCACTTGTTTTAACTGTATTGGCAAAGTTCTACTGGGTTTTTCAGGTGCGAAAAATGCACAGTATATACTTATACAAATTATGGATATATATGCGCAGAGTATCGCTGAGTGTAGTGAGACGAGCTATCCGTCAATCCTTCTCTTTACCTGGCACATTTATGAAAGTAACTGTTACTCTAATCTTTTGTGATTGTTTTTCATTTTAACATAAACCTTAAACTAATAATTCTTTTAAAATTTATAAATTGAATCACATATCTTAAACAGAAATTATTGAAAACTAATACTTTTTACTAAAATTAAATCAATAGTAAATTAATGGATATAATTTAATAATCCATCTATATATCTATAAAAGTGCAACTGTCTGTGTGTGTGTTCGATTCTGTGTGTGTACATGTCCATACCAAAGTATTTTTGTAAAATTTTCGGTCTACAGACTCAAGATTTGACATAAAGGAGTGCTGAATTTTGGGAAAATCTTTCTAATCGATTCTAATCAGTTTTCGGTCAGGAATTTGGCTTTCAAGGGATCAAAGTTCAATTATTTGACTTTTGAAAACTCTACGAAACTCCTCCTCCAATTCTAGATCTAAACGCTTGAAATTTAGTTTACTAGATTATAGATCACGCGGTTTAATTTGCTTTAAGCCCAAAACAATAAATTTTAATGGGTCAAAATTGGGGTCAAATTAAAGCATTAAGATTATATAGCAAGACCTGTTTTAAACTAAACTCATGAGATAAAACGTTTAGCTTGGGCTCAGCCATACATGAAAATCAGCTTTAAAAATTGTTCTTTTCACCGATAAGGTACAAGCAATTCTTGATTAACCAGATGGGTGGACCAAAGTTTGAAGTCCTCTTAGATTCCCTACCCCATGTCGATTTTGTCGAAGGTGGAGGTGTCATGTTTTGGGCTGGGATAATCTGTGATGAATTAATTAAACTATTTCAGATTCCAGAATGTGTCAAACTAGCAAACCAGCCTTGTTTTTTTTTATTTTTAAAAAAGCATTTGTCACCATGGCTTGATGATCTTCCATTAGCGCGTCACCACGAATTGAGTTTTATGCCCGACAATTTACGCAAAGATATGTTTTGCACTGCCATAATTCAATAAATCTGTTAACTGCTCTTGAAACACAATATTTTCTCAAGGCGTATCATAAATGTAAATTGAAAATTGTTAACAAATCTTTACGATGTATCAATTTTCTAAAGTAGTGCAGCAACATTTAATTTGTTTTATGAAGCTGCAATATAAGTAATTTCATTTTCATAAATAGCAAGATCATTTTTGAAAATGGAATGAATTTAATTGTAGAAATGGAGCTAAACTTTGTTTTACTTACTTAAAATCTTTATTTAGAATGCAGTAGGTTTTTCGTAGGAATTGGGCACTGTTCTTTTATCTTACGTACCTAAATTAATTAAATGGAGAAGGATAAAGATGGTATACCCAATACCTGCAAAACGCTGCATGGTTATCTTTATCTTTTAAGCGTTTTCTTGCAAGGGCGTATCCACTTATCAAAGCCCGAAGACCACCCGAGGGTAAGTGTTAATGAATATTAGGCGGTATTGTAGTAATCGTTAGTGTAATTTGGGTAGAATGTATAATTAAAGGGGACAACTCAACAAGAACATGTTTACATTGGACTTGGATTCTTCTATACCATTCTGTTGTCGGCCTGGAAGTAAGTCAGCGGAAAAGTTTTCCACAGGCAGGAGATTCAAGAAAAGAAGACGTTTTCGTGGAATGAGCACAAATAAAAGTGAGAGAATTTTGATAGTAGTTGTTGCTTGTCGAGTGTTTTTGTGAAAGTTTTGCAAGAGGGGACCATGAATTGGAACTTAGACTTGCCATCAAAATAACGATAGAGCAGAGACAGGTTAGCAATGTCTAATTTTTTAATGAATTTTTTTTTTATGTCAGTTGAATCAATATGTCTTGAGATATTTCCATAATTCGGTTTTTAACGGTAAAGTTTGACGGAAACAGTTGCTTTAATTTTTACCAGTCCAGATGTCCAAACAAAATAGATATGATATCCAGGCAGCATATAAATATTTGCGGTTCTCCAATTGTACGTGCTTGTGTGTGTGTGTGTGCGTGTGTCTTTTTTTTTTTGCAAGAGTTATTTGTACGGAAACCTCATATAAAGCTATCAATCCGGCAGTGATGTTTAGTGAAAACCTTTTAATGTTACAAGCCAACTTGTTCAGAATTTCCTTTAGGAAAATCAATATCGTTGGTTCAAAAAGACCAATGTCGTGATTCCAGGTGTCAGCTTATGCTGATGATTTCTTAAGGAAATATTTCCAAACAAGACAGAAAGCAATTTGATATAAAGAACTAAGAATAAATAGCACTTCAAGCTAAAAAAAAAATAGTGGTACCTATTATATGAGTAGATTCACAGAAAACAGAAAACAGCAATTTCTCCTCTTTCTCAGAAACATCGATGATAAAGGATAAGAAGGAAAGGACAGAAAGAGATAGAAAACCAAAAGTACACATTCTACTCTCAAAATATCACTAAGCATATCACACACTGTGGTTTTTGTTCTTCTCTATTTTTCATAAAATCACAACTAGATTTTGCTAGGAATCTTCATATTTAATATTTGCGTAAATATGAAAAGATAAGAAATACAATTCGTAGTTTAAGCAGGGAATACCATATGTTCTGCTGAAAAATATGAATAAAATGATGGCGTGCTTCAAGGAATGAAAGAAACAGCAACATAGTAACAATTTTCTCCGTTCAAGTGCGCAATAAAATTATAAAGAAACTAAATTATAAAGAAAATAAATTATAAAGAAACTAAATTATAAAGAAACTATATGCATACAAAATATTCATTGACAAAATCTCCCGTTGCAAAAGTTTATTTTATTTAGAGTTCCCTTTTGCAATAATGTGCTCTGTAAATCTTTTACCGAATATTAATCTAAAGGAGGACAATACACGGGCACACTCACAATCCGCCTCAAGTACATGCAGGTTGTTAGTATATGTCGTAACTAATCGACTGCATATGCAGGTGGATTTTAAGATTCAAGCGTCGGCAACCACTTGCTGTCTCGTGAAACCCATTTCGCTGTTGAAAAAATGTATGACGATATTCTACAATGAATTTATATATTTATCATTTCGAGGCATAAGGTATTAAGCAGGAAAATATCCTAAGACATTACATATTAAATAAATTAATAACAGTACAAACATTATGTATATATATATATATATATATATATATATATATATATATACATGGATGTATGCATATATGTGTACGTATTTATGCTTATATATGTAGACACATGTTGTATATTTGTAAGTAAATTTACATATAAAATCTTCCTCCATAAATATTTATTAACGTATAGCGTTGTTTTTGGACAGATTCAGCATTTTGGTTTTGTAAGGAAATATGATGATTGAATGAAATAGTTTTATAATTAGTAGCCGGACTTCAATATCTACTTTACTCAGTATAAACCTCTTAAATAAGTTTAAATAAATTTTAGTTTTTTATGTTCTACAGTTAAATTACTTGTTCTATTACACTTACGGTAGAGAAAAAGTTTGAGCGATGCAGTTTCTTACAGATGTTTCGCGTCTTAAGCTTTGTTAGCACAATATAATTGGTCTCTCTGTTATAAAATCTACCGTGTCATTTCTGTATATCACCAAGTGTTCATGAACCGATACGTTGGATTGTTCATTAGTGGGCATATTGGAAATATCAATAAGATTTTTTTCTCTTCTGTTTTTGAAGATCTTTAACCAATTGTCTTAATTTTCTAGTTATTAGAGTAAACGTTACAATGAGAGAAGTTTACAGCTAATTGTAAACAGTTTCTTAGAAGTGCACGCGTGTGGAACTCTCTTCCGTTTGCCTGTTTCCCACCTGACTACAACTTGGATGTCTTCAAGTCCAACATAAACAAATTCCTGATAAACCGCCCCCTTAAGTAAGACACTGTATCAAATCTCCATTACTAACGATTACTACGATATTGTTCCATTGATTACTGTACACATAATAATCCTTATCCCCGAGTGGCTTCAGGGCTTTGAGAAGTGGTGACTACCATGTAAGAAAACACTGCCTTTGCTAATCACATTTTACATCGTGTAGATATCGTTTTTAATTAATTCTTTTTTTCATGCATTACATTATTTCTCTTTCCTTACAGTATTCATGTAAATAGTTTCAAGTTTCAGAATCCTTATATATTATCCTGCACTGCTTCAACAATGAAATCTGAATGTTTGGACTTTGCATAATCGTTTCTGTTCTCAGTTTCATTCCGATTCTCACTGCAGGTATATTACTTTTGATTTATTTGTTGTCGACGAAGGTAATAAAAAAGAGGAGACGCGATTGAAAAGAAATCAAGAAAACAGAAAAAAGCGAAACTCCAAAAAGAAAACTGTTACAGATATAATGGAAACATAAAGACAAGAAATGAAGAAAGTAAAAAAGCATATGTTAAACGCATATGTTAAACGAACAAATGAATCCAAGATTACAGGATAAAAAGAAAAAAAGAATTACGATATGAAAATGAAAT
This sequence comes from Euprymna scolopes, assembly GCF_053919585.1. Lineage (NCBI taxonomy): Eukaryota > Metazoa > Mollusca > Cephalopoda > Sepiida > Sepiolidae > Euprymna > Euprymna scolopes. The sequence goes on along the minus strand of NC_136494.1, from coordinate 108,612,939 downwards.
TGGAGTAATGTAGGGGGGAAGAGGATAAAACTAAGAAAAAGGAAAGAAACTCATCCTCTTTAAGTCGAAAACATGTCAGAAAAGGAGCCAACATCATCCTTTTATCATTTAAATAAATCGTGCTAATGTTTCATACTGATAATCGACACTAGTATTTTAGCTCAGATAAAAGCTAAACTTGTCCAATGATGGTGGAGCTAAACTCACAAACCGTTGCAATTTGAAACAAACCCTATCCAAATGTCCTGTCACTAAATTTTGATTCATAAACTCTGGAGAAAGGTCAAACAACTACAAGAATTCATGTAACACACAATTTAAGAAATTGAATTGAAAAGAAAAATAACAATGAAATATATCGTATCTGAGTTTTGCTCTAATTATCTGACGCTACGGTTGTTGTTTGTGTTACTTTATATCTGATGCCCCAAGTTGCTTACTATTTAATCATATCTTGGAGTAAACGTGTATATAAGGAATAGGGCTGGTTTTCCGTATTTACAGAAAACTGCTTTGTAATAATTTCAACATAATATAAAAGTAATGATTTTTTCACTTGCAATACGTAGGTTTAAAAGATGTTTAATCAGGAAAAGCATTTAAACATTTCCACATGACACTTTAGTAGGTAATAATGTTTTCATCTGCAATGCGTAGGAATTTTTTACTAATTTCAACTTAACATGTGATATGTTAAGAATGTTGTTCCTTAGAAGCGCTGGTTGAGTTTGAAAACATATTCAACCGTATATAATACGTATTTTATTTTATTCAAACTTCACCAGGGCTTCTAAGTAACAAACATCTTAACGTGAATTCCGCGTGACCAAATGCACCGTTCCGACATTTAAAAAAACCATCGTAAAAACAACAGACGGACTTATACTTGCTTATTCTCTGCTCCAACAACAATATGGAAAAAAAAGAAAGAAAGAAATTCTGAAGATGAAGGTTTCCTTCGAAATATATTTATGAATTGCAATATAAATTTCAAACAAAATAAATGTCTTTTTATTTTGTAATAATGCGTTGTTTTGGCTTCAAACGTATATAATACGCATTTTATTTTATTCAAACTCAACCAGCGCTTCTAAGGAACAAAAATCTTAACGTTAATTCTGCGTTACCAGACTCACCGTTTCAATACTTAAAAAATTACCGTAAAAACAACAGACGGACTTATACTTGCTTATTCTCTGCTCCAAAAACAACATGGAAAAAAAGAAAGAAAAAATACTGAAGATGAAGGTTTCCTTCGAAATATGTTGAATTTCCCAAACGCTCGCCAATAAACAATGCTTTTAATTTTTAATTTCTATTTATCGGACTGGAGATTAGGTGTCAAAACACTGTCGATCCCTCTATCACATAAAAGGAACATAATTTCCTAATCACAGTCATGTTACTATGCAAACAATATATAAATAATGACGTCGGTATTTCAGAAGTTAACAGTTTTAAATAAGCAGAACTTACAGCTTTTTTTTAAAAGAATAAACCATTTTTATTTATTTTAAACAATATATACAGAACGTTAAAAAAATGTTTAAACAATGTAATTAGAAATTATATATCAATTTATTCATTGCGGACTATTATTCTCATCCTCCAATTGTTGTTTCATGGCGTTTCGGCCAACTATTCCTCTGGCCTGCGTCACGTGATTTACCGCGAAGTGATGAGAACGTTCCATGTTCTAAGTGCATCCTCGACAATTACTGCCTTATATAGTTTATAATTTTGATCCATGCTCAGTTGAAGAGCTAATGCACAAAACAACAAGGTTCTACAATAAGAGTGATTAGGTTGCTATCAGGGATCACATCAGAGATTCTCCATGAGGACATATCTTTTTCCTTCTTGCTGAAAATTGCGCAAATATAACCACTGAATGGTTCAAGTAAGATTTATAGTAAACTCCACTCTCGTCAATAGTTTACTTCTACTTGCCCAGCTGCTATTGCTCAAAAACAGCATGAATACTGCAAAATTATCTAACATAAATTCAGTACAAATGGACAAAAGTATAAAGAAGCTAGAATTAATTGTAAGAAAATAGCCACAGCCAAGAGAGAATATATTGAAACCACCAGAAAACGCATTGAAGCGCAGAAATTAGGAACTTATGATTTCTGGAAAATCTACAACAGTGTAGTGAATAATAGACAATCAACAATTCCCCCACTATCCAACAATCTTGAAGTTGTTTGCACGGCACCGAGAAGGCTAGTCTGCTTTTCCGTCAGTTTGATTGCAACTTTACTACAAAGCACTCCCTCTCTAATTTTCCTCTGCGGACTTAAACCACACTAAATGATCTGGAAATAACCCCTTCTAAAATACATGATATAATAAAAAATCTAGATACCTTGAAAGCATAAAGATTGTACTATTAAAAATATGCGTCGCTGAGATTTCTTTAACGAAACTCTTTAATAAATGCTAAAATGATTTTTGCTTTCCTGAATGGTGAAAAACCGCTTCTGTAATATCAGTTTACAAGTATTTGGGCGAAAGAACTTATACATTTAATTATCGCCTCATTAGCCTCCGTCCTATTTTAGCCAGAATATTTGAGTCCATAATTAATCAAGCTCTAGTCCACTACCTCACGCCTGCTAAACTTCTATCCGATTAACAGTATGAATTTAGACAAGCCCGTTCTACTGTAGATATCCTAATTGTAATGTTATAATGTATATACCATGCACTAAAAATATCAGTGGGGATAGGGCAGTAGGGTATGCACAATGGTCTTCTAATGAAAATACTTTCCTCTGTTATTACTGGAAAAATACTTAACATAATTAAATCCTTATGTAAGAGAAGAAGCCAGGTTGTCTTCAATGGGCGAACGTCAAAACAATATGATATAAATGAAGGTGTACCTCAGGGGTTGAGCCTTGGACTTTTATTATTCCTGATATTCGGAAATGACCTCCCTGATAAAATTGAGATGGGTATATTTGCTGACAACACCACGCTCTATAAAAGAAAGGAGGGGAAAACAAATGAACACGTACCAAAGGCAATGGCGGAAATCTAAAGGAACCCCGCCGATCTGTGGTGTAATTTAGGACAAAAATGGATGGTCACTTTCAATGCTGCCAAGATTAAGCTATTTTTCTTTAATAACTACAAGAGACCTTCTCAACCACTAATAGCCATGGCTAATGATACTTTACGTGACGGTACTTTGTTCGGACTCCTCAGCTTAACGTTCACCTGGAACATTAGTTGGAACAAATACATTGACTGCATTGCCAAGGCTGCTGCAAAGAATGCAGGGTTTCACTAAGGTGCTAGAAAATTACTTAGGCCTGAGAGAATTCTGTATATTTAAAGGTCACCATTCGCCCATATGAAATATTGTTGTCACATTTTCGCTGCTGCATCTTTGACAGGGTTCAAAAAAGAGTCGGCAACCTAATAGGTCCTGTGCATGTTACAATACTTTAATGGTAGGCGCTCCGACTAATTGCAATCCTTGTACTCAGGTTAATGTTTCCCTTACTGCACTGACATGCAGAAGTTCAAGTGTAATGTAAACAGACATGTTGCTGCTCAACTCCTTACATATTACCTATACAAATAATGTCCTACATAGTACTCTTACATCGAAGTTGCACTGTGTTTTGATTGGGGTGAAAATACAATAAAGTAAAACTTCCCTAATGCGGCCATTTTGGAATTAGTTTGGTCTTAAATAATTGTATTTGATATTTTTCAAAACGTAACGTAAAAAGTAAATTAGAAATTGGAAAACAGAATATGATATACGTAATAATAATAATAATAATAATAATAATAATAATAATAATAATAATAATAATAATAATAATAATAATAAATAAATAAATAAATAAATAAAAAAACAGAAAAGAACTGAACATAAAAGCTTCTCCTGGTCTGCACAACATATGATAGCAGACATTATGATTGAGCAGTTCTCGTTATTTCTTTCGTTTTAATTTTATGCATAAAGGATATGTCTGGCTCCTTGTTCCAGTTGACCTCGCTTTTCGTCGCATGTCATTGCATTTTGCAATTCCAATACAAATAACGAATTAAGGAAAACTAAAACTATGAAATAAAATATAATTGAAATAATATAACTTAAAACAGATATTCTCTGAGACTTGAATCATATCACTTTTTCCAATCAAAAACGTATATTTTATTTTATTTTACATTTATGCTCCAATGAATGTCCGCAAAATTCACGTTGGCACACCAGTTCTCGTCAGTAACTATGAGCCTGATCAGTACCAGATGGTGACAAATTCGGGAATTCTGGACGCTGTATCTGTTCTCCGCATTGTTGCCAGTCTTCCTGAATTTCTACTTGCCACTGGAATTAAACAATACAGAGTCAGAGGTTATGTGGTTGGTGATTACGCAGACACCGTAACAGTGAGGATCCATAGTCCGTCAAGACTGAACTGAGCTGTTATATACTAGATTGCCCGTCATAATATGAGCAAAATGAATACACCTGAACTGAACAAGAGCGTTCCAATGTAATGCTCCCTTTCGACGATTTAACTGAATATACTATGATTCTAAACCGTATGTGTTGAATCCTCATTCTAGTTTTCACAAAAATCAATTGCATCCTTTTTGTTGTAAAAAATGTTTAACATAGTGTAAGTTAAGAAAACTATGATACTGAGATAATCTTATTAAATTAGTGCTTACTGATTATGGAAAAATTTAATAGAATTTTTTAAATTTTAAAATCGGAGGGTTTTCCAATATTATTCTCTTAAAACTATAGAAACTTAAAAAAAAAACTTAGAAGGTGCTCGTCATATCTCCAATGTCTGGTCCCCCCTCGCCTATCTTTCACGAAAAACACTCGTCTATCTTAAACCACTGTCAGTAATTCCCCACCTCTTTATCTGTGCCTAAATCAAAACGTAGATTCCAGGAACAAAGCTTCTTTCTCAGACGTGCACGCCTGTGGAATTCTCTCCCGTTTGCCTGTTTCCTACCTGACTACAACTTGGATGTCTTCAAGTCCAACATAAACAAATTCATGATGAACCGCCCCTTAAGTAAAACACTTTATCAAATCTCCAATACTAACTATTACTACAATCCTTTCCCATTGAATACTGTACACGCAATAACCCTTATCCCCGAGTGTCTTACGGGCCTTGATAAGTGGTGAGCTTTATGTAAAAAAAGCTTTAGAAAATATTAATTGATTTCTAAATATTATAATAATCGCGTAAACATCAAAAGTAGCTAGTTTTCCAAACTAGTATTCCACAGTTTTTCTTACATGAAATAAAATTAAACGACCCACAATTACGGTTCGCAAATGTTAGCTAACAATCGCGCTTATCTGTTAATAGATTCAGGAATGAATTCTTTAGGTCTAAATTCATAAACAAATCCACGTAAAATTATATATATATATATATATATATATATATATATATATATATATATATATATACTAGCATTTCAGCCCGGCGATGCCCGGGTGTTGTGATATGTCTGTTGAGCAAAAAAAAAGTGGTAGTAGGAAGGCAGGCTCGAACCCGTACCGCGAAAGAGGAAGAGAACGAGGAAAAACCTGACGTTTTTGCTGTTACGATCACCACAAAACCGGAAGTGACTTATATTTAAATTAAGGCTAGATAATCAAATGTAAAGGACAACTTTAAAAAAATATTGGCGAAAAAGCGACCCCTCTATAGAAAAGTGTCTAGTTGAAGATATTAATGTTTTTAGCCAATTTTTCGATATTTGTCGTTTGAAAGGTCGACCTTCTAACCAATCTCGGTAAAGTGTGTCGCCTATGTCGTAAGTTTTAGGCAGACATGCTAACATAATTTATATATTGGTATCCAAAATTTTCGACCCAAACGGATTAAAAAGCTGGCCCTATCTCTGAATACCCTTTATGTAAAATTTCAAATGCTTAGACCAGAAATTGTGTGAGTAATTTGGTGGCGACCGCAGATCATTTTTTTAAGTTTCAGCCCTATTATGACCTCTTATGGTTTATTATTTTGGGCTCAAATCAAGTTATTAAGTTAGATCCATGTCCATGGAACCTATATCTAAAATTTCAAGTGTTTTGACTTAAAATTGTCAGCGAAGTTTGGTAGACTTCTCAAAGGTCATATCGTTGAACTTTGATCCCTTACCAGCCAAATTCCTGGCCGAAAACCAATCAGAACGATTTTCCTAAATCTCAGTACCCTGTATATCAAATTTCGATTCTGTAGACTGAAAATGGACAGAGTTATTGCGAAAGAAAATGTACACAGACATACACAAAGACACATCGACGCACAGATACACAGACACGTTCACTTTATATATAATTTACATTTTAACTGGTCACCTCACTGTTCGAGTATCTTTTCCGAATTTGGTTAGTTTGACGATTGTGCACGAAGTCTGGTCCCTTAATCATGTAGACCATGTTGCCTATTTGTTTCTTAACAACGCCGGATTCCCAGAAAGTCTTATTATTTTTGTGAATCTTGTAGAAGACTCTCTCGCCACCTATATACCGTCTTTTTTGCCATCGTTTTTTTTTTATAGGTTTGGCCTATCATGGTTTGGAACAACTTGTAAAAAATCGATCTCACCCTGCGTCCGAACATAACTCAGCAGGTGTCTTCGACATTTCGATGTTTGCATGTGAAGTGACTCTGTAGACTTGTAAAAAGTGTTGCATTGACTTATCCGTCGGCGACCCACCAGCTTTTTTCAGAGCTCTCTTGAATGTGTCTACGAATTTCTTTGCTTGCCCATTACTTCTTGGTATGGTATGGAGGAATGATTATATGCTTGATTAGATGATCCTCGCAAAAATGTTTAAATTCGGTAGACGTAAATTGCGTTCCATTGTCTGTAACAATGTAGTCTACTACTCCAAACCTAGCGAATAGTTCATACAGGAAGTTGATAGTTACATCGGATGTGGGGCTGTTGCATTTTAATACTTCCGGCCATTTAGATAGGTTGCCTACTATAATGAGATATTAGAACCCATCTAGCGGCCCTGCAAAATCTAAATGAATCCTAGACCAAGGTCGGTCTGGTTTTGCCCACGATCCGCATTGATTCGGATGAATTTTCATAGCTAATGCGCGTCCTCTACACTCACTGATTTTTCCTTTTATATCCTTATCCATGTTTGGTCAATAATCGAAACAGCGCATGAGGCGTTTCATTCTTGATATACCTGGATGTCCTACATGGAATTCCTTGAGCATTCTTTTCTGTAATGCAGGAATTACGACTCTGTCGCTATATAACAGGACGTTATCGGAAATTGAATAAATTTTTTCATCCAGTTCGTTATTGTTGATCCTTTTTTCGTGCGTATAATAAATTCGCCCACTTCCGCCTTACTCTTAATCTCATCAAGCGTTACTGGAAGTTCTCTTATTGTGTCACATAACGTATTTTTTTTTACTTCAACTTTCACTTGAATGGCTGCTATTACAATATCCTCCAATGGTTTTGTCTGCTAAGGTATTAACCTCGATAACCAGTCTGCATGACCAAAGTTTTAGATGGTACATACTCTATTTGAAAATTGTAATTCAGAAGTATAGTACCTCATCTTTGAAGTCTATTCGCCGTATGTTGTGGTAGTCACTTTTCCGATCCGAAAATCGTTAATAATATTTTGTGCTCTGTTTGTAACAGAAATTGCCTACCCTGCAGGAAACGATGAAATTTCTTTACAGCGAATATAATGCTTAGCGCCTCTTTTTCAATAATTCTTTTCGGCTGGCAAAATTGATCGGGATAGATGTACAATGGGTTTCACTTTTCCATCATCCATTTTGTGAAAAATGCATGCTCCTATGCCATGGGAGCTGGCATTGCTTGCAACTATAATTTGACACTTGGGATTATAATGTGCCAAAAACAAGTTAGACGTTAAAGTCTCTTTAATTTCCCGAAATGCTTCTCCACACTCTTGCGTCCAGACCCTTTTTGGCCTTTCCTTAACAGTTCATTTAAAGGCGACCTTAGTTTATGCATATTTGGCACAAATACATTGTAGTAATTTGCCAAACCTAAGAAACTTTGTAAAGACGCAATATTTTCTGGAGCAGGCATATTATTTATTGCACTCGGTCTATCTGGATCCGGCCTTCTTCCATGTTTATCGATGATTTGTTCCAAGTATTTTATTTTCTCCATGAAAAATGTAAATTTTTCCTGTTTTATTGAAATCCATAATCCTGGATCCTTTTGAGTACATGGTTTACATGAGATTTGTGTTGTTCTTTGATAGAGCTTTTCATTAACACATCGTTCAGGTATCCTACTGCAAAATCCAACCTATTTAACATAATGTCCATAATTTGCTGAAAAAAAACGAATGGGCGCCTTTGACCCCAACAGGAAGTCTGTTAAACTTGTACAATCTCTGATATGTATTAATACATAGCAGCTTTGAACATTCCTCATCGACTGGAACTTGTAAGTACAGGTCACTGAGGTCGATTTTAGAAAAAATATTTTCCTCCACTCAGTTTCGCAAATATTTCTTCAGGGCTCGGAAGAGGATAATGGTGACCTTGTAATGACCTGTTTAAGCCTGTCGCGAAGTCGGCTCAAATACTTTATAATTTCTTTATTTTATTTCTTTATTTCTTCTTTGCTTGGCAGGTTTTTATCTGCAATTTCTGCTTTAGTCTTTAAATATTCCTAGCTATCTAATATATCAATCTACCCACACTTTCATAACTTATATGTATACTTACTTATATATGCAGTTACTTACTTACTTTCTTACTTTTTCTTGAATTTGCAGATAACGGCCATCCTCTTCCCTTAAATAATTTAATTTTTATTATTTTATCTTTTATTTTTTATTTATTTATTTCTTGTTTATGTATTATTTATTTTCTATTTATTAATTAATTAATTAATTAATTAATTTTCCATTTAGCGTCTTTAACAACTCTTGCTGATATTTTCTTAAGTAATAAACTGTACATTTCAGTTGAGCTATATTATTTTGCCCTATAAATTTTTTCGCGCTTTTAAACATTTCCTGTCTGAGTCATTTTGACATTTTTTTCTATCATATTTAATTCTATCACCATTTAATTTTTTCCCTTCTTCTTCCCTGATTCCCCCCTTTTTCTTCCTTACGCTTTCTTTTTTATATTTATGTCTCGGCAGCAGTGATAAAAGCATATCTTATTTTTCTTTTATTAAGATTATTGAAATTTTTCCCTTTTCCCTTGTACATATTTGTGAATTATTCCATGGATTTCGGCCTTTGGATTATTTTGGACCATCTTCCATTTACGGTATTTCCTTGGATTTTACTTGTGCAAATGGAAATTCAATTCACTTTCTTGAAGTTATATTTTTGGATTTTACCGTCATTGGATTATTTATCTTTCACCAAACTATCCATTCACGTGTAATCACCCTTTTCTTCACCATATTCCGTCTGCTTCACTTTTTTGTTATCAAGTAAGATCATTGATTTACTTGTAGTTTCATCAAATACTTTTGTATGCAAAATCCGATCCCGCATTTTGCTTATTTCCTACCCTCTGATGAGAAGGAAAGTATTTCTTCGAAACTCCGCAGATTAAAGACTATGCACTTATCAAGTGTTTCCCTTTAAGATTAAATATGTTTTTAACTCTTTTTCAAAGTGTTTTAACCTGTTTTATTAACTGTTTGCTCCTATTATAAGCTCTATCTCCTATTTGGATTTATCGAGCTTTTACATCTGGCTGAGATTACTTTATAAATATTAATTCTTTAATATTTACAATATACTTTCGTTTCACCATCTTGGATCATTTTGGTAAATTTAATTGTAATTTTTATTTTATTTATATATATATATATATGTATATATATGTATATATGTATATATATATATATATATATAAACTACAATAAGTTTTCCAAGGTAATCAAAATGGTAAACTATATTATAGTAAAATATATTATAAATATTAAAGAGTAAATATTTACAAGTAAAGTAATCTCAACTAGATATAAAAGCTCAATAAAACCGAAAAGGAAATAGAGTTTATAATATGAACAAATGATTAATAAAACATGTTAAAAAAACATCTTGAAAAAGAGTTAAAACATATTTGATTTTACCTAAACTTAATAAAACATGTTTAAAAATATCTTGAAAAAGAGTTAAAACATATTTAATTTTACTTAAACTTAATAAAACATGTTAAAAACATTTTGAAAAAGAGTTAAAACATATTTAATTTTACTTAAACTTAATAAAACATGTTAAAAACATCTTGAAAAAGAGTTAAAACATATTTAATTTTAAAAAGGAAGTACAAGATAAGTGGATAGTCCTTAATATATAAATTTTGTTTTGAATCAAATTTCCATTACATTTCAATGATATATCGCTGTCTATATTAATCCTTTTGTGTTTAGAAGCCCAAGTATGTAAAATATAACACACACACACGAACACACACACACTAACACGCACACACACACAAACACACACACACACACACACATATATATATATATATATATATATATATATATATACTAGCAAAAGTACCCGTCGTTGACTGAGTTCAAAAACAGCCTACAGAAAATGGACTCTGATTTATGAAAGTATGATAGGTTATGAAAAGGAAGGGGTTTAAATTTGGGTTGAATTTGGGGGTATCAAACCAAAGCAAAATATGATGGAAGTAAAAATAAAATAGATAAACCCCATAATTTATTATACAATACCTGTTCACACTGAAACACTTATCACAATATTCTGTTGATCTATATTAAAAAACCTTGTTAAACCCTGTGCCTATTTCCATTCTATGGAGGCCAGACGCGAACGCAGACCCACAATTTTATTATACCATCCCTATTTAAGTTAAACCATACTTATCAAATAACGTTTTTTTTTTAAATTTTAATGTTTTTTATTTCCAGACTTTGTGGACCAGGCGCAAACGCAGACCCCACAATTGTAATTAGCCACCGTTTTGGCAGATCTAACATACCCATTTCCTGTGTCTCGATACATCTTCTATCATCATATGCAATCAGTCTTTTAAAATAGTCAACCTTCAACCATATAGAAGCCTATTCGTGACCAGACATACACACACACACGCACACACACGCAGACATCCAGCTTTATATTATAGACTTATTTTTTTTATTTCCATATTTTGTGGACCAGGCACCAACGTAGACCCCCACAATTTTAATGAACCACCGTTCTGGAAGATCAAACATAGCCATTCCTGTGTCTCGATACATCTTCTATCATCATTTGTAATCAGTCTTTTAAAATAGTCAACCATATAGGAGCCTATTCGTGACCAGACACACACACACAAACACACACACAGCTTTATATTATAGAATATTTATATATATATATATATATATATATATATATATATATATATGCATGTGTGTGTTCTGTTAGATGATTGTTTACTCGTCTTTAACACTCATTAATCCGGCTTAGACACAAAAAGCTCCTCCACGCCAAGAAACACATGAACAACTAAACAATATTAAGAAATATTACTTTCAAAATCACAGCGAATCACTTGATCAAACGACTTCCGGTAAGATGAAGTAGCTCGTCACTACCCCACTGCAGTCGTCATGCATAAAAAAACGTTGATAAAATCTACGGGAAGTAGCCGGTGATAATTCATTTCGATTCGAATCATTAATGAATTATATCCGTTTAGTGGAGACTATTCGAAATCAATTATGCAGTATATCCGCTAATCACAACTCAAAATATCAATTAATGGCTGGTTATATAACGTAGATATAGAAATCAAACTGTTGAAATGTTTTACTTGAATGTCAAGAGAAACGTGATTTGTTTGTTTGTTTCGGGGTATTTTTTCTTAATTGTCAGTAAGCAAACGACGTGCTCTGGATGCCTCACCGAAAGTGACAAGACTCCCTGCAGAAACCACAAAGAAATGTTTTCATTCTATTCTGTGTATTCGCCAAAACAAAAAATAGATTCTATTCACACACTTATAATCGGCTGCGAAAGTTATTTTCGATATCGTTTACACATCTGGTAGTTTTTTTTTTCTTTTAATAAATGAGTTAGAAAATATCCTATTGGATTAACTCCAAAATTACAAACAAAACTTTTTTTTTTTACTTTCGAAGAAGAAATGTCTAACAGATATCGCATGGGTAAATTGCCATGAAAAGTGTACCAGATCGCGTGACCTTGTGCAAAACTAGGATGAGGCTTTTGTATTTTTGATGTATCATTGCAAATAAAAATTATGGATGATTGAAAATCACAAATTGCAAGACAAAAAAAAAACGGTAACTTGTCCTCTATTTACACTTTACAGATCAATTGTTGCATCCTATTTTTAAAAACAGAGGAAACATTCATTTCTTCAATAATTTTCTACCTGAGCATTATGTTACAGTAGTAATATTTCCTTTGACTCTAAATATAGTCGTTTTCAAGTTAAATATCAGAAAATGTCTGTCGAGTCGTCCTTCAAATTTGACAGCGTCCTTTATTCGTTCAATTTTCAATCCTTAATTACGTGTGACTTTTGCTTTTAATAAGAATTAGCGGAAACATAAATAACAAAGTGGGATAAAAAAGCGAGTACACAAGATCATCTAACATCTTCCGTACGTTATAACCGAATAAACCTGAAACACATTCTTAACGCTTCCCCAAAACGCACTTGCGTAAATGACATTAACCTAACGAGTATGATATCGATATGATGGAAAAACATCATTTTTTTAAAAACGTTTTTAGTATTCGATTGAAGAAATTATTACAAAAATATGTTAGATGTATTGCAAGGTTTTGAAAATATAGGATTGAACATTAACGACAACACTTGCGCATAGCTGCGAAAATAAAACGTAGTTGAAAACTGGTTATTGTTGGGAACGTGGTTGAAGTGAAATGTTCGGTATAATAGTAAAATTAATAATAAAAATAATAATGATGAGAAGAAGGAGAAGAAGAGGAAGAAGAAAAAGAAGGAGAAGAAGAATATACGACATTACATAAAAGGTTAATCCATACCTGAAAAGATGAATTCGCGAATCAGAAGTGCCAGACGGGATGACCAAAGAGAACCACACTGGTTCAAAAGCATACGGAGGAGAAAACCGTCCTCATCATTTTCAGACCTATGTCATGCTTACCTACAATATGGAAAATACTAGCAGCAAAACTAAAAGAACCCATTTACCACTCCGTTAATAAGCGTGGACTGCATCCCGAGGAGCAGAAATGATGCCAAAAAGGAAACAGAAGAACATATGATCTAATATGCATAGACCCACAATGTAGTCATTGCATGGATCGACTACATACGGGATCCCTCAAATATGGATAATAGAATGCATGTGAATGTGTAAAATTTGATGGAAAATGTAATGAAAAATGAAAACCTGAACTGACAGTCACTGAACAATACATGGCTAAGATTGAAATACAAAGAGGCATTTTTCAAAAAGATTCTCTATCACGACTACTGTCCATCATAGTGATGATGCCTCTTAACAATATACTAAGAAAGTGTCAAGTCGGATACAAGTTCCCTATTACAGATGAAAGAATGAAATATCTAATGTACACGGACGATCTAAAACTTTTTGAAATAACCAAAAGGCAATTTAAAAGGCTAATAAACACAACGAGGATCTTCAGCCAGTATGAAAAAGGTTGCAGCCCAAACCATAAGTACAAGAAAACTAAGAGGCTACGGAATGTATGAAACTATCTAACCCAGCAGACATGAGGACATTAGTTAAACATGACATCGACAAATATTTGGGAGCTATGGAAGCAGACTACATCAAAGCAAAACTAATGGCAGAGAAAAGTATAAAGGAATACTAAGAACAGGAAACTCATAGAATTTGAACTATATATCAGGACTTAAAAAAGACAAAGACAGTGTCACTAATAAGATATTCCAGACCGTGTATAAATCTGGCTAAAGAAGAATTCTGGCATTCCGACCAGAAGATCGGTAAAACAATGATTATTATATCTAAATATTATGTTGACCGACTCTGTGAAAACGAAAGATGGGGGAATGTGATTAGTTTTTATAAAAAGTCTGTGTTGAATGAAATGAAAAATGATTAGAAAAAGTTGCAGAAAATATAAATGATACTTAACGCAACAAAAAGGGTTTTTTTCAAAACTGAGCAAGACATGAAATAAAACAAGGAAGGAAAATGGGAAAAGAAGCTACACAGACGGTTAATAAGGATTACAAAAGATGAGGTTGTTTTGGTTTCATGGCATAGCAAACCTTTTCAGGTTATTTAATGCCAAATCTAATTATTTTGCAGAAAATTTTTTAATAGAGTATGTTTATTATTTTTTTTTATGTCGATTCCTAGTTAACCCATAGTTGGGACTCTAACAGGCATTACCACTCCGGGTCAGAGTGGACCTGGGATATATGTTAATTAAAGCGTGGCTCCACACTCCGCAAGCCCCGCAAGCCCCCGCAAGTCCCGCAAGCCCCGCAAGCCGGGGCCTCACCGTCGGATATAGTTTAAGGTCATATCCAAGACTACCAAAAATGAGATAAGCGCAAACACTTGAACATGGCTACGAATAGAAAACATTAAAAAAACAGTTAATTTCTAATAACAGCCCCACAATATATCATGATTAGAGCCAATCACATAAAAATAAATACCGATGAGTCACAAGAAAACAGCAGATGCAGACTGTGTCGCCAAAAGGATGAAGCGATCGCGTAATAAGCGAATGCAGCAAATACACCCACAAAAAACGCAATAATAGGCAATGATCAAGTGGAGAAAACAGTATATCGGGAATTAAACAGACAATTTCATCTTGAACACCATAACTAAGTAAAATCTAGCAGCACTTGAAAACAAAAATCACATAATCCTATGGGATATGGGCGTACAGCAGACTGGGTGTTATAATAGTTAATAAGGAGGAAAAATCCTGCCGAATTGTAGATTTCGCCGTGCAAGTAGACCACGGAGTTCATACCAAGGAGAAGAAGAAGCGGAGTAAATACACGGAATTGGCTTGAGAGCTGACAAGGTTATAGAAATTGAAGGAAGCCAAAGTAACATCAGTAATAGTAGGAACGCTTGGTACAAAGCCGAGAAAAACTTGTAAAAAAATAGGAGAGGTTGGAGGTAGAGGAATAACTGAAAAGATACAACGGATAACAACAATGAAAAACGGTGGAAGTATTTACGAAAACCCGTGAATTTGGAAAGTAATACACCTGAGCCAAAAGCCTTAACCGGAAAAATAGAAACTGCTACGGATAAAAAACACATAAGAACACTACATGGAATCTGGAAAACTGGAACTGTATAATTGTAAGTTAAACCTTTCTTTCATCCACCTCAAAAAAATGCCGGACGCAGCTGGAACTGCAGCAAACAATGAAAATGACCAAGGTAGAAGGAAAGACCGAGGTGAATCACTAACAAGACATCAATTGGATAAATGCGAAGAGGACTGTGAACTTGGGAAGGTTCATTGTCACGCAAATATCAATGAGGATCAATCGTCGCTGCTAATGAGAAATCAATGGGTTTACATGTCAGACGGTCTTTCAAAGTCAAACCAAACAGTTAGAATCACAAATCAAATTTTTCTCTTAATTTGTCACGTGTTGTCGTACCATTTTATTGGCAATATCATCGCCGGATGAGAGACGATTCGTTATTGCTATGACCAATTGCGTCGAAATATTTTTTAAATGTGTATCGACATTAAAATTATTTCATTTCAATATGAATAAATGCAAATGTTACTCTATATTATTTAACTCCATTGGTTTTTATCTTTGGATATTCTTAAACTGGAATTATATATATATATATATATATATATATATATATATATATATATATATATATATATATATATATATATATATACTAATGATTGTGTAAGAAAGAAACACTAGTGCCTCTAGGCATAAAAGAAATATTATTATTTAATTATTATTTTCAATCCATTTTAGAACGCTCATGTATGGACACTGTTTGGGAAATATAAACTAAAAGACAATTAAGTATGCAGTATTCACGATATCCTGTAGTTTAATCACTCTGGATTGTCTAATGATCGCATTCGAATCGATCATTTATAAGTTCTTAATTCCCTTCATACTTTTTGCAATTGGTGTATGACCGCCAGGTAGAGAGAAACTGGAGTCAGAGGTGACTCGTAGCTGGGTTCGAGGATTGCGACCGGCGGGATTTGTCAGCCTTCACTGATGATTGCGTAGGCTTTAACCACTGGTACATGTAGGTATAAAAAATGATGGTTATTATAATTTAATTATGCAAGAGGATCTTATTTGTAAAATCCATGTAACATATTCTCATGGAGATTATGTAATTGCTACACTCTTCACTTTTTAAATCCATAAAAAAATAATACGGCAGTTTACCGTTTGTAAATTACCAAACGTGGTGATATGATGGTAAAGCCCATTAATATAACAGTAATACTACTATTACGCGTGAGTTTGTATGGGAAGTTTGCACAGGTTATAATTTCACTTGTGCCCTTGGATTGAGTGACAGACACACCTAAAGTATAGTAAAATTTTTGAAAGAATAGTCATAAGTTTTATTTGTTAAATATTTTTGCAGAACGCTGCAATTTAGACAGTATCCGATTGATCTTCCCGGGATACTAATGTTTAAAACAGCAAATGCTTTCAAGCTAAACATGAAGTTAGACAATAAGCACACGTTTTTAGGTAATTAGAAATTATCTTTCTCTCCCTTCCTACACTCCCTCTTCTTTATTTTCCCTCTTTTTCTCTTTCTTTGTCTCGTTTTCATATATAAAAAATATATATAAATATATATATGTATATATATACACATATATATGTGTGTGTATATATATACACACACACACACACACACATATATATATATATATATAACTAGAAAAACAAATAGATAGATAGATAGATAATCATATATGTGTGTGTACATGTGTGTCAGTTTGTATTTCTCTGATTTCTCTGCCTCGTTTTTTCTTTATCTCTTTAATCTTTTCAATGTCTTATCATGTTTTTTTTTTTTCTGCTGGGTATGGCGCATCCCACCAGATAGGAAACATTAACTGACTATTTTAGAGACTCCGACTAGGAAATTAGTTTAAGATTCTAACATCCTCTTTAATAAAATTATATATTACTATCTTACACTTAGTTCACCGGGTATATTCTACAGGTAGTATGCATTTTTCCATGAGTCTGATTGCTGCTATAATTATTAGAATGATGAAACTCTTTTTAAGAACACATTTTCTTTTCATAAAGTACATAGGACCTTATGCATATAGCCAAATACGTACAAATATACAGATAAATTTGTGTGTGTGTCTAAATATAGTAGTATTAAAATATACATACATACATACATATACATATATATATATATATATATACACACATATATATATATATATATATATATATATATATATATATATATATATATGATTGTTGAGCTGGATTAAATCCGACGATATGAAATAAAATGGAGGTGGAAGGACCTGGATACTCAACGTTTCGCCCGATTTATGCGGGCTTCTTCAAGAGGGATGGTCATTGACCATCCCTCTTGAAGAAGCCCGCATAAATCGGGCGAAACGTTGAGTATCCAGGTCCTTCCACCTCCATTTTATTATATATATATATATATATATATATATATATATATATATATATATATATAACTGGTAATTAGTAAAAACCTGAAGAAAGTGCTCAATACTATTGCAGAGAAATTATGTGTTTCATTTTTTTGTATTACCGTTTTATCTGTTTAGTTACATATGTTTCGGATGTTGGACCATGTTTATGCTCCAACAGCCTCGTCAGACCTTACAGGAATCTCTCTCTCTCTCTCTCTCTCTCTCTATATATATATATATATATATATATACTAGACCACCCGTAACCCGTTGGGTCAGTACGTTATATTAGCTATGGAATTCATGTATGAGCGTGACACTTGTGGCATAAAGAAAATAGTTTTTTTTTACATAACAGAAGCATTTCTATGAAAGTATATTAAAATGAAAAAGAATATAGATAGATTTCTATGAGTCGTTCTGTTTATTATAATTGTTATTTTTTTTTAAATTACAGTCACTGAATTATAAGTGGTTGGTCATACTTATGCACTGAACAGGTATCATAATCCTTATTATAGTTAAATTCAAATTTTGATATATCATCTTTTAAATGAAATTGTTAGTTGAAAGTACAGAATAATAAAAAAAACACTCTCCACATGTTAATAATGGCTTTTTAAATAGAAAATGAAAATAAAATGTAACTTTTTTCATTTAATTTAAGCAAACATTCAGTACCCATTGTGTAAAGGAAAACACTATTTAATGTAATAGAAATGTGTGCATTTACCGATTCAGCTTTCCGTTTGGAAATGTAAGCAGACGACTTTAAAAAACATGGGAAGAAGAAAAAGAAATATTTTTGTAATAACGCCCTCTAGTAAAAAGGTCTGCATTAGTTAAGGGGGATAACTCTATCCAGTTTTACATCGGTTACCTTTTTCTCTCTCTCACACATACACGTAACTATTTCTCGCGTACGTAACGAAAACAGAGGGAGTAGGAGTGTTGAAATCTATGAGAGTGAAAGTGAGAGGTGTTTTCTTTGAAACTGCGACAGACTTCACGAAGTTGAATGTTTTTAGCCGTTAAAAAAAAAAAAAAACTACGGTTGATTTTATAAAATTATTTATTTATAATGACATGAATTAAAGATTTCTCGCGTACGTAACGAAAACAGAGGGAGTAGGAGTGTTGAAAAAAAACAAAAAACTATTTGATCAAATTAAATGAAATTGTTTGTATTAAAAGCGATATAAAAATTCCGGAATTGGAATAACGGATTGAAGACGTTGCTATTTACGCATGCGCAACCGGATGTTGAAAACCGGAAATCTGATTGCAAACATACAAGACCCATAGACTTTTAGTATTATATAGATATATATATATATATATATATATATATGTGTGTGTGTGTATATATATATGGCAAGAAATATATATATATATATATATATATATATATATATATATATATATATATATATATATATATATATATATGGCAAGGTTGTAACAACTGCCCCCATAACGGGTGAAGTACCACATTGTTTTGGTCCAAAAACTTCTTTCAGGCCCTCTTAAAATACCCTTTCATATTTCCTATCAAAAGCAGCCTGGAGCTCAGAGGCTTTTGCAGACCACCAATCTTCTTTCATTTTCCTCAATCGGCGCCGAACATCCCTGCTGACACTGAGATAAGCCGACCTCTTCGCTGCAGAATTCTTGTCTGATATCCAGGCCCTGTGCGAAGAGTGCATCCGGTCTAAAATACCCTGAATTTCAATGTCATTTTGTCGAACCAATCCTGATGCTTCCTCTAGGAAAGTCCTCGTACTACGCTTGAACATTCATAGATGGCATCCCGCAATGTCTTCCAGGACCCTTCATCTAGTAGACAAAATTTATTCTGAGACGCAGTGTGGTTTTAGATCTGGAAGGGGCACCATCGACATGATCTACTGTTTACGCCAAGTTGCAGAGAAGGCACGTGAGAAAAGTCAGGATCTGTTTGGCATTTTGTTTGACGATTAGTATTAAAAAGACAGAAGTTATCTACTAACCAAAACCCACCCCGTTACAGCAAGGTGGTGTGAATATTCCGAGACCAGAATATGTGGAACCGCCTCAGAAAATCATAGTGAATAGACAGCCTCTAAAATATGTTAACTCCTTTGCATATCTCGGAAGTAAGGCGAATTCGTCAGCATCACTTGATAAGATATTGAGCAGAATTTCAAAGGCGACTGATGCCTTCGGCAAACTGCGATCAAGAGTATGGAATGAAAGAGGTTTGACTCTAAAGACCAAAATCTCAGTTTATCGTGCAGTGATTGTTTCGATACTCCTGTATGGATCGGAAGCCTGGACCCCATACCGTAGGCAGATTGAGCAACTGGATACATTCCATAAGCGTTTCCATCGCAGTATATGTGGATTAACATGGACAGACAAGGCCCCTACCTCGGGATTGTTTGCTTAGTGCGACATTTTAAGTATTGAGGCCTTTCTGGTGAAGTCTCAGCTTCGGTGGGCTGGTCACTTGTTCGCATGGATGAAAACCGTCTTCCTAAGCAACTAGCATACAGTCAACTGAAAGAGGGTAATCGAAACATGGGTCGTCCATTTCTGAAGTACAGGGATAAGCTGAAAGACAATCTTAAGCACGCAGGCCTGAACCCAAAAACCTTTGAAGAAGATGCTGCGGATAGATGTGGGAGGAAAAATGTTTTGCGGGCATTGACACATACATTGACACACGGTTATCGAATCAAACAAATCTTCGTAGAGCAAGAGTAGGAACAGCACCTTCCCAGCCTGTATCCTGTGAGTCGTGCGGCTTTGTTTGTCGGAGCAGAACTGTAAATTTATGTGTGTGAGTTTCTTTCTATTAGGTTCCGAAACGGCAGAGCCTATTTTTTGCAAATTTCATACAAAGATAATTTATGTGTCTGGCAGTTATTTTAGCTATGTTTTGTACAGAAATCCATCCGATGAGTATGGTACATCGAAAAAAAAAACATTTTTTTTTCTTATAACTAAAAAGAATATTTACAGGGGAACATTGTAAGTTGCACCGGCTGGTATTACGTAAAATATTTTCTTGTAAAAACTCTTCCATTTTATTTATAACAGTAAAAAGAATATGTTTCAGATCGTCATCCCCAAATATCAGCTGACGTGATAGTGTAAAAAAAAAAAACACACGGAAATTGATGAACGACATTATCATTAATACTTTTTATTTATTTATTAATTTTTTTTGCCAAGTAGTCCACTTCGCAAATTATTCTTCGTAATATCTAATAGAGGATAAATTAAAATATCATGTGCAAACGTATTGGACGATATCGGTGGTTTTGAAGGTGGCTCTAACTTCGGCGATAGCTTGCCTCCAGGTTTGCATATCTTTGGCCTGCGTCTCCCGTGTGTATATATTGGTGCCACACTTCTTTAACTTGCAAAAGATCCTTGTATTTTCTTCTGGTCGTCTCGAGTGCGCTTTCCCTTTTTAGTTGCTCATAGAAGTTTTTTTTTTTTTGCAGCCGGAAAGCGATCTCCTAAGTACACAGCCGACCATCCCAGTTGGTTACTAATCACGGGCTTAGACACTCGTGATTTCGGTTTCCAAATGGACGCTGAGGTTAGTTCAATTTCTGTCCAGAATCATCCGCAGGTAGCTTGGGTGGAATTTCTCCTGTGCCTTGAGGTATCGGCGATATGTCTCCAAATCTCTGAGGCGTAGAGAAGCGTCGGAGCACAGCAGTTTTGTATACAGTCATTTACTTGTCTGTTTGAGTGTCTCTCTCTTGAAACGCACGGGTTCGATGACGGCCATTAGCGGCTTCGGCGTATTTTAGTCGACTAGATTGTACTTTGTGCTGAATGTACGAGATGAATGGCAATATGTTTAATGACAAAGTATTGTAATAATCCACGTTCACCAGATCTTTGTCGTCGATGGTGAGGGAGAGGACTACAGAGTCGGCGCTGCCTCCAGGCTTTGGCTATAACATATTCTGTGTCTTTATTCGGGTTTTCAGGGTTACCTTGGTTCGGACATTTTGGTACTGGAGTAGAAACCGTCTTATAGTGCCAGGCCGATTAAGGCGAATACTATGACGAATATTTTTTTTTTTGTAAACAAAATGTTTTAAGCATTTTTTATAGCACCTACGATTGATCACTTTGTCTTTTTAGTTGATATATATATATGTGTGTATATATGGATATGTATATATTAGTTTATAGACCTATAAATACATACACACACACACACACACACACATATATATATATATATATATATATTTAATTGTAAAGAAGTTCAGGAAAAACAATGGTAACGTCGGTTTCAAGCCCAACATAAAGGGAACCAGTTAATGGTAAAACGTAAACGATGTTCGGCGCTCGTCAGCCATGTTGTTTCTGTCCGAGGAAAAAAAATTCCAGGCCCGCATTTATTTTTTTATATAATGATGTTCATTTTTATTTAACTATAGCTTATTCCTATCTCTGTATACTTTATTTTATTCAAATATGAATTTTCTAATTTTTTATTAAATGCTATTTAGTAATTATTTACTGTTCTGTTATTGCATGGTTTCCGGTCTGCCTTCCATTACATTTAGCTGGTGCAAGGAAAATAATTAATTTATCTTATTAATTTCTCTTCCTTTCCGTTAAGGAGAGATAATCCATTGTTCAATTGGTCCAAGGGAGGTAATAAATCTATGTTATTTATTTATTTATTTTTCTTTTTTGTTTTAAATTTTTTAAATAGTTTAAATAGTGCAGGCTATTTAATTTCTAAGTCTTTTGTACCTGTGTTGTGTTCTTTAAGGCAGTTTTAATATTCTTCATTTCATACTTAATTTTTATACTTAATATTTATACTTACAATTTCCTAAATGACCATTACACTTTAATAATTTATGCGTTAAGTTGACTGCATCTAGAGTACTCTTGAAGAAATTCCTATTTATTGTTCGGTCCTCCCAGTTTATTAGTAGCGCTTGTCTCCTATGCAAACAGGCTTTGAAGGTCTCACTATGTACGTTCAAACAGGTCTTTTGAGGGGCATTAATAGTCTTTATAATGTGGTATATATATATATATATATATATATATATATATATATATATATATAGTAATGTGATTGATAATTAAAAATTAAAAAAAAAATTAAAAACTGAAAAGCTGTTTCATAATAAGGAACACTACAAAGTCAATAATGTGTACGATCGTTTCGGAAACGATGTTTTTATTTAGATGGACATTAAGTCATGGACAATAATTTGGACATATAGTTTTTTTTTAAACAAAGACTCCTCATCAGCAAAAACATTGGGTGTGTTTTTTTTATATATAAAAGACACCATAAATAAACCTAGCATTTTTAAGTAAGGCAGATGTATCTTTTAATTGTTTGCGTTTTGAAAACCGTAATTATCGTCAAAGCATTCATTTGGATGCTGATTTCAGCTTATAAATGCACCATTTTTAATTTTAATTTTAATTTAAAATTATCAATCATATTGCTAAATATTAAAGTAGTTCTAGGATATTTGCCTATAGAGATTATTATATATCTGCATTACAACGAGCACTGTTCTTCTCTTGTATTTTAATTAAATTAGTAATTTTACTATCACATTAAAATACAATCTGGTGTTTAGACTACGGTTGTGACACCTTTAAATATATATATATATATATATATATATATATATATATATATATAATCGTCTACATAGGGCGCGAGATAAATAGAGACAAACCGATAAAAACGTGATAATATCTATCTATCTATCTATATATATATATATATATATATATATATATATATATATATATATATATATATAGAAAATTTTACAAAATATATGGAAGAAAGTTATGTATACGAGGGGCATGCAATTAGTAATGCCCCTGACCCACTTAAAGTTGTCTGATCTTGCTGAAATTTTTAATGTGCAATGATTTATATCTCTACGGGTTATGTGGCAAATTACAACTCGGAACTAATTGTGGTTTCTGTTTTACAGGTGTTTGAACGTAGTCAGATGTGAAATGGAGCCTGTCGAATGTTGAGCAGTGATCCGGTTTTTGTATTTGAAAGGAAACACACCACAGGAGACTTTTGATGAAATGAAAGAAACTTATGATGATAATGCCCCATCATATGACCTTGTAAAACGCTGGCATCGTGAATTCAAACATGGCCGGAAGTCTGTGGAAACAGCTCCCATACCTTGTCGCCCCCCTTCTGCCATTGATGAGGCATCTGCCTGTCAAGTTGAGGCTGCCATTTTGGAAGATCGGGGCATTGCTATTCGCCAAATAGCCCAAGATGTCAAGATTAGTACAGGGTCAGTGAAAACTATTATTCATGACCATTGGCATAATCATAAGGTGTCTGCCAGAAGGATTCCCAGGTTGCTCACCCCATTCCAGAAGGGAGAACGCGTCGAGTGCTCGAGGATAAATTTGGAGATGTGCCAAGAAGATGATTCAAAAGACTGATTACACAGGATGAAACCTGGATCCATCACTGTGATCCAGAAACCAAAGCCCAGTTAATGCAGTGGAAGCACTTGGACTCACCACCTCCAAAGAAGACAAGTGTGCAGCCCTCCGCTCGCAGGTCATGCTCACAGTCTTCTGGGACAATGACGGAGTAGTGATGACATATTTCCTGGCAAAGGGTACCACAATTACAGGAGCCTATTATGATTCCCTTTTGAGGAAATTAAGGGAAGCTATCAAAATCAAGAGGCGGGGCAAGATCAACAAAAGTACCCTCCTTCTGCAGGACAACGCTCCGGTCCACAACTCGCATGTCGCCAGATCAGAAGCACGGGCGTGTGGCTATGAAATCCTTCCCCATCCTTCCTACTCTCCTGACCTTGCACCCTCAGACTTTCACCTCTTCCCAGTGATGAAGTTGTTTTTGAAAGGAAAGCATTTCCCAGATGATGCAGTCTTGATTTCTGAAGTCACGTCGTGGTTGGAGGACCAATCTGAGGTGTTCTACAAAAACGGTCTCCAGAGCTGCATCAAACGATGGGAGAAATGCATAACTCTGGGGGGTTCCTATGTAGAGAAAGACTAATAACTGCTATGGGAAGTGGGTCAGGGGCATTACTTATTGCACGCCCCTCGTACCTATCTGTATAAACGTCTAAATGAAGCTCATGGAAAACTGACAGAGAAAAACGCTATTTCATATGTATTTTATGTATTTTATGTATTTTTCCTAAATATTTTGTTTGCATAAAGACTCTTCATTTCGTTCATGTCTTTTGTAGTTTTTTAAGTTCGCAGTTTAAATTACATGATAAGTTTTATTGTCTAAAAACATTTGGCAGGCGGCCTGTATAAAAAATATTCAATAAAATATAAAATATAAACACCAAATGCATTAATCTGATGATATAATTAAGTAATTAAAGCAAAATTATGTTGTGAAACTTTGACGCTAAATTGATGATAAGCCGATGAATTATTATATTCAGTGAACTTCTATTCATTTTTCATTTTTCATGATTTCCTTTCTTAATGTTTTTAATTTTATGAATGCAAATCTAGTTTTCAATCAAGACACCACCACATTTATTAAAACACTAGTAGTTCCGCCCGTCTTGCTCGGGCCCTATGTACTGTTTATTACTTGATGTTAATATGAATATATTAAAAATGTGAATATGCACAGTAATGTCTATCTATATAATAGGCTTCCTAAACTAACATGGAAAACAGTTGATAGTGACCGCAGACGTTATTGTTTTGTAAACTTTGACCCCAATTTTGAACTCTTAACATTTATTGTTTTGGGCTCAAATTGAATTAAAATGTCCAAGTAATTTACTTCTAAAATTTCACGTGCTTCGACCCAAAGTTGGCGGAGGAGTTTGGTAGAGCCTGCAAAGGTCAACTCTGTCAACGTTGATCTCTTGCCAGCCAACAACAATTAAAAACTTGCTGCATTTCTGAATAGCCTTTATGTAAAATTTCAAATATTTAGACCGAAAATTGGCTTAATAGTTTGCGAGATACTGCAGAGGTAAACTCTTTTGAACTTTGACCGCTTGGAAGCCAAATTTTCAGCAAAATAAACAAGTAAAATTTTTTCCTATGTCTGAAAACACTTTGTCTAAAATTTCAAGTGTTTAGATCAAACATTTGCTGAGTAATTTTGTAGAGACCGAAGAGGTCGATATTTTTTAAATTTGACCCCTATTATGACCCCTTAACATTTATTGTGTTGGGCTCAAATCAAATTATGAAGTTTGATTATGTCCATGTAACCTATATCTAATATTTCAAGTGTTTAAAATCAAAATTGGCGGAGTAGTTTGGTAGAGTTCTCAAAGGTCAAATTGTTGAACTTTCACCCCTTGACAGCAAAATTTCTGGCCAAAAAACGATAAAAAAGATTTTCTCAAATCTCAATAACCCTTATGTCAAATCTTGAGTCTGTAGGCGGACAATTGACAGAGTTATTTTGTAGGGAAGTATACAAACATGGACACTATCACTTTTACAGATATACTAGCAGTTCAGCCCGGCTTTGCTGGGGCCCTATGTACTTGATATGCATATTTATATATTGAAACGTGTGAATGTGTACGGTAATGCCTTTCTATATAATAGGCTTTCTTAACTAGCCGATGAAAAGTTGGTAGAGACTGCAGACAACAATTTTTTTCAAAAATGTGTCCCCAATGTTGACTCCTAAATTAATTGTTTTGAGCTCAAATCAAATTAAAATGTTGGACCCAGTTCCAAGTAACCTATATCTAAAATATTAAGTGTTTAGACTCACAATTGGCTTAATAGTTTGCTAGAGACTGCAAAAAAAATATTTTGAACTTTGACACCTTGGAAGACAAATTTTCAGAAAAAAAGCAATTAAAAAGTTTGCCTTATGTCTGAATATACTTTATGTAAAATTTCAAATGTTTAGACCAAAAGTTGGCTGAGTAATTTGGTTGAGACCGCAAAGGCCAATGGTTCTTAAACTGTGACCCCAATTAAAACCCCATAACCTTAATTGTGGGGAGCTCGCATTAATTATAAAGCTAGATCCATGTCCAAGGAACTTATATAAAAAAATTTCAAATGTTTTGACCCAAAATTCACGGAGGAGTTTAGTAGTGTTTTCAAGGGTCAAATTGTTGAACTTTGATCCCTTAACAATCACATTTCTTGCCAAAAAGCATAATTTTCCCAACTGTCAATACCCTTATGTCAAATCTCGAGTCTGTAGACGGAAAATTGACAGAGGTATTTGGTAGGGAAGTTTACACACACACACAGACACACACACACACACACAGACATTTTCACTTTTATAGATATATTGTCTTAATTCCTGCTTTATATGCTCCTGCTCGTCTGATACGTTGGCCTAGTAGTTTTCAATCACTTTTCTGTTCAGGATGTTCATTATACATTATCTTTATATTATAGTAGCTTATTTCAAAGAACTTGTAGAACTCGCTCTTTGCTGATTCTTCGTTCTGCCTCATTGTTTTCAATAAATAAGTTGCATGGTTATCACCTGTCTTTGTGGCAATTATCTTTCGATCCGTTTAGTACCTTACGGCAAATGGCATCATACTATCTGTCTTGCACAATTTCTCATTTAGGATACGCATATAAGTTTGTCCCCTAATCACGATATCACATTACACCCGCTTGTTTAGGGTGAATAAAAATTAATAGTAGTTAAAAGATACCACACCCTATGAAAATCAAGCTTTTCTCTTTTCGGAGATAATTTATCTTTGATCCAGGCAATATTGCAGTCGAAACTAACATTCACGATGCCCGATCCAACTTTCGCATTGCTGTATATAACCAATTTTTTATCAACATGTTGGTGGTATTTTTCTTGCAGAAGCTTATGCACAGCGTGAATGGCTTTCAATGGATTATCGGCTAAGTTAGAAGTATGGAGTTACTCCTCAGTGGGGATTGTTGTCATCTGTAACTGCTGTTATGCTTATGCAATTTGTAGGAGTCATTTGCTGATGACATCGCATAATGACTAGTTAACCGGTGCGCCTACTGGTAATAAATGCGGTTGTCTGCGTGGCAAAGGTACTTCACCTCTTTTACACCTATACACCATGAACAACGTATATTATTTTAGATGCACAAAGTTTCGCTTGTAAAATACCCTGACCGTCAGACATTTTACAATGTAGGATTTTTAGCAGTCTACTATGGTAAAGACTGAAATACAATTTGTGTAACTCTCTATTCATTTGTTTCCTTTCAAGGGTAGAAATAGACAAATGGTCAGGTGATAACATAAAAATATCCAGCTCCCTCCAAAATACACTACATTAAAAAAATAAAGTTCTTCAGGACAGAGAACTGCTCGTTCACCGATATAAAACAGTTTATATAAAGTATAGTATCAGAACAGACACGACAATGTGTTTATAACCATAAGTACAATGCTGTTTGAGAATAGCATTCAGCTAATATCAGTTCACTTGTAAAAGAATGTACGTTTATCTGCAACATTCATTACAGAATAGGTTGTCTATTGCTATGTGACTCTTAATTTTGAAATGGCGATTGTTTCAATGGCTTCATTGCGTTTGATTTAAATAATAGTATCTTGTGTATAACACACTTGTAATTGTATTTTACCATGCTGCCAGGTTTATTTTTTAAAACAGAATTTTTAGAAGTGTCACATTAAAGTTCGAAATAACATTTTGTTGATCTGTAAATCTTAACTTCGAAATATATTCCTTAATCAGTCAAGATTGGTTTTGCAATAAACTATTGGTTCCTATGTTGCACGTAAATTTTAAATGTTATATTTTCCAGTCTGAAACGCTTGAATTTGAAATATCAATATCGGTGCCTTTTGTAGTTCAAATCTGAAATGGATTTATCGTTTGCATATCAAATATGAAACACACACATTTTATTGAGGGGTCTTTTGATTATCGAGTTTCGATTTGCGGGGAGACAGCACCGTTTTGAACAGCAATAAACTATTGACAACTGATTCTGTCCAGATGGGAATATGCTTCTCTGAGTATTTATAATACGAGAATCTATTCACTTCGCCGCTGCTGTATATAACCGATTTCCTTTCAATATGTTGACGGTATTCTTTTTGCCGAAGCCCATTTACAACCTGAATTGCTTTCAATGAATTATCGGCTAAGTTTGAAGTAGGACTGACGCCTAACTACAGTGCAGGTTGGACCATCAGACGCTTCTCTGAAAGCCCTATGAACAGTTTATATTGTTTCCACCTTTGGTTAATCTCTTCAGGCGTAACGAATAACAAGTATATCACATACACACACATTATATATTTACAGACATATATATATATATACATGTTAAAAAGTATTTCATAACTTTATATATATATATATATAAAGTTATGAAATATTTTTTTACATAGAGATTACCACTTATCAAGGCCCTAAAGCCACTCGAGGATAAGCCACTCGAGGATAAGGGTTATTGCGTGTACAGTAATCAATGGGAGAGTATCCTAGTAATAGTTACTATTGAAGATTTGATAAAGTGTCTTACTTAAGAGGCCGATTCATCAGGAATTTCTTTATGTTGAACTTATGGCAAACAATTAAGCTAAGTAGAGAAAGGTTAAAACCCTTACGATTCCTAACTAAGATGAAACGCAAAAATCTTCGGCGTTGCTTAGTTTCTATACATATTTTTATATTTTATTACCAATCTCTACTCATGTACTGGGCACTGTTGAAGTGAATACAAAAAATCGATACATAGATTTTTTATCCCTTTATGACATCCTATGTTGATGCATAACACACACAAACACATACACACACATATATATATATATTTTTTGTAAATGATATGTAGATTGCCATTATATAAACGTTGACTGCCAATTTTAATTCATTAGTTTATTTACAAAGAGGTTTGTATGATGCAAAATAAGCAGCAGCCGATATATGTAACAATATATATATATATATATATATATATATATATATGCATGTGTGTATATACATACATATATATATATATATATATATATATATATATATACTAGCAGCTCAGACCAGCTGTGCTTGGGCCCTATGTAGTGTTCATAACTTTATATATATATATATATGTATATATATATATATATATATATATATATATATGTATGTATTAAAATGTTTGACTCCTGTCCAGGTAACCTACATCTAACATTTCAAATGTTTAGACCCAGAATTGGCGGAGGAGTTGGTAGAGTCTACAAAAGTCACCTCCGTCAACTTTCACATCTTGGCAGTTAAATGTTGGCCCCAAAATGATTAAAAAGCTTGCTGTATGTCTGGATACTTTTTATGTAGAATTTTAAATGTTTAGAGAATTGGCTGAACTGTTTGCTAAAGAGCGCAAAGAACAATTCTTTTAAAACTCTAACCCATTGACACCAAATTCTAAGCCAGAACTGATTTAAAAGCTTGCCCTATATCTAAATACCTTTTATGTAAAATGTTTAGGCCAAAAATTGGCTGAGTAATTTGGTAGAAACAGCAGAGTCTATTTTTTAACTTTGAGCTCAATTTTGAGCCTTTAATGTTAAGTGTGTTGGGCTCAAATCAAATTAGAAAGTTTAATCCATGTCCAAGTAACTTAAATTTAAAAATCCAAGTGTTAGACCCAACATTGGCCGAGGGCATTGAACATTGACCCCTCGACAGCCAAATTTCTGACCGAAACCTGATTTAAAAGATTCAATACCCTTTGTGTCAAATCTCGAGTTTGTAAACTGAAAATCGACAGAGTAGTTTGTTAGGGAAATGTACACACTCAGACAGAAAATTTCATTGTGTGTGTGTGATCTGCCGCGTTGTTGGATTGGTGATAGTCATCTACATATAGCATTGTTTCACTGTATCGCATTTCATCAGTGCGACTAGACAATCAACATCATATATAAAAGCCAAGTACGTCCAAGGATGGAATACTGCTGCCATATCTGGACAGGAGCTGCTAAAAACAGCCTATCCTGCCTTGACAGAGTACAAAATAGACTTCATGGCTTAGTGAGGATGCCCCTTTCTCTACCCTGCAGCCTCTCTCCCACAGAAGAGACGTTGCGAGCCTATCCTTATTCATCGTTATTTCCATGGCAGCTGCTCGTCTGCACTCAAATCTCTGGTCCCCCCTCGCCAATCTTTCACGAAAAACACCCGTCTAGCTGAATCCACTGTGAAAAATTTCCCCCACTCTTTATCTGTGACTAAATCAAAACGTGGATTCCATGAACAAAGCTACTTTCTTGGAACTGCACGCCTGTGGAACTCTGTTCCGTCTGCCTGCTTCCCACCTGACTACAACTTGGATGTTTTCAAGTCCAACGTTAACAAATTCCTAATGAACCGCCCCCTTAAGTAAACACTTCATCAAATCTCCACACTAACGTACTGTACTTGCAATAACCCTTATCGGGGCCTTGATAAGTGGTGACCACCGTGTTAAAAAAAAAGACAGGTTTGAAACTTGATAATCGGTGCTCCTAACCCTTACGCCATTTGACGTCTACAAATCTGGGTACTTTAATTAACAACTATTCAACACTGTCCAAACGCCTTAGCTCTATTTGTTTACACAAAAGCATCGCTTAACGCTAGTGAATGCTTGTTTATCTCTTTCTACTATACTCAACTCAACTCATTTATAGTCATCTACTTATAATACTTTTCGCTGTATCACAGCTCATGAGTGCGGCTTAACAAGCAATTACCTCGAGCAAGGTTTGAAACACGACCGTTTAGACGAGAGTCAGCGCTGCTAACCGTTATGCTATTTAGCTGCTGCTAAAATGGGCATGTGACTTAATATACGGCACACAAATATAGAATAACAATATATAAAAATTCAACACATGT